>NW_015622507.1:2774043-3199390 GCF_000836275.1 Exophiala mesophila
ATCTGACCCCCCCCCCCCCCCCCCCATCCCCACGTGCCACGTTAATAGCATGGGTCACGTTCCTCCACATATCTCCCTTCCCTTCTGAAACACCATGAGCCACTCTTGCGCACCTGTCCCCTAGCCCTCTGCTTGATCAGTTCTGTCGTTGGTTACTCGCACCCGCTGCCTTTACTTGTTCATGCATCAAATATTTTCGCGAGGCGAAATATGTCAGGTAAGGATGCTGCCTAGGTAGATGAACAGTATGCCATCAGTTTCCCGAAGCATCCCTTTATGGCCATCACCAGGACCATGTCGTGAATGAAATGGCCAGATATCTCCTCAACGGATGTACCGGAAGAACAAATGCCGATCGCCCTCCTTGTCTCTACCATACTCATCGATCCTGCCACTGCGGACAAACTCGTCACGAATGTTGTTCTGGCGTCGATAATAAAACGACAGAACAGTTCCTGAGAGGAGAAACAGGCAGAGAAAGGCCAGGTTAATAATGTATGCAGTGTTGAAGGTGGGAGCCTCTGACGCTCGGAACAGCCAGGTGGAGAGAATGCCTCCAGAATTGGTGAAGACAAAAATGGTCGCCACCCCGGTCGCTCGGCGGTAGTGGCCAGAAAAGTTGTTTGAACTCCAGGCGAGGTAGCAAGGAACAGAGCCGTAGATTCCGGCGACACAAAGGTGGATGCCAAAGTACCTCACCACCGATCCTTCCGTGGTGTAAATGACGGCAACGCCCACGATCGCGATAAGCGTACAAACAGCCAGGGAAGGGTACCGATAGTGGAATTTGTCCGAGTAATGACAGCCGATGAGGGTGGTGATGATACCGACCGTATAAGGACTAATTAGGATACTCATTGTCAGCTAATCCGCCATCAACCTCTTGGCTTTGTTTCGGGTCGTAAGACCACACTTACGGCACAGTCAACAGTTGTGCGACCACAGGAGTGGTGGCAATGTCCAAAGCGGATACAATCGTTGGCAAGAAACTATACGCTTCTGTTAGCTTGAGCACTCACCCGAACGTGGACTACTCACTATGCCTGGCTAAATACCAGAGTTCCACTGGTGAAGGCAACGACAGCCAGACCGTACATCTGGGGGTCAAGGAAAACCGAATAGACCTTTTCCCAAGAGAAGGTGTCATCGACGACCAAGCGGTGGACGGCGCCGTCAATCACGACCTCATTAGCATGCACCGCATCGTGTCTCAGCCGGGCAACCAAGTATGCACTTTCTTTCTCACTTAGGAACCGTGTTCCTTCTGGGGACTTGGCTATGAGGAAGAAGGAGGCAACGCCGCAGAGTACGGTGAAGATCCCTGTTTGGATGTTCTGGTAAGTCTTGTGCATCATCGCACGCTGACAGGGCTCTCGGGAAGCGTACCTTCGAGGATAAAAATCCAAGACCAGCCGGCCAATCCGCCAACACCGGCAAGGTTGCTAATGGCAGCAGCAAGAAGACCACCGATAGCTCCGGAAAGGGACGCAGCTCCCCAGAAGTATCCAATTCGGGTCTGCAGCTCACCACGCTTGTACCAGCCAGAGAGGTACATGATGATCGCAGGCACGATACCTGCTTCTACAGCACCGAGAAAGAATCGATTTATATATAGCCCGGTCGTGTCTTTCACAATACCCTAGCCATCCATCAGTCACGAAGCCGAGCGTAAATCAAGGAGAACTCTTCTCTTGGCTGACCTGTAACGTGGCAACAATACCCCAGCATGTCATGAGTAGTGGCAAGAAGATATGCGGCCCAATCTTCTTGAGGACAAGGTTGCTCGGAATCTCCAGCACGATATATGGAACGTACAAAACCGTCAGGGCGATACGATACGTATGATCAGTCAGGCCCAAGTCCCTTTCCAGACCTTGTAACCTTGCGTTGCCGATGTTGGTACGATCCAAGAATCTGTCGTTGTTGTTTAAGCCCAAACCATTCGCTGGCAACAAGGGGGATCCTTACGAGAGAAAATAGATCAAGATCATCATGGGAACGGTCAAGAGGTCGATCTTGCGGATGAGTTTCTTTTCAAACTGGGGGTCGGGCACGAAGTCGACCTCTTCAGTCATTTTGGTGGACGGTGCATCGTGCTCCGCTTCCTCTATTGCGTCTTTGTTTGCCGGACGGTCATGTGCGGTCATCTTGCTTTTCTCGAGGCTGTCGTGCGTTGGGGGTTTGGTGAGTGACATGCAAGAATTGAGCTTCAAAGTGGGTGTGTTGTGCTTGAACGCAGGCGCATCCTTGAAAAGGAACAATGTTTATATACAATCATTGGTCTCACCTCTATTGCTGCCCATAGCCAGCATCAAATCTTGCGGGGTATAAAGAGTACTTTTGTCACATCACATCGGCTATTCATGGGTATTCTATCTCAAGATACACGGATCATGACTGGCTCCTGGTGCTAGCATCCCGTCAACATGGTTCAGCCGATCCACAGAGCACGGATGCTTCGTATAGGAAATACATTCGGATGGTCACTACCCTATCTGCAGGGACACCGCTTGTGGATAACCCTGAATTTCGGGTTGTCATTATCCTTCTGGTCAACACGCAGACATGTCCTTGGCGTGCCCAGAAATGCTTCCTATTTGCTACTATCAAGTCGCCTAACCTGAGAGCCCGTCACTATTGGGGCCAGGTCTAGCCATACGTTAGGTCCTATTGATCTGCATTCTGTGGTATCTCCTCTGATAAGAGACGCTGGGCGGATAACGCGAACGAGATTAAGACTGAGCATTGATACACGGAAATCGCTACGTATCCACTTTGCGTCCGCGGCTGGAGCTCCTCGAGCAAAGGGTCTAATGATGTTCCCGATATCTGTCTATATCAGATACGAACGACGACGCTTAGGTACGGGTTCATTTCTAGGAATGTCGGTTACACGCGCTTCACTCTGGGTCCTCTCCAACAATAGGATCTGGATGAGCTCAACATAGATTCTGAGCATCGAAAAGACCAAAACAATGTATATATGAGGGATAACATATAGGGCATGAGCGTGCAGAATTGGTGCAACACACACACGGAGAGACATACTCGATCCTACAAAAAGTGATCACAGCGAATCCATCAATTTGGTACGAATCTTTTCCCTCGGCGGAGAAGACGGGAGACAAAAGATGGCATCCACAGCTACACCACGGAGCGTGATGGAAAATCTGGTGCGCCGCTTCTACGACGACATCTGGAACAAATTCGACACTAGCCCAGAGGTCATCGACGACATCATCTCGCCAAAAGTTACGTTCCGTGGGACCCTGGAGCACGGCACGACTGATATCGATGGGTTCAGGCGGTATGTGCGAGAGATCGAGGCCTCGTTTCCCGATTTCTATCAGCGCATTGTTGCGACGTGGGTCGACGGCGAGACCATTATTGCACGTATGCACTGGTCAGCGACACACATGAAGGACTTTCGGGGCTTCAAGTCAACCGGCAAAAAGTTCGAGTATCCAGGAGTCGGCATATTCAAAATTCAAGATGGACGTATGGTGGACGTCTGGGTCTGTGGAGATACCTATGGAATGTTCAAGGTTATTGGATAAACCAGTGCGTAGGCAGTATCATAACGATATCGATACGAGAATGAGCAGTCTTCTTGCAAAAACTGGTGACCATTTACGTGCGTGACACCTAGTATCTTGGTAGTTATTCCTGTTCGCAATAGCAGTGTTGCGTGTATACGACTGTCTATATGATACAGCCAAGATCCAATGTCCTGCGCCTCACCGAAGGGCTGTACATTGCATGAGCTCTCAGTTTAGACCTTGGAAGTCGAGGTTCTTCTCCAAGGATGTCGAGCCACCTCCCGCCCCTCGCAAGCCTCTATTGCGTCGTTCGGATCCGCGCTTTTCATGATAAAAACTACCGGTGAATGAGTTTTGATCTCCGGTCAAATAAGCGAGGCGTAAGAACATTGTCACCTCGCCATCCAGCCTTTCCAAGCTCCACTTCGTGCGGAGGTGATAGCAACTGGACCCTGCCTCATTGATTTGATAGTGCGGAAGAGCACTACCCTAACATATACGGTAACACGCTGATTCATGCTGAACCTGGCGCAGACGACAGCATCTTCGGCACCCTAGTCTCCCGTCGTGTTGAGTTGCGACCACTTGAAGAGTGCGCGGGCCTGGGCCGCTCTAGAGTTGCCGTTGTTAAGCGCATTTCAATCACTCGGGAAGCACGCCGCCATGCGAGCAGAGAAGATATCGGATAAGCATCTTCCTATCTCGACAGGACAAACCGATATCTTCGTGGTCATTGCTCTCGTCGGATCGAGCCTCCAAGAGGGAGCAAAAGAGATCGAACGGACCGGACCCCAACAAGGGCGATTGGAACCCCTTATTGTCGCTTCAATGCTTGTGAGGAATGTCTTTTGTACTTGACGCCTGAGGAAAGTTGCTGACACGGTCCAACAATGACCAAGAAGCAAAGAGAAGATATGGTAGCTTTAAACCAACCTCATAAAAAGAGAAAACTAGGCACAGTTGTTCTGTAGAGGAATGAATATTCTACGGAGACAAAAACATAGCGAGTACTGCCTCATTTGTATGTAACCAGAAGATTTCGCCGTAGGGAAAGGGGAGATCATCATTTGAGAAGTCCATGTATCGTCAATGTTCGAGTTCTACATAGAGTGATACCATGGCCTAAGAATGGGTACTCTGCCGGCCCGAGAAGGCCTCCATCCCCTCCACAGGACCCTGTAGATGATGAGGTAGTATCTTACTCAATTACTCGGTAGCAATTCTCCGCCCACAATGAAGGACAGTGCTTGATACCTATCCATGCTGCCACTATCTAAATACACACTTCCACCAAGACTCTCCAATAGTTGAGGCCAGATCGATTCCACTTTGTACATTGTTCATGTCAAACCTGCCCTATCAAATTGCCACTCCGTATCTCCAATAAAGCAATGTTCGTCCAGACCAAGTTTTGCTCAACAATGTCCATAGCCAAGTATCCCGTATGTAGCCCTAGCAATAGACAAAATGGATGAAAACCCCACGATGACAAACTGAACCGGAGCTCCGGGCCCTCCGAGCCTTCAATATCCGAAATCCGAAGACACTCATTTCATACTAATCAAAACCCAAGCGTCAGTTTCCGCATTGCTTAGATATGCAGTCCCCAATGCAAGAATGCCAAGGACATGACAGAGAGATCTTCGTCCAAATAGGCAAGAAAGAAAAGACAACAAGAACTGGTTACTCACGGAACACGAATAAGATATCGGGGACGAGCAAGACCGCCTTCACCAGCGGCAGCACCCCAAAGCTGACCCAATGACAACTTAGATCGAGGAGTGTCGAGGAAGTATCGACTTCCAAGCTGGAACCAACCATTGCCGATGTCGTATGCTTCGATCAATCCGATCTCCGCGCGGGCCGTCGTGGGCAATGCTTCCTTGACACAATCCGTCTGTTCGATCAACTCTTCCATCGACATGGAGCAGGCCACTCTGAGTTTCCGCCATGTCTCTCCAGATGTTCCAGGGATATAGAATTGTCCAGCGTCATTGGTTGCGTACTTTCGAAGCACGTTTGCTGTGAACAGGTAGAATTCTGCATTGTTCTTGAATGAGACGTAGCCTGCTCCGCCGCTGTCTCGGAGAACGATGAGATTGTCGTTGATTCGATTTCCAGTCACGGGTGGTTCGGGAGGTGCTTCCATTGCTGGTGCTGGTGCTGGGGCAGCAGCTGGCGGAGCAGGGGGTGCTGGTGGAGGGGGAGCAGGAGGAGCTTGCCATGTAGGAGCCCATGGGGGAGGCGCCGCAGCTGGCTGCGGTGGTGGTGGTGGTGGTGGTGGTGGTGGTGCTGCAGCTGGTATCCAAACACGATTTGCTGGGACGGGACCAGTTGCTGGAGGAGCAGGACCATTGGGCATGCAGTACATACCAGGCTTTCCTGCCTGTGGAGGAATCATAAACGCCCCTGCTCCTCCACAAGGGAAGGTTGCCGTTCCTGGCGGTGGTAGCAGCGAGTATGGAGGTGGAAGCGTAGCAGTTGGCGGTTTGCCTTGGTTAGGAGGTCCTCCATCCTTGGTGAGGTAGGCGTACGTAGTCTTACCCATCAACCCTGGTGGTGGCTTTGGAGCAGCCGCTGCCGCTGCAGGAAATGGAAACATGAATGGAAGAGCCATTGCCAAAACCTGTTCTCCCGAGTCTTTTCCCTGATAGTTTGCTCCTCTCCTGTGCCTTGAACTCAATACTCCGAGATTGAAAGGAAACAAAAAGAAAATCTGCACAATTGGAATGACGAGGGGATGGTAGATTCCAACGATTGGGCGCAATGGGTAGTCTTTATATGCTTGTGAGGAGCTCCATGACTCCCTGAATTCGCTCGTTCATGGCCTGACTCGGCCCTCAGACCGATTTTGCGACAAACAAGCATTGGATTCGTGTCAGAGGAGATGGGAGAAGCATAGATGAGTGTGTTTGGGCATCTAGACGATACCCCTTCAAGTCATGGCCATGACTCGAGATGGCAAACACCCCCAAAAACGAGAGTCAGTCAAACAACAGGTCCACAAAGAAACAGTCATGGTGTTCCAAAGCCTATTTGCAAACCATCCAAGGTGGCCTGATTTGAATTTGAGTATTGTGTCAGCAATCAACCTGCTGCTACAACGGCTAATCCGTCATAGATTTTCCGCTTGACTCTGGTAAAGTTGTCAGCAACTTTGGGAGTCATGGCATTGACTGGAACCCCCTCCACAATGATTTTCCCACTACTCAACTTTTTGACTGTAATCATACCATCCACCAGTAGAGTACCTTCTCCTCGGAACTCAGCCAGGTGTCCATCAGCAGCGATCAGACGCCGCAAGTCTGCAAGACGAAGGTCTCCGACATGAATAGCCTGGGTCACTGGCCGTGTCGAGGCTGCTAGGCTTGCTGGCAATACATCGAGGACCGGTTCCGAACGCACCGCTGATACTTCAGATGTGGTTGATTTGAGAGCAGCGTTGGTGTCTAGCTTCTGCTTCTTGGCGAGTGGATCGTCATGTACGTTTGAACTCGAGGGACTTTCTGCCTTGAGCTGGCCTTGCAGGGTGACAACTCCAATGTTCTTGACATTCTGCCATTGCAAAGTTTTGGCCAGATCACGGCTAAGTTTGACAATCCATGCGTTGGTGTCAACACTAGCATCGATGTTTTGGCCTTCTGTTGGTGTGAAGATCTCAGTCGAAGTTTCTTCCTCAGCTCCCGCCACCTTGATGCCCAATAATTCCTTGCAGTCGCTCGCCAGAGAAAGTACCTCCTCCCCAGTACCTCCTATCAGGATAAGCTTCTTTGGCCCAATCAGGGGAATCAGCATTTGGAGACTTCGCTGGTCGTGTAGGCCGGAGAAATCCACAAAAGCCAGTCTGGCATTGACAGAAATCTCGGTCGTTGAAAACACCACTTTGGCAGGACCCTGAATACCTTCTGTCTCCACGACGTGCTCAGTATCCGACTCGTCCGACTCAGAATCGTCTGCTGCACCAGACGGAGCATTGGGTCCAGGGTGCTGACGCTGCCTCTTGTTCTGGCCATTCCTTGTATTATTAGCTTCGTCCCAACGTCTTTTTTGGCCAAGCATCCCCCCAGACTTGTCATCGGCCGCGGCATCCTGCTCCTCCTTTTCCTCTTCTCGGAGGAAGTCTTCAGGTTTGATAAAGTCCCCAAACTCGTCTCCTCTTTTCCTAGAGTGGCTATAAGGGAATACAGCATTTCTTCCCCTCCTGTTTCGTACGTCATAATCATAGACACCTTTCTTTCGTAGCAGAATATTAACACCGAGATCTTCATCGCTCAGCGCAAGCTTATTGCGTGCTCCATGACCTAATGCCGCAGTCACATTAAGGACTCGACCCTGCTGTTCGTCATCAGATTCATCCTCGGAAGAAGAACTTGATTCGTCATCAAGGTTATCGTCGGCATCATTTGGGACGCCTTCATTGTTGGTGAGTAGTGAATCCTGGATCTGACGCTGGCTAGCCATATATTGTTGATACCGCTGACTTTCCTGCGTATTCAAAGGCGCCGTTTCAGCGTTTCTCAGCTTCAATTCTCTTCCACCGCTGTGGACCTGTTCAAGCTGGTCACCATTCTGGGCACGCTCTAAAGCAACACCATCCAGTCTATCCTCATACCATTTCCACAACACTTGACCGGGGGTTTGGGAATCGGCAGCTGAGTCCACTCGTTCTGTCAATACTACCAAGTTTTCTGGTTTTTGCGCGATTTCTTGAAGAAGTTTTCTAGAGAACCCCCAACCCAACGTGAGATCGCTGGCAAGGATGACTCGAGCACCATCCGACTTGAGCAAACGTTCGAGTTGGCTCTTGCGCTCAACAATCTTGACATTCTTGAACTCAAATGGTCGCGAGGGTTTGGCAGCACCGTTGACTTGGCGGCTGCCAGTTCTTCGATGTGTTTGTGGTTGGGCCTGATTGTCATCTTCACCCTCAAACTCTCGGACTATACTGTCATCCATCCATTCGAGAAGACTGCGGGCATGTCTGAGCGTGGCATTTGCAGACCTGCTTGCTAGATGGACTTTGGCGGCTCTGAGAGTGGCGATATTCGACTCTTCTGACCACGCCTTTTCCAGAATCCAGGCCAATTCCAGAATACGGGCACTGGAATCTGTTGGGATCAAAACCGTACCACCTTTGGCAATGCTGCTTCTGATATGATCGAGCAAAGCATCATCTCGAGCTTTTCGGCCTCCAGAGGGGGCGATCCGGGTCGCACCAACACTGCTGCACACTAACGCGGTCGGTTTTCGCAGTTGTTCAATGACCTCAGCGCCACCAACGCCACCGAACCAGGCAGCGCCTGCAATGACATTTTCTCTTGCCTGGTTCCAGTCAACGGCGTAGACAATTGATTCCATGCCATGTTGAATATGCCAGATTGTGCCTCCTAGAGTGTGTCCAGAATTGTAGGCGGTCAAGGTGAGGCCTTCTAGAGCTGCAGAGAATTGTGACGGGGTCGGTTGGTGGGGCTGAGAGTATTTGAGGGGGTTAATGAGGGAGAAATATTTGTTGATCTCGTCAAAGGAAGGAGCTTGTCTCAGGATATGGGAGCGGGAATGATCGTCGCCGCCGAGATTGTCGGATCCGGGGATGAAAGTGGCAGCCAGTGGCGAAGAGGAGTAAAGGTCTTGGAGGAGGGTACGGCCAAAGGCTATGACGGGGGCAGTGGCATAGACAGGGATTTGAGAGAATACGGGAATGTGTTTGCAGCAATGGGCGAAGGCGCCGACGTGGGAGATGGTAGGATGCGTGAGCAGAATGAAGGACAGTGAGGAAGCATGCTTCTCTATTTCGGCTAATTGACGAGGATCAAAGCGCTCATCCCATCCGACATCTACCAAGATCTTGATCCCTCCATCGAGTTCGAGGATGGACTGCGAGGCTCTGGATGTTGACTGCGTACCCAACAAGGGAGTGAAGGTGAACATAATGGGAGATTCGTCGAGGAGTTTCCGGGGGTGTTAGGGCGTGTCAGGAGTTGGAACGACTCAAAGAATAAAACCTCTCCATGTCTTTTGCCAGGGACCTAATGACATGACTGAGGGTGGTAGGGAAATGGACTGTCGACGCCAGTGAAATTCATGGCGATGAAGTCAAGGCGTCGAGGGAGGGATTCCAAACCTCACAAATATGCCAAGTCCTAGCGTGCATCCTGTGTCACATGATTTCGCGTTGTGTGCAGTTGCAGTTGCCATTTTCGAGATCGCAAGGGGGCGACTTCCTCACCGAACCTGATTTCAACCTCACCTCAATGAACGTAGATTGAGACTCTTCCTCTCAAAGACAAAACTGCGTCAGAAGAGACATGGTATCTTTTCGACGACCTAATGATCATGATGATGTAGCCAGAAAGGTAATCTACCTACAGTGCAACGTCAGAAGCGCTGATAGATACAACTCAATCCCCGCATCTCCGCAGGGTCTTACTCATTGACAGCGCAGCCTTGCTTCGACCACAGCTGACCGCAGATCTACTGTTGACTAGGAGGAGATTCACACTGCGACCAGTGGAACGTCGCTACCTCTATCCAGCTGTGACACAACACAATTCCATCTACCATGGTGAGAATAATACCACAGCAAGTGTCGGAAACGACCTCTCACAAAAAGTCCGCAATTGTTGGTGGACCCAAGAACTACAGGTTTACTGTGCTCACTGATGGGCTTATCCGCTACGAGTGGGCTCCCGATGGCATCTTTGAAGACCGTCCTTCCACATTTGCTGTGCATCGTGACTTGCCCGTACCAGACTTCTCAATCAAGGACACCGATGGGAACCTGGAAATCATTACATCACGATTCCACTTGACCTACAACAAGGAGGAATTCACTCCATATGGACTGTCCGCGGTGGTTTTCAACCACACTCAGCTGTGCTGGCGATTCGGCCAAGACCAAGATTACGCAGAATACAATCTAGGTGGGACTTACCGCACTTTAGATCGCATTGATGGCAGAGTCGGCATGGGATATGGCATCCTTTCACGGCTTGGTTATGCCTCGCTTGACGATTCAAAGTCCTTGTTGTTTGAGAAGAACGGCTTTGTTGCTCCCAGACGTCCTGGGCCTGGTCGAATTGATGGCTATCTTTTCGCCTACGGCCATGACTACCGAGAAGCAGTCAAGGCATTGTACGCCGTCTCGGGCTCCCAGCCATTATTGCCACGATGGGCACTAGGTAATTGGTGGAGTCGATATTATGCCTACACGGCGAAATCCTATCTCGAACTTGTCGACAAATTCAAAGAAATCAAGGTGCCACTATCCGCCGCGGTTATTGATATGGAATGGCATTTGGTGGACGATCCCCGCATCAAGAAAGCAGGTCAGTCCGGCTGGACCGGCTATACGTGGAATAAAAAACTCTTTCCTGACCCTCCCGCTTTCATTGAAGCCTTGCATAAGCGGAAGCTTCGGGTCACTCTAAATGAACACCCCGCAGAAGGCATTCACAGCTACGAAGACCTTTACGAAAAAGTTGCAAAAGCGCTCCATGTGCCCACTGACAAAGGACAGCCGATCCCTTTTGATATTGCCAATCCTGACTTCCTGAGAGTGTACTTCGATGTTCTCATATCGTCACTTGAGGACGATGGGGTTGACTTCTGGTGGATTGACTGGCAGCAGGGACAATTTTCGCGAATGAAAGATGCCGACCCTCTGTGGCTGTTGAACCACTATCATTTCCTACATAACACCCAACGATTTCCCAATCGACATCCATTGATATTCTCTCGATACGCTGGTCCAGGCAGTCACCGATATCCGATCGGCTTTTCCGGAGATACGGTGGTGTCATGGGCGAGTCTCGAGTTCCAACCAGAGTTTACCAACACGGCATCCAACATTGGGTACGGGTGGTGGAGCCACGATATCGGCGGGCACATGCTCGGCGTCAAAGATGAAGAAATGCTGGTTCGCTGGATCCAATACGGAGTATTCTCACCGATTCTTCGACTTCACTCGACTAAAAACATGTGGGTTGCTAAGGAGCCGTGGAAACTCCCTCGGTTGGCGGGAGACATCATCTCGAATTACCTGCGTCTGCGACACCGGTTGATCCCTTACTTACACACGATGAACGCCAGAGCCGCCATCGGAGGAGAACCACTGATCCAACCGCTCTATTGGGAACACCCGGGTCGGGATGAAGCATATCGGCATAAGAACCACTACTATTTCGGCAGCCAATTGGTTTGTTTTCCCATCACCTCGCCGCAGGATCGACAATTGCGGCTGGCCAAAACCAAAGCTTGGCTTCCACCGGGCAGATATGTGGACTATTTCACCGGCTTCAGCTACGAGGGAGACACTGAACTCTGGCTGAGTCGACCACTGGAGCAGTACCCGTTGTTTCTTCCAGCAGGATCCATTGTTCCACTGGACTATGCCATGGAGCCCTCCAATGGCGGCGGAAATCCAGAGGGATACGAGATCCTGATCGCGGTTGGAGCCGACGGCGCGTTTGAGATCATGGAGGAACACGGCGAGTCCCAGGGCAAGGCTGCTGGAGACATCGATTGGGACCGAATCTTGATCACCTACACACAGGCAACTGGCACGGTGGAAATCCATCCCAAATTTCAGCCTGAACGTGAGGAAGCCTTGGACTACCACCCATTGTCTCTCCGCTTCGTGGGCCTTTCCAAGTCGAGGCACCTCGCCCCAACCGTTAGTATCCACATCACCCATGACGACTCTTCCATAACCTCCTACGACTATTACCCGTTCGAACTCTCATCGGGCTTCAATGGGATCTTACTGGACCTTGGTGAGGTGTCAGTCACGGCGGATGTGGTTGTCAGGCTTGGCATCGAGGATCCAAAACTCGATCTGTACAACAAGCAACGAGCCTTGACCAAGCTGATCGAGCCCATCATTCGCGACGCACAGATTGAATATGCCCATAAAGACGCTGTGTGGGCCGTGGTGGCCAATGCAGATGATCGCAACAAGACCTCCAAGTCTGTCATGTTGAATCAGCTCGAGGCTTTGGACTATGTCAATCCAAATCTCAAGATCGCTATCGCTGAGTACCTGAAGTAGGGGTAAATTAAGGACAATATGGTAGGGGCGATGGTGGTGGGGGTGTTGATGTGATATTGGATGCTGATGCATACTGATCGAGCTAATCTGGGGAGATTCAGGGGAATCTTGCTAATACTACAGTATGCATGGTCTATGTTGGAATAAAGGTCAGGCTAGGGTTTTCGTTATAGTACCTACATTCCTTAATCGACACAGGTCGCTTCCAAAGCGAAAGCGTCGTCGTTATTGACTCGATATCAAACCAAACTCTCCTTTTCATTTGAAAACTCAATCACCACTCCACTCCTCTCCTCTCCTCTCCTCTCCTGGTCTCTCGATTCCAGGACCTAACTCTTCTCAAGCAAGCTTAATCCAAGTCCTCCTGGGCCCTTCCTCCTCCCACGCCTTGACATGAATCTGCCCCACTGCCAACCTCTCAAAAGTATCATCTCTCGCAAGCGAAAGAACCAAAACATTAACCAAACTCGACCCCGGCCCTTGCGCCGCATACACTTTCGTATCGAACAATGCAATATCACCTTCCACTCTGTGCAACCCACCACGCCCACTCTCCGCATATACATCCTTCTCCTGTGACACGCTGACTATCAATTTATCCCCTAAATTCCGCAACGCCTCCAGCATCGTCTTCGTCTTCATCTTCCCATCATCCATCACCCTCGGTATCAAGTGATGGAAATCAACATGTTCGAATAGAATCCCACAATGAATTCCATTCTTGTCATGAATCCGTACCACAGCTTGTGTAGTTTCTGTGTGGACGTGTGATCTACTACTGAGATAATCCGGCTCTCGGGTACGGTTGACGGTGAGATGATGCATGACGATGGCGGGGGCGATGAAATGGAGGATTGTACCGGGTTGGGTGGTGCTGGTGGTGATTTGCTCGGGTGTGAAATGGAGGGATAGGTCGGTGGGACTGGCTTTGGTGGAGGGATCGGTGTTGCCGCGTCGGTAACCCAGGAGGCGGAGGACTTTGCTTTGTTGGATGATGAAGAATTCGTGGATTAAGGGATCCGGGGGTGGGGATTTGTCGAGGTTAAGGAGGCGGTAGTCGATGCGCCCGATCCAGCCGGCCCATGACCAGGTTGGGAATCCTGTTTCGGATACTGAAGTGACGCGACCCTCGTCCGGGAGGGGGGCTGATGGTGGTGGTACTGGTGGTGGTGAGGAGTAGGGAGGTGCGGATGATGGAGATGGAGATGGAGATGTCTGGTTAGGACTAGAGGAAGAAGGAGAAGAAGAAGACCTTACGGTCAATGTTTGTGCTGGTGTCCATAGTAGGGCAAGATCGAGGAAGGCGATCGGTAGACCACAAAAGGTCTTACTATCCAAAACTTCGGTGAAGGCTGATAACATGCCTGAAAACGCATTTAGTATATCGTCTTCCTTGGTGAGATTGCGTGTTGTATATGTTTGGACGAGCTCAGCATATGCGCTAAAAATGTGTTTCAAGCGTTCATCGTCTGGAACGTCAATGATGCGTCTTAGTTCGGTCAAGGGGTTGAGAATTTCGAACTTGTCAACAACTTTGTGCCTTTGGGCTTGGTCTTGGTCTTGATCTCCTCCCCACATAGAGCTAGGTTCTCCTTCTAAGATTGCTTCTGATTGAACATGTTCGTTGCATTTGAAGTAGACGTGAGTGGGCGAGAAATAGATATTCCGTCGAGCAAGAACCTGTTCTTGCAGTATCCATGCGCGGGTATTCCATTTGGAAGCTTCTTGGGCGAAAGCTAATGGGATAGGGCTTGCTACCAGGTGGATGGCGTCTTTGGCCTTGCTGCTGTTCCACTCGTCCAAAGCCATATCTTGGGAGCCACGATCGATGTACAAAGTCTCGACGCTTTGCGGAGGTCTGGTGTTAGGAGAAGTGCCTGGCAAGCCAGCATTAGCATCTGATCCAGCCAGAGCCACAATGTTGGCGAATCCTTGCTTGTAAATGATATCCATTCGAGGAATATCACGAGTGTTTTGTGAAGCATCGTCTTGGACAATGCATAAAGCGTCTGTCCAGAGAAATTTCTCTCCAATGGCTTTCACCAAGGTTATGGCATCTTTGATTGTGGTAGGGAGGGAAACCACCTCCAAGCCTCCAGGTTGCATGCGAGGTTCAAGATTGACCTTTAAAGTCTTGTCCATCTCGACTGAGCCCCAGACGTAGCTGAGAGTGAGATATCGTTGTGCAGAATTCGCAGCGACGATGCAGTTTCTTTGCACGTCGATCAAATATAGGGGGATGTGTGCTTCATATCGGGACCCTTTCTCGATACCGATGCAGAGTTCGCTATGGTTGGCATGACATTCGTAGATCCAACTATGGAGCTGTTGAAAGTCTGTTTTCTGGTCGCCAGAGGTAAAATGTTGGACCTGAGATGCGGACAACTCTGGTGTCTCCTGGAGCAAGGGAAGAAGACGCTCCACGTTTTGTCTTATGGCTGTGGTGACATTGCGAGAATTGAGCATGCGAAGTGTTCCAACAGAAATCATCCCATACTCGACACCAAGCATGAGCTCGCCATCTGGGAGACGTTGGAAGTGGAATTGCGTGCCCTGGATTTCTCGATCAATCTGGGCAAGTCGGGGATGCAATTGATCTCCGTCCGTAGTGATGAGAGATAGAATCAGGCGACAGATTGAGCAGTGCTTGCGAGTCATAAGTTGGCCATGAGTTCCAAAGGGGATCCACATCTTTTGGTTCCAAGTCCACCCCCCTCCGTCAAGGGGCACAAGGGGTTTGTTGATTCGACACATGCGGCAGAGACTGGGATTTGGATGCCTGCCTCCCTGTCGTTCCTTGTTGAAGCTCTCTCGTTCGAGTCGAGCTTCCCTGGCCTCGAATTCGGCCCAAGATGTTGGATCAGGTTCGGCCACACTCCATCCAAGCATTTCTCTCACCAAAGTCTCCATGTCCACGATGACTCTGCCGGTGTTGGGGTTCAAAGCGAGGTTTCTGTGGCCAAAAGAAGGATCTATGTGATCGTCCTGAGTTATGCTGTTCATACGATCTGCACGCTTTGCTGATTCGGCCACTTCTCGTTCGTGACGTTGTTCGATAGCAGTTACGCCAGCCTCGACCTGCGAATGATGGAGTGGTTGCGGGGAACCAAGGTTCGATACAAAGACTTTGATGATGGTGGTGTGTCGGCCTGTTGCGATGACCATGAATTGTTTATTCTGATGTTGAGAGGACTGAAACTGGTGTAATTGGTCGAGTGCTTGAGATCTGACGGGTTTGTCCAGTGGAGCTGCTGCTATCTTCCTGACATCCTGGATGAAGTCACTCATCGTTTCTGTATCAATCCTTTGTTGCGTGATATCAGCTTGCTCGTTGAGTTCGTGGCTGCTATTCAAGACGTGTTGAAGGAGATCGAGCAAAGAAGAGACATCTTTGGACAAGATGTATTTTTGGGACAACATTGCTGCCAAGGAGCGATTGCAAGCAAATCGAGCGCTATGATTTTTGGGGATCTGGTCTAGATAGGTCTGGCTGAACTGAGTGATTGCCAGCAGGAGATCTGGATCAGACAAGGCGATAGTGTAATCTGCACAGGTGTCTAGGAACTCGGCCACTGCGCCTGGCCAGGTTGGAAAGTTTGTTGGAATAGTTTTGAGCCGTTTTCTGAAGAAGGCAACAGCATCCTCGAGGTCTGATGTGGCACCAGTATGCTTGTAACGTCGTTTGTAAAGGGTGCCTAGCAAGAGAAGAATCTCTCCTTGACGTTCGTGGCCGGGTGGAACGGTGGCCAATCCTAGTCTGCCATATGAGATAGCCTCGTCGATGTCTTTGATGTCATTGGATTGATCGTGACGGTCGAAGAAGATTCGAGACTTGACCAACAATGCGGCACCATGTTGATGGGAGTGAGGAGGGAAGTGTTGAAGCTGCATGTCGAGAAGTCTCATTGCTTCCTCGAGATCTTGCTGTCGATGGTGAAGTTTGTATCTTGTTTGGAGGCGACTGGCCAGATTGACCATTGATATCTGATACTTGTCACTGGACGGGGAAGCCAAGCGGATAACCTCTCGACCGGCCTTGATGGCCTCTTCCATATCCTCATCGCTGTTGGTTGTAAGAGCGCGATGTGAGACGCTGAAGCCAAGGTTATGGTATATGGTGGGTAAGAGTGGATCATTGGTCGGTAGAGCTTCATCTCTAGCCTGCTTGGAGTGTGCGATAGAATCATCAAGGGTTTTGAGAGACTTTGTGACACCGTAGATTGACATCTCGACATAAGCTAGATTGTCGAGATACTTGGCACGTCGTGCAGAAGGCGTTGGCAGCAGGCGAATAATTGCTTGGTAATTCTGCAAGGCATCGTTCAGACGGTTGGGGTCAGGTATTGATTCGAAGATCATCTGTGACAAGCCTGCCATGGACTCTCGAGCTCGAATCTCTTCTTCGAGGGGCAAGGTACCTTTTGCAAGAGCCTGGCGAAGCAGAGTCATGGATTCTTGAATTCGCGGATCGACTCCCGAAGCATGCATTGGATACGAAGATTGGTCACCTGTAGATACAGTGGATACGGCTGAGGTGTCACTTAATGGTCTCATTTTGTGCTGGTTTTTGGCTGAAACTGCGGGAATTGTGCTCACAGCTGATGATATTTGAGAAGATGAGCTTGCCGCTGATGATAGGACGACTCCAGGCATATGAATCTTGCTGAGTCGTTTGGACCTGGGGTTGGGCGAAGGGTTGTGGTGGGGTCCTTGACCGTCGTGCTCGCCATTGTTCTGTTTATTGTTGAAGCGACGTTTGAATCGGTCCATGATATGGCTGTCAGAATCAGCCACAAGAGAAAAGAGACGGTGAGGTTAACATGATTGTGCAATCAGGCTGAGTCCAAGTTTCTAGTCGCTATGCTGTGCCGCGTCCTCGTAGTCGGTCTTGACTCTGTTGCACCAACTGAAGTGCCTGGTAGACATGACAGGTATTGATTGGCCAGGATGTTGGGCATGCCCTGGCAGAACGCACGGAGCCAGGAACCGTGTGATAGGGTAGAGTAGGAGTGGAGATAACGTGGTTGGCAGATGAGGTGCCATGAAGGCTAAGCCGACCTAAGTAGACGTTATTGTTAGCGTGAACAAAGCAATCAGGGATGTTGAGATGCGGATAGTACACGAGGATAGAGTCGAAGGCGACTACTAATAGACGTAGAATGGTGAGAGAAGAACGAGTGTGATTGTAGCATGAATGAAATCCAAGTGGTGACAGAAGATGTTGATTGGAGTCTGCAGTCCACACACATTGTTGAAGTCAGATCAAATCACACGTGGGGAGTGGATAGAGAGGAGACGAGACAAATGCAGGGCCGAGGGGGCCTTGATGGGGGGGGTTCTTTACCTGGAACGGGGCCGAGCGGCCGCTGGGAGCGCTGAAAGTTCAAGAAACTATAAGCACGAGAAGCCTATTCCTCTGGCCCAGAGGGATACATCCTAAGCTTTCCTAGCCCGAGGCGCCTTATTGAGCCCCCGCCTCCCCTCCACTCAGCCTACGAAGCATATACAGATGGCCAAGGCATAAGGCATCTCTCAACGTCAAGCCTTCACTACCTACTACTACTCCGTATATCCTACACAATGTCTCAACAACTAGGTGTACTCATGAGATTGACAGCGTGGATCACTTCAATCACTGTGTGTTCTTACACTGGTATGCGAATGACTCTCAGATATCAATTGTACAGTATGCCGCAAGACGTCCACGGCTCACCTATCGTGAAGATCTTGCTGAACATTCTTTTGTTGACATTTCCTCTGAATAAAATAGAGGTCTCTCCACTCTTCTCTCATCCGTTGCCCAGATGCTCACTCGCCCATGCAATCTATCAAGACATTCATTGAAGAAAGACTTCCTCGTTCCTTATGCAATGGCAATCAAGGCCCTCTTCTCGGTCGCTTGTTCTCACTCGCAACCCGAGCGCCTCCTCGACCAGGTCGGTCTCCAGGCCTCTCACCTCCCCGTTCTCCTGGCCCACCTGACCCATATGGTCCTGCTTCATCACTTCGTCCATGTTTTCTCGATGCATGCTCTTCCCTTCCGTTCGGAGGGCCAGATCGCGAATAGCCGCCTCCACTTCCACTTCCACTCCCGCCACGCCGGTCATCACCTTCTTGCCGTCCCATGTATCCAGGTCCATGGCCCATTCCCTCGTCTCGTCGTGACATTCTCTCTCCATGTCGATCCTCTTTTCCTTCCCGTCCATCTCCCCTTCCGCCGTGCTCTCGCTCTCCTCGACTCTCATCATGTCGACTAGAGTGGCGAGACGATCTTCTCTCCGACCCTCGATCATCACTGTAATCTGAACGTCGCTCACGTTCGCGTTCGCTTCCATGCCGTGACGGCGTCTGTCGAGATCCAAGGGGCATCTCATTGGGATTCGACCCTGCAAACAGGTCTTGCTGCGCTCCATAGCCATTCGACGGCGGTCCTCCAGGAGGGGGAGGGGGCGGAGGTTGCATCGGTGCTCCAAAAGACCCGCTGTTCTGACGCACTCCACTACCACGTCCTCGACTGGACGAACCAGATCCCGCCTGCGCCAGCGTGTTATTGACAGCTGACAACGCAGTTCGCCCGCCTCGGCTTCCCCGCCCTGCACCACTCTCCACAACCGGAAGACTCGGAGGAGGTCCGCGCGAGGTTGGAGATGGTCCGGAAGGTGCTCCAGCAGGCGGATGGCCTCGTGGGCCAGCGGGCGCATGATTTGGAGGTGGCAATCCTGAAGTCTGATGTTGTCTGGGCCCTTCATTACTCTGGTCAATTTGCATGAGACGAGCCGGATGAACCCCTGATGTGTCAGGTGTACTAGGTGTGCTGGCGGCGTCATTGTATGACCCATTTCGACCATGTCTCCTTGAAGAAGGACCTGTTGGTGTCGGCCGATCATGTTGAGGTGGTGACGATGAACTCTGAGTGTCAACTGCTGGCAAACGTGCTTTCGCTACATTGACAGGCGGTGGTGGCCGGGTACGAGGCCCTGAAGGTACGTCAATTGACTGGGGTCGCTCTGTGTTGGGAGTTCCGGACCCGCGATGGGGTGGCTCCTGCTCTAGTCTCCCATGCTGCATGTCGACTGGAGGTTGTCTAGGAAATCTTGGTTCTCGAGGTTCACGAGCGTCACGAGCATGGTCGCGACCGCCACCCCGAGGGCCCGGATTCAGAGGTGATTGATCAGCAGACATGCTTGGGTGAGGTCCAGCAGTCCGGCCCGGCGCCTCACTTCGGCGTTCAACAGGTCGTTCGTCATTATTGCGCCTTCCTTGTCTTCTCTCCTCGTCTCTTCGTGGTGAGGATGGTCGCGATGATCGTGCACTTCCCTCTTCACGTTGATTGCGAAGAGGTCCACTTGGACGTTGGTCCCCGGGCCCTTCGATTTGAGAAGCGCGCTCGGGATTGATGGATACATTGGCAGATCTCCCAGGCGATTCTCTCCGTTGTGAAGTCGGCTTCTGCGAAGTGATATCTGCAACACTAGGCTCTTCACCTAGAGGTGGACGTGAACGAGGGCCTGATTCTCTTGGTTCTCTTTCAGTTCGGTCCGGGGGTGGGCGAAGAGCAGGTCGGTCTCGCCCTGCTGGTCGACTTCGATCCTGAGCTGCCGCCAATCTGTCGTGATCTCTATCTCGTGGATACCCTCGGTCGTCTCGAAGTCCATGCGGAGGACCATCTTGTCGCTCATATCTCCTGGAAGGCCGTTCGTAGTCTTCGTATGGCGGGGGTTCCAAACCACGATATCCAGGTCTGAGATCCCGCGGAGGATAACCTCTACTGTCTGGTCGGAGATCCTGTCTCGGGTCCGACCCTGATCTAGCCAGATCAGCGCCAGCTCTAACGGATTGTCGAAGTGGTTCTCGATGACCATTTCGACTTTCTGGTACCTCTGGCCGATTGGGTAAATGAGAAGGGGGTCGCTCTGGAGGCGCATGAGATGGCGAAACTCGTCTTGGAAGGTTGTGTGGCTTGGGGAGGTCTTGACGCGTCTGGCGTGAATCTCGACTGCTAGAGGTTTCCACAGTCTGTCTAGAAGGGGTAGAAGCACCGTTGGATGTGGCCGGCTTCGTCACAGGATTGGAACGTTCCGAAGTCGCCTCAGGCTTGGTTGCTTTCCGTTCCTCAGTTTCATTCTTCTCGATACTTGGCCTAGCCTTGGGTGCGCTGTCGACCATGATCGTGTCTTTGACCTCGCCTGTCGGCTCTGTCCCTGTAGCGAGCTTGGGAGTTGACGTCGCACGCTCGACTGCTTTGGCTCTCTCTTGAGTCGGCTTTTGCTCAGGTGCCGTGACCTTCTCTTGACCTTCTCGAAACATGACGGGTGATATCCATACTTTCTCACGCTTGTGCAAGGCACCGAGAAGGGCTTGGGATGACACTTTCAGATCTTCCTTGTCTGACTCCCCTAACTTGTCCACAGCTTTCTGTAACCCAACCCCGTGAGTGTTGACCGAGGGATAAAATCCCGCAACAGCCCGTAGGACAGATATCGCATTTCGAACGTGCATGTACTCTGGAGATGTGAGGCATCTGACCAGAGCATTGAAGAGGCTCGAGTGCCACTTGAAAAGGATGTTGCGGAACTTTTGGTACTCGAGCAAGGTGACCACTTTCCCACTTTCCACCTTCAAGGCGAAACCCGGCAAGTTTTTCTTAACGCCCCATGCTTCTCGCTCATACGTCTGCTTCGAGTTATGCCACCTGCTTAAGTCTTTGAGTAGTTCATTGAGAAATCTTCCTAGGTTGTCGGATTCCTTAGAGGTGCATGTGAAGATCAAGGAGTTTAGTCGTGCTGGTCTGAAGAATACATCGATGAAGCCGAGGGTTCGAAAGTTTGGTGTTCCAGCAGACTGTAGATATTTCAGAAACTTGAAGCTGAAGTATGCGTCCAGCGGCGAGGAGAGGAGTCTGGGCAAGAAGCAGTGTTCCATCAAAGCCATGTTGAGCTCTTCGTTGAGTCGAGCCTTGCCCACGAACCATTGCTCCTTCTCCCGCGCCAGCCTGGCTTTGCTCTCCGCGGAAGCCTTGAGGTGTTGTCTGTTCTCAGCCAGCAACTTATCCATCAGCTCCTGAAGCTCCTTCTTGGCTTGTTCTTTCTTTCGTGTTCCTGCAACGCTGACATCGGTCCGGTCGGCTGAAATTGCTGCAATCTTCTTTTTCTGCCGAGAGATCTCATCTTCGTATGACTTGCCAGGAATAATGATATCATACAGAGATAATTGCCAGAATGTTGAATAGAAGCCTGTACCGATAATATCAGATACTTGTTCAGGGAGATGGCGCTGCACAGTGGACATGACGTTCTTCATTACTGGGTGCCAACAGTCGACGTGGTCTTGCTCAGCTGTTGGAGTTTTGGGTGGAATGTCGAGATCCATGCCGGCGTCGGGTGTACTGACGTTGAGTGGTGTTTCACCGTTTTCGGAATCTTCAGCCTCTCCATCTTCCTCTGAGCTGCCTCCATTCATATTTCCAAGGTCTTGATTCAGAGCATTTGATTCGCCGCTCTCTTCGGCGAGTTGTTCTCGGGTGGCCTTGTCATATTCAATCATCTGTTGGGCCAGGACATTCCGACTGATCCAGAAAGCAACCTCCGGACGAATCTCATAATCAAGAAGCAAACTGGTTACATCCGGGATGGTGTTGCGGAATTCCTCTGGAGATAGATTGTGGCGAAGAAGATCCATATATTGTTCCATCACGCGCTGTACTTCATCATATGTGTTGCCGATTGCTTTAAGAGGCGCAGTGCTGTCGTTGAAGACGCAATCTTGACTCTGTTGCGCCATGGATATCAAGATCTTGGCCGCCAGTCCAGTATCGTGCAACGACTTCATGAGCCTCTCTGACGTCTTTTTGGATTCATGTCGTTGATCCAGGACTTGGAGAATAGTTTGAGATTGAAGAAGTGGCCCACCACCCATGGCCTGCAATTGAGCGTCGTTGTAACTCGTGTCAGTGGTGATGCCGCCCATGGATGCCACGACTTGCTCCAGCATCTTGAGATCAGCGGTGTTGCCTTTGTCGAGTTGCTCAACAACATATTGTAGTACCGGACCCGGTCTCATCATGCCATACCGCTTGTATATTTTGCCGGCAAATTGTGAGAGAGCAATGAGCCACTTGCTGGTAAACATGCCTCCTTCTTGAATGCGTTGTCGACCAGTCCTCGCCATTGAGCTGACTACAGCCCACGTAAGAACGTCGTAGCCAAGATCCGTAAAGTATCGTGCACCTTCAACAAAAACCTCAGAAATACTGTCATACACTTCAATCTGCGGAAGGGCAGTGGTGACGACAACATGAGGGTTGGCAAAGGCAACCTTGGCCAGAGCTCGCGCCATGGGCCTAACGTTTGTATTGGAAATACGCTTGAGAATGTCCCTCGTTTCGGCTTTGGCGAGATCAAATGCGGCCTTGACGTCTGGTTTGCGTGATGTTCGTCCACTTGACCATTCGAGGTAAAGTTGGTAGCGCACGCTGACAGGGAAATTGCTGATGAGCTCGAACACCTCGTTCACAGCACCTGCATTGGATTTTGTCAGGCTCAAAGCGGGTAACAAGATTCGTTTGCTCAAGTCCAGCCAGCGAGCTCGATTTGATTCGCTGCGATCAGTAACAAGACTATGCTTGCCGATTCTTGCCAGCTTGAGGAGTAGACCAGAATCTTGCCCAATTTTGACATCGACTAAAGAGAGTAACGTGTCGCATAGAGTAAAAATGTCATCTACCGATTGACAAACCGGTACATTGTCATTCCATTCATCCCAATAGAATCGGTAATCAACCCCATCGGCGCAATCGCTCTTATCCAGCATTGGCCATCGCAGTGTTTTTCTCTCTGTGGCGTCTTGGACTCTGACTTGTCCTTTCTGGAGGCCTGGGACATCTGTTTCGTAGAGGGGAGCGGCATTCCTTAAGGTTGAGCGCTCTTGCAAAGGTCGAACATCTCCATAGACTTTGCTGAGACAGTGGTGGAGGATGCGGTAGATGTATTCAGGAAGCTCGGGGTAGAGGTCGATGAGCCATGGAAATCGGCCCAGGATGAAGAGAGCTTCTGGTAGAGCGCCGATTGCGAGCAGGCTTTTCAGAAGTAAAACCTTCTGATCTGCTGGCTCGTTGTTGTTTTTGGCATTGGCTGCATCACTTTCGGTCTCCTTTGCCGGTGTGCTGGGTCTTGTGGTCGTCTCTCTAAGACGCGAAGGAATCGGCGCAGCAGTATCATCAACAAGTGCACCGGCCATGGCTAGAGCGTTCTTCATCCCAGCGCCAGGTTTGGCGGCGGCTTCACGCTCGGCTTTCTCTTTCATCTTTTGTTGCTTGAGTTCTTCCATGGCATCGTCTGGTTTCCAGATATGGGGATAGAGATCCTTGAGCGAGATGAAACCAATCTTAATCAGTAGGGCGGACAAGTAGATAAGGTTTTCGGGCAAGATGTCGGAATCGTCTCGAGCAGCTGAGGTCGAGTAGAAACGCAACTTGAAACCGAGCAGTTGAGCTGCATCACAATTTCCAAACGGTGGAGTGGTGCCTGTCTCTCGGATCCAGGCGGCTTGGAGATCATCAGCAGGGGCTTCTGCAGCTCGATCGAGTTGTTCCTGAGAAACGGGAGCTCTCCCAAGAAGGTAGAAGGCCTTGAGTCCTTGCTCCTTGGCCATGGGCCAAAATGCCACGTCCCGTTCAAGGGTTTCAAGCGCAACAAGTTGTCTTTGTTCGTCGGTCAGGTGCCAGTCAGGAGAGCCAGGAAGAGCCCACCGAGGGATTCCGGCGTTTGCACCTAGTTTTTTTGCGGAAGCAGACTGTCGTGGCCACCATGGACTGGCACGCAGGAACTTGACAAAGAATCGGAACTGCTTGACAAGGACAGAACCAAAGACATCGAGAACGACGTCAAGGCTTCGTCCAACGTCTAGATCGAACGCGCCGATCATGGCCTTGACTTTTTCGACAGTATCTTCCACTACCTCTCCTGTAGGAGCCTCATTATTACTGGTGGTGAACAACTCGGTAATGAGCTTAGCGAAGCCTTCAGACTCCTCCCGCATCAAGTTGAAATTTGCTTGGCGGTACAGGAAATTTGTCTGCTTTCGGATGAGAACACGGCTGAAGGTATTTCGGATCAACTCCAGCTTTTCCAACAAGGCCGCGTCAAGTTCGAGCCGGAGCAACTCGGAAGAAATTCCGCTGGCTTGGAGGAATAGAGTGAGGCGATCAACGGGGAGGGAAGGGTTGGCTTCGAAGAAGACCGAAATTGTGTCGAGTAATGCAGCTTCGGCGGTAGTTGGGGTGATCTTGTCGGACGAGGTATCCTGGCTAGGCTCGCTATCAAAGAATGCTTTGACTAAGTCTCCAGCAAGGGATGGTTCAAGTTTGCCATAGATGACGACTTGGACCAGTTCGTGCATGACTGCAGTCAATATTGGGCCATCCTCATCTTGTAATCCCTCTTGCGCATGCCCGAGGACCTTTTGGCTCCCCCCTTGATCCCAGGATTGAAGGACATCTTCAGTAATGTAGACATGGCTGAGCGGTTGCGATGGAGGAGGGGGGGCTGTGAGTCTGATTTTGGGAGGATCAGATGTCGGCGGTGCGATCGAGGTCGGGCCCATGCTGTCGTTGGCACTAGGAGTTGGATTATTGGAGGGTGTGGTTGACTGGGGAGTCTCGCCAGAACTGCTCAAAGGATTGAATGGGAGAGCTCCTCCGCGACCTCCTCGACTTGACCTTCTAGAACCTCGACCTCCGCGACCCTGGTAATCACGGTCATGACCCGAGGGATCGTGGGCGTGTTGGGCAAGGTTGAGATTTTCCGGACGGTGAGGTGAGGGGCGGGTGTTTTGATGTTCATCTGAGTAGGTGCGATCTGGTCTGCTTCTCTTTCTTCCTGCGTAGGGGGGCATCACTCGGATGAAGAGGGTTGCGCGACCTCAACGAGGCTGTGGTGGATTTGAGAGTTGTGTTTCATGGAAAGCAATGCGACATGAGACACGGGAGATTGGGATCGCTGATCACTAGGAGCAGCTGGTAACTCGTAATAAGTTTGGGAGATCCGGCCGGGGGATACTGAAGGGTCGGACTCGCCGTAAAGAAGGGGAGGGTGGAAAAGGACAAGATGTTAGAGGTGATTGTTCACCTTGAAGATTCATTCATCAACATATTCAAGGCAGTCAGTGCCGCATTTGGAAGACTTGTGACACGTGATCTGATCTATCCGGCGCAGCAGTGAATCACCATGTGCAGCATGACTCATCACTGTATCACTTCCATGTTCTTCAGAAAGCCCCCACCCGTGAAAGAAAAGCGACACTAGGCCTGGTAGACGGGGGATGGGCTGCCCGGGAGTTTTAAGCTGCGGGGTATCACATCGCCTAATTGCTTAACTCCAAGTCGCATTGCCGGCGTGGATGTTTCTCACGGGCACTTCCCTACACCCATACAATATTCGATCAAAGGTAGGTGACTGCGAAAAATGATGTTACTTGTAGGTGCTGCTTTGATCCCTGTACTGGACAATGTCACATAATATCCAGGGAGTTTCAATTACCCTTGAAACGAATGGTGTGCAATGTGGGCTACTCAACCTCGTCGCTGCCTGCCATGACGTAGACAAGTAACGTCACCAGGCAGTCAACATGAGTTAAAGGTATTGATTACATCTCCCTTCCACTCGCTTCACTTTCATCACCTCCAGACGTATACCACACTCCTCCTGCACAGTTCGGTGATCCAAAATGCCCCCCAAAGTCTTCATGTGAGTGCAGAAGCTGATCCAACACGTTGATTGGGTTTAACCTGAAAACAGAACAGGAGTTACAGGCTACATCGGTGGCGACTTCTTGCATCTCGTCTCAGAGAAGAAACCTGAGTGGGAAATCACTGCCCTAGTGAGGAACAGCGACAAAGGGGCCAAAGTAGTGGCAGTGTACCCCAAGGTGAGACTGGTATATGGAGATCTCGATGCTGTCGATGTGATTGAGGACACGGCAGCAAACAATGACATTATTTATCACTTTGCCAATTGTGACCATGAGGCCTCGGCAGTCGCCATCGCAAAGGGACTTGGTCGCCGCGACCGTCCTGGCTCTGGATTCTGGATCCATACTTCTGGAACCATGATACTTGCTCATGAAACAATCAGCAAGGCCGAGTGGGGGAACCGCCACGACAAAGTGTACAATGACTGGGACAATGTTGCTGAGTTGACCTCTCAACCAGACCATGCCGCCCACCGCAATGTCGACAAGATAGTATTAGCTGCTGGATCTAACAAGGTCAAGACCGCTATTGTGTGTCCTCCCACCATCTATGGTCCTGGTCGAGGCCCTGACAATCAACGATCGGTCCAAATTTATGGAGCGGCAGAGGGATTCCTGAAGCACCAGAAAGCGTTCAAGATTGGCAAGGGGGAGAATGTGTGGCACTACATTCATGTGCATGATTTGAGCAACCTCTACCTTCTGCTGGGGGAGGCAGCGGCGAACGGAGGACCTCCAGCCACCTGGAACGACCAGGGATATTATCTGGCAGAGAATGGGTCTTTTGTATGGGGTGAGGTGTTGCAGGCCATTGCAAAAATTGCTTACAAGAAGAAGCTCCTCCCTAGCGATGAGCTGGAAAGCTATGGTGGAAATGAGGCTGAAAAGTCGTTTTGGCAATATGCGACAGGGACTGATTCGCAGGGAGTATCGATTCGAGGGAAAAGATTGCTGGGGTGGTCTCCTAGCAAGAGATCCATTCAGGAAGAGTTGTCAGATGCAGTGGACAGCGAAGCGCGGCGTCTCGGACTGATCAAGAGCCATGCTCAAACTGTAGAGGAAGAGTAGGATGAGCTGGGAACGAGGTAATTGAACTGAATGAGGGAATCATTAGTTTTGCTGTCATTTTCCAGCTTATCGAGTCGACAAAACGATGTTAGGGACAAAAAGCGCATCTAGTAGACAAAAGGGGGTTAGGAGACAAATGCCTGCAAATGCAGAAGTTATGATGCATGGACAAACATGCAATTTTCAAGGCGCCTCAATTTCTGCCTTACGATTTTGAGGGAAGGAGGGTAGACGCGCATCCGGAGAAATTGAGAGAGTGCTTGCCGCAAACCGAGACCCTGCACTAAAAGTAGGCCCTGCCCAGATCTTGCCCATCATTGGTTGTCAACCCTTATGTAGCGGGCTGCATTTAGTAGTGCCTTGGCACCCTAACTTTCCACATTCGGAGATCCCACGTCACTAGCGTTTTGCTCGTGGATCGTGTATTCCGTAGTAACCTTGCTTCAACCTCACCCCTTCTACCTCACCCACCCACCGTCAAAATTCATCCAATCCCACTTTAATAGCATCAATATGATCCAAGGAGGCTGCGCCTGTGGGCGTATCAAATATGAGGCCTCCACTAGTCCTCATAGCATGACTGCGTGCCATTGCAAAACATGCCAGAAGATCTCGGGCGGTCCATTCCTGGGGTTTGCGGGTCTTAAGGCTTCAGACCTCAAATGGTCCCAACAGCCCGATATGTGGTCGATTAGCGACATTGCAGAACGCGGGTTCTGTAAGGTCTGTGGCTCGGCTATGTCCATGAAATATGCCTTTGGTGGAGGCAAGATAGGTGTCACTTTGGGCACCATTACGGCTGCCGACCCTCCGCTTCCACCCATCAAAGACCATATCTTCCTTGCAGAAAAGGCATCCTGGTTCGTACTGCCTGATGATGGCGCTGCGAGGGAAGACGACTTTGGTGGGGACTGGCGGGAGAGGATTGCTCGGTGGAGGGAGCAACACAAACAAGAGGATAGGTCCTCATAGTGACGGTGACAAAGTGACTCTCCCAGGGGAGTCAGAAACAGGGAACCATGGGAATCCTTATGATTTCAGAAATTCTGGTCGACGTTTGTGCCACACCGCCTTCGGTCACTACTCAGAAGGCTCAAAATTGTCACGAAAATGGCGCTAGAAGGCTCAGAACAGTTACGAAAATGGCGCTAGCAGTCACAGTGACGACCTGGCAGTTACTGCCAACCGATCTGATCTCTGGACAAGAAAACTCGCTGCTAGAAGAGCCTCAACCTATTTCAATCTCTCTTTTTCACAAATCAAACCCACAAATCACCAGAAAACAACAAAAACACCAGCAACAACAACAACAGCAACAACTTTGCTATCAAACAATTGTTTGGCTCAAACAAAGCTACATAGCAACGTGAGTCCTCCTCCCAAATTCCCCTTGCTCTATATAACCTGGAGATACCTTCATGACAAAGGCCTCACCAAGACCATCTCATCCGTTGCCCACCCTCAGCAACACCTGGTGAGGATCTCTTGATGAGGGCTTCATCAAGAGGTCCTCCATCTCCATCTCTTGGTCTCTCGGATATAAATAGGGATATTTCCGCTAACAACGCCGCTCACAGGACTCCAACAGCAAGCACAACGCTCTCTTGTCCTTCTCCCTCGTTCGAGTAAGTCTATTGCCTCCAATATCACTCATCTCCTGTTAACTAACACAAGGTCTCTTGAATTCAGCCAACAAAATGTCGAACGTTCCCCGATCCTTCGTCTCCTCTTCCGCTTCCGCCCCTCCCGCACGCGAGGTGGCTTCAGCAGGGTCCTCCGCCCCTGTTGGAGCACCTAGTGGCCCTCGTGCAATGCGCGAGGGACCACCTCGCGGAGCACCCCTCGGGCCTCGTGCCCTTTCTTCCATGCCGGCCACTCGGCCCGGTCCCTCTTCTTCTTCTTCTTCTTCTTCTTCTTCTTCTTCTCTTCTCCGCCCCCAGTCGCAGGTCACTGCACTGGGTGGCAACAACAACAGCAACCGAGGGCAAGCTACGCCAGAAGTAGCCACCGGTAAGGGCAGTGTCAAACACTTGACCTGTCACTTTTGGCGGACCTCAGGCACCTGTAAAAAGGGTGTTTCCTGCGGTTACGCCCACTGGGATACGGGCAAGGATGCACAAGTCCCTGTAAGGCTATATCCCAATGCCCCTGCTTTGGCGGGGAGAAACCTGGAGGCAGAAGCCGCCAGGTTGCGGAGGGATGCGGCCGCCGGTGCGATGGCAGCACGCCAGAGTGCTGTCACAGGTGGGCGCCAGGGGCGCGTTGAGGAAGACCGGGAGCGCCAGCGTCAACCCGTGCCAATGACACCTGGCCCAGTGGTCGCCAATAGGCAACCACAGGGACAGGTGTTGGGAGCACAGCGGGATTGGCGCCCGGCTGCCGTGACCCGGTCGTTGTTGGGAGAGGGTGGTGCTGGTGGTGCTGGTGGTGCGGGCGTCGGTGCGGGCGCTAGTCAGGTCTCCATGAAGGAGCCTGGCTTGGAAGATTACCCTGAGACGGTCCAGGGTGTGCTCCGGTCCATGGACCCGGAGATTTGCAGAGACTTTACACGTCGTGGCTAATTTGGCCTCGGCGGACTGAGTCCGAGCATCTCTCTCTCTATCCATCGGACGGAGTGCATGGCTGGAGCCGTGGGAGTGAGCGTGGGCGTGGGCGTGAGCGTGGTCGTGGTCATGGGAGAGGCGGCGTGTACATCATCAGGACACCAGAGGCCGCATGTACGATTACAACACCAGAAATGGCCAGGGAAAAAGGCCCAGAGACCAAAGGGAAAACAGAACCCGAGGGTCATGACATGACATGACATGAGACATGACGAGGAACGACAGGAATGACAGGAACAACCTGAACAACAGGAATGAAAGACACGCTTGACGCTATGATTTGCTTTTCTGTGCTTTGCTTTGTTTTGTTTCAATGTGCAATTGTGATTCCAGAATCTCTCTCGGTCTTTCTATGAATGCTTCGCATCGTCAACAATTCACCCACCCACTCGCCTGATCAGAATCAATTAAAGCGACTTCCTTCAAATCACCATTCCTGTGTTATAGATGCAGTGGTTGTACCAAACAAAGTCAGGTACTTGTGTTGTGGCCGTTGGAGGTGAGATATTGGCGATTAAGATAATATGGCTTGGAACACTCGCCTCAACAGCTCCAACCCTTCGTCCTCCTCGATCTTCAGACAACCAAATCTCTAATTTCCAATCATGGATCTCTTTCCTTTCAGAATGTGCTTTGAGCCAATCGACTTGCGGCGTTTCTAGCATCGACGCGATCATCATCTTCATTCTCTTTGACGCTGCTCAGACTAGCGCCAGTTCCACTTCTTGGGCGTCCTGCACCAGCTGCACCTTGACCGGCACCCGCGCCTTCGCCGTTGCCAGCATTAACACCATCTTCATTTCCCTCGGCGATAATGCCCGGCCCAAAGCTACCACTCATAGACCGCGTCAAGGCTTCGCGCGATCGTGCCACGCCAGACCAGGCGTCGCCCTTGGCACCTTGACTGCTGGCGAGGCTGACACGGCGTACCGCAGGGTGACTCTCCCTTCCAAGTCGGGAAAGTCCCCCACTGGCGTCAATGGCTCGAATGTCCGGTCTGACCGACTCGAGAGTGGCGAGAGTTCGCCGTTCGAATTCGATTTGTCGTAGGACATAGTCCCGGAGTGACATGGTAAATTCATTGCTGGTACGATCGAACCAGCGTCGTTTCTCGAGGAGGAGATTCGCGGTCACGCGTTGAGTCTTGGAGCGCAGGTAGTTTTCTTGGCTTGAGGCTTCATCTAGTGCGGAAATGGCCTCATCGACTTTCTCACGTTTGACGCTTGAGCTGGACTTGAGACGGTGGACCGCAGATTCCTTGGATTTTCGACTGGCCTCGGCTTGGAGAAGTTCACGAAGAAGGATGTGTCGGTTGGTAAGGGTTTCTTTGACGATGAAGGCGTCTGAAGAATGATAGGAGAGAGAGTCGCCTAGAGCAGTGGCTTCGGCGGTTCCTTGGGCGGCATGGTAGTCTCCGGTGGTTTGAATGATACGGCCTAATTTGCGATAGGCGGTGGAGAGGCCAGGGTGGGTTTCCTGGACGTGCATTTGGCCGAGCTTCTCTCCGAGAGAAGACTCTGCAAGGCCAAGAGCTAGAGGAGATGGTCAGAGATGAATGGAAAAAGGAGGTGAAATGTGACATACCTCGTCGTGCCTTGACTACTCGTTCTAGTTTCTGTCCTGTATCGAGGGCACCAAGGTAGAAGAGCTTCACAACAGGGCGTGCCTCGTGAAGTTCGGGGGTATCATCCGGGGGAGGTGCAAACTGTTTCAAGACCTTCCTCCGTACTCCAGTTGCTGGTTGTTTCATTCTCACCACAGGTGAATACCCGAAATCGCTTTCAACGAAGAAGATCATCTCCTCATCGCGCATAAGCACATCATTACTGCAAACCACATTCAACCATCGTTGTATCGAATTCTTGACCCGGACTTCATCCTCGTCTGTCCCTGCGCCCGCGGATGTCAACGCAGGGGGCACAGATGGCACTAATGCTTCCGGGTTCGAGGAGATAAGATGGTCGGCCAATTTAAGGAATTCAGCATGTGTCCGTCGGACGTCGCGAAACTGCGTGGTTCGAAACTTGGGAAGATTCGTCTGGAGAAAGATTAGTCTGAGAGCATGAAGAGATGCGATATGTTGCAACTTACATGGACATCAAATCGTATGATTGGGTCCTTCCGGCCCTGTCTTTCCAGGGCCGTCACCTTGGCTTGTAATTTGTATTGGGGCACAGGTCTTTGTGGCTTGGTACTGTGATATCTAGCAGCTTGAGGGCGTGGCTGTTGTCCACCTGAATACTGTTGCCCCTGGGTCGAAGTTTGGGCTTCTTGCGCAGGTACTGGTGCCTGCTGAGGGGGGGCTTGTTGGTAAGGATTTGGCTGGGTGACAGCCGGACCGACTAGAGTCGTCGAGTCGCTAATTTCGCTAGCATTGGCCGGAAAAGAGGTTTCCGGACTACTGTCTCCGGACTGGGAATACGAGTGTCCTCGAATGGGGGCGGGAGAATCGGCGGGACTGGCAAAGGATCTGTCGGCTCGTGGAGAGGATGAACCCCATGGTGATTGGCCGTGCAGCGCGTCGGTGTCGCTGGAAACCGTTGAATAATCCATTACAGGTGTCTGTGGGGTGTAGGCACTCAAGTTCTGCCTGCTTAGATAGACGTTGGTCTCAGTAGAGCAAGTGGGACATAACTGCTTCTACTATGTCGATTGAGGGAGGCTGCGACTTGAGACAGACAAGCTTGTCCGAGGATGGCGACCAGTTGCAGCTGGTTCGTAAATTCGAGTGACAGAACAGCAACCTCACTCAAATGTCATGCACAGTGAGTAGATGTCAGTGGATCGACATTCGCAAGCAAGCGGAGTAGCGATGTTACCTGTTGATGCTCCGCGCGGACGTTGGATTCTGGCTTGGCAAACCATACCCGCTGAGAACCTAAATTCCACCGTATATATCTGTACTCAAAGATGTAATGATTCTCTGTACAATTTCTTGGCATCTCGCCATGTCGTCCGACGACAAATTCGACATTTCTTATCACGAGATCTTATGTTCAACTCTTATTACCTGTCGCTCATTGTTTCTTTGCATGCGAGTTCTTTCAAGCTAGATCTTTCTGGTTCACGAAATCGTCTTAGCGGAGTTTGGGTATCAACCAAACATTTCTGGGAATGGTAATGATCTATGGCTGGGCCAGACACTCCACTCTGAATTTTATTCACTTTTCTCGAACCTTTTGTCGCCGATCTTCTCCTCTACCGAAGAGGAGCTTCTCAATATGCACCACGCTGAGGAATAACTCTCAATCAGTTACCCACGATCACCATGACCACCGAACAAGGAACATCGGAATTATCGCTCACATCGATGCTGGGAAGACGACCACGACAGAGCGTATGCTCTACTATAGTGGTCATACTCGCCGCATAGGTGATGTTGACGAAGGTTCAACTGTCACAGATTTCTTGCCAGCGGAGAGAGCCCGTGGGATTACGATTCAATCAGCAGCGATCACCTTTGAATGGCCGCCTGTTGACGCCTGTGCTTCGCATAGTGGTGATACTGATCACCACAGGCAGCCCCGGTCTCGGTTCTCTCACAATGTCAACCTCATCGACACACCGGGCCATGCCGACTTTACTTTTGAGGTCCGGAGATCACTCAGGATTCTAGACGGTGCCGTCTGTATCCTCGATGGGGTGGCCGGTGTAGAAGCGCAGACTGAACAAGTGTGGACTCAGGCGGGTGATTGGAAAATCCCTCGAATCGCATTCGTCAACAAGCTAGACCGGGATGGCGCGGCTTTTGGTCGAACTGTCCGGGAAATTGGCTCTCGTCTCGCTGGGTGGCCTGCACTGTGTCAGATTCCATGGTTCGAAGGAGGAAAGGGTCGCTTCACAGGTATCTGTGATGTCATCAACCTGGAAGGTCTCCTGTATCCGCATGGCGGAGACGGAAAAAAAATCGAACGAGTTCCACTTTCGAGGTTGGACAAGGAGTATCCCGAGATGGGGGCAGAGCTGAAACGAGCACGAGCAGCTCTCGTCGAGCTTCTTAGTGAGCATGATGAAGAGCTGGTCGAGGCTTTCTTCGAAATGGAAGAAGACCACCTGGCAATCACTCCGGCCCAGATTCTGGACAGTCTACGGAGAAACTTACTTTCGAACGAGAGCACCATCATTCCGGTGTTCGCAGGAGCCAGTTTCCGCAATATCGGAGTTCAGCCTTTGTTGGACGCGGTGAACAATCTTCTGCCTAGCCCTAAAGAGAGACCGGACCCCGAAGTGAGCTTGGGGGCAGCTCGAGGAGGACTGTCGCAGTTGATAAAAGGTGAGCTTGCGATGGAGGAAGCTGGCAACACAAAGAAGCGGCAATCACAGTCGTCCTTGATGGCAATTGGGAACGCTTTGGAGGGTTGTGCTCTAGCGTTCAAGGTGGTCAACGACGCACGAAAAGGTGTACTAGTTTATATCCGGGTTTACTCTGGATCGATCGACCGGAACGCACTGCTGTACAACACAAACTTGCAAAACTCGGAACGAGCGACGATCTTGTACCGAATGTATGCATCAGAAGCATTACCAGTCCAGTCATTAAAAGCGGGCGAAATTGGAGTCATCGCAGGGTCCAAGTTTGCTCGAACAGGAGACACATTGATTTCGTATGCTGGGAACAAAGCCACTCCTCCAGCGCCGTTGAACCAGCTACAGCTCCGACCAATCCACGTGCCACCTCCAGTCTTTTTCGCAGCGTTGGAGCCAAATAGCTTGAGGGAAGAGAAAGAGATGCACGAAAAGTTGGCGCTCCTGCTTCGAGAAGATCCCAGTCTGCAAGTGAGCCAAGATGAAGACACTGGGCAGACATTGATCAGTGGGATGGGAGAGCTACATCTTGAGATTGCATATGACAGATTGGTGCACGATATGAAAGCTAAGGCGCGGATGGGCAAGATTGCTATTGGATATCGAGAATCACTCCCTCACGCATCGAAAAGTGTGACCAAAATGTTGGAAGGGGATCGCGCAGGAGCCAAGGGACGAGGAGGCTGTGAGGTTGTGGTTGAACCGTGGTCTAGTGCCCCTGAAGTCGATTCGGAGATGGAGTCTCGCATGACACATGAGCAAGATGGCAACTTGATTGTGGTGGAAGCACCTTCACTGGACAAGCGAGGCCGACCACTTGACGCGGACAATGCCAGTCTTCCCACCAATCTGACCCTTCCGGAAATCCAAACGGCATACGTCAACGGTGTTCTTGCAGCATTGAGTCGAGGTCCGTCGTATTCATTTCCAGTTCGAAATACCAAAGTGACAGTAACGCTGCGGCCAGAAGCGCATCTCTTTGGCGGCGAGACAACCTATGCATCGCTAACATCGGCAGCACGGCTTGCAACCATTGCTGCCTTCAGGGAGGCCACGAAAGACACACCTAGTTTCCTGATGGAGCCGGTTATGAATGTTGACATTAGTGTGGATGAGTCGAGTATGGGAGCCATCATCCAGGACATTTCTTCCAGTCGAGGGGGACAGATCCTTTCGCTCGGAGACAATGAAGAACATGAGGCAAGCTCTGACACGGGACGAAAGGTCATCGATGTCAGCAAGATCTATGCACCCAAAGATCCCTTTGAATCCGGATCGTCGGGAGCAGGGCAACAAACTCAAGTCAACCCCCAGAGAACAGTCAAGGCCAGGGTACCTTTGAAGGAGATGGTGGGCTATCTCAAACACCTTCGGAGCATGACAGGCGGTCGTGGCACATTTGTGATGAATGTGGATCGATTCGAAAAGGTCTGTGGGCAGAGGGAGAAGATGTTGATTACTGAGTTGAGGGGTGAGAGTATGTGAGTTGAGATGATGGTGAGGATGGGTGGTTGTCGTAATCAAGTGATGGAGGACATGTACAACAAGGACCTAGGTTGTCACCAATTGTATTAACATTATCATCAAGAAACTCTAAGAATGAAATAATTCTATATCATATTGACAAGTCAGATGCAAATCATGTGTATCCGTATGATCTACAACCAAAGCCAAAGATCGACATGGCATCCATACTCCGTATTCCATCGTTGGTGGAGGTTTAATCGCTCGGGGCCTCAAAGGCTTATTTTCTTCTTTGTTGTGTCCACCTGGAGTCGAGAACCTGACACTTTGGATCTCTGCTTCTAGCCCCCGTCCCTTTTTTATCTCTCTTGTACATTTCATGGTTTTCTGTCAAGTATTACTTTCACAAGAACGGTCCTCTCTTTCACACTGACGCGCTATCACACAATCTGTCTGGAGAAGACGCTACAGGGGTCACCATTGGAGGGCGATTAATCTCCACCAACATTCACCCTTGTGCCCTTTTAGTATTCTTACACGATATCCTTATATTTACTCGACACCCTCACCACTCTTCCTCCTCCTCCCATCCTCCTCGACTCCTCTCTACCTCCCTCCACACCACCCACCGCCACCATCATGGCCTCCAAGGCGATGTGGGAGGTCGACCCCGAGACTCGTACTAAGGTAAGAGAAGAAACCCAAACACCCACCGCTACCCCTCCTTGTCCAGACAAAGAATCATGTACTAACATATTTGTTGTTCGATGTAGTTGGCACAGTTGGGTAAAAAGGAGGGCGCAGGTAACGACAAATGCTGTGACTGCGGCGCACCTTCACCGCAATGGGTGAGTTCCTATATTCCTTGTCTCCTGTCAACATGACCTTTCGAGTCGTCAATCCCCTCCTATCACATTCACCCTCCAGAATCTTGTCCTCTCATACATCTGACTAACCACTAAACCCTCTAATCCTCCACAGGCATCCCCCAAATTCTCCACCTTTATCTGCCTACAATGCGCCGGCGTGCACCGCGGACTAGGTGTGCACGTGTCCTTCGTACGGTCCATCAGCATGGACGCGTTCAAACAAGCCGAGATCCTACGAATGCAATACGGAGGCAACCGAGCATGGCAGGATTTCTACAACTCACACGCAGCTATCCCCTTTGACGAGGCGACTATCAAGGAGCGATACGACGGCGACATCGGCGAGGAGTGGAAAGAGAGACTCTCAGCCAAAGTCGAGGACCGTGAATTTGACCAAGCAGCATTTGAAAAGGAGAGGGAAGAAACCAAGAAGAGAATAGCAGAAAAGGCAGCAGCACAAACTCAAGGAACCTCAGGATCAAGAAGCGCCACACCCAGCGGAACAGGGAGAAACGCCATCGGACCTAGATCGACCTCGGCGATGGGCAATGGAAGCAGGACGCAGAGTCCTGCGCCCCCGGGAGCAAAAGGAGGGAGAATCACTGCGGAGCAAAAGTCTCAGAATGAGGCATACTTCTCGCGTATGGGAGAGGCCAACGCCAGCAGACCGGACAATCTCCCTCCTAGTCAAGGTGGTAAATATGCTGGGTTTGGCAGTGCACCGCCAGAGCCCTCACAGGGAAGTGGTGGATTGCCAACGGCAGACGAATTCTCTCAGAACCCTATCGGCGCCTTGACGAAAGGATTCGGTTGGTTTTCTGCAACCGTCAGCAAACAGGCAAAGGCTGTGAATGATTCGTATATCCAGCCGACGGCGAAAAATGTAAGTTCCCCTTGTACCTTGGGGGTTTTTCCCCAGTACCTGCAGGTCCTTTTTCAGCCCTTCAGGCAGTCTGGACCTAGTCTCATAAGATCCCATAACACTAAACCCAATGGATTCATATAGATCGCATCCACCGACTTCGCTGCCCAAGCACGAAATGCCGCTCTCGCCGCAGGACAAGGAATCCAAACCGGAGCCAAAGGAGCCGCGGATCAATTCAACCGCTTCGTCGAAGGTCAAGACGAACAAGCGGCCAAATCGGCCGCACGCCGTACCAAGGTTGAGCCAGAGAAAAAGGATTTCTGGGACAGTTTCGGTGTGCCTGATGAATCGTCATCGGCGTCAAAACCGAGCAGCAGTATTGGTACAAGTGCGATGAAGAAGATGAATCATGTTCAGGCGAATCCGCCGCTGAAGAATAAGAATAAGGAGGATGGGTGGGGGGATGATTGGTGATGATTGAGGGGTTCGTTCGGTCTATATCTATAGATGGGCTGGGTGGACGATGTACATGTCTATATATGCATATTAGTATATGGATATTGGATATTGGAAACAAAACGAGTAGATGAGTGGATGATTGGATATGATGAACAAGTGTGATTGATATGCGTGGGGACATAGTTATCTATTAGATACCTAGTACTTTGTATGGATGAGATACGAATAAACATACCTACCCAGATCGTTTTCATCAATAGCATACACGTTTCACTGAAAAATAAGCATCTTAGTACCTTTCAGAATCAAGAGGGCAAAGAGGGTAATATAACTTCCCCTTTTTGTACCTCTCACCTCAAGATCGGCCGTTGTTCAAGTTATCTGCTCAAGCTATCATAATCATACATGTCCACCCACTCAAAGCAAAGAGCTTTTTAAATCTTGTATTCGTACAGGACATAGCAGCCATCATTCCTCTCCGTCCAAATCACTCTCTTCTTTTTCCTGCACTTCATCTCCCACCGCCTCTCCAAGAATCACCACCCCGACCACGGTATCCCCCTCCACCTCCCCCTCCAAACCGTCCGCCTCTATATCCCGTCAATCGATCCTGACCTTTCTTACCACGTCCAAATTCCGGCCCCTTATCCACCCAATCTTCTCTTCCATTACTAGTCCGTTCCAAACTATATCGTTTCATATCCGCTTCTCCACTTCGACCCATATCTTTCAGGTCCAGGAGTAATTCTCTTCTTGCCTGGGCTATTTCTTCAGATACTGGTTTATAGTACAGTTTCGGTTTGGCGGTAGTGGAGGGGAAGAGGTCGTCGAGAGCTTTGAAGCCGATGCCGATTGATTTTCTTGGTCCGGTTGGCGGGGCAGGTGGTGCTGCTGGACGACCGTGATCTTCCGAGCGACGGTCTTCGCGCGGGGGACGTATTTCGCGGTCTGGATGTGTGGAATGGGATAAAGAATCTTTTCTTCCGTAGTCGGCGGATGGGCGAGAGGGGATGGATGAGTGGGGTGGACCTCGGGAACCGACTTCTTCGAAGATGGCTTCAACTCCGTCGGGACCGTTTTCGTAGATGACTTCGAAGCGACGGTTGGGTGTACGGCCTCCGAAATTGCTTGATCCGGTTTCCTCTTCGATCCAGGATTCGATTTTGTCGTCAGGAACGAAGTCCACGAATAGGGGTTCGCGCATCGGTTCATCAGGGAACCGTGTTTCGTGCATCGCTGTTCTGACCCGCGATGCGGCGGCGATGGATGTGAATGAGATGAATGCATGGGTTCGAATGAGGTCGACAAAGTATTTGGTGATAGGGTCGGCGTCTGAAGTGTCGGATCGAGATTGGGCTAGCTTGGCTATGTGCGCACGAAGTGTGGGAACATGGAGTGGTCGTTTGAAATTCCGGATGTAGAGGGAGCATGTTGCTGGATGGATGGCAGGGGTTACGTCTCGTTCCTGAGATGGAGAGTCTTGTCTTTGAGGAGGCTCTGATGATTTATCCACGCTCGCAGAGGCTGCCGCCCCTTCGCCGTCATGTGGTAATTTTGTTTGAGGCCCACGATTGCTGGCGCCTTCAGAATCTGTTTCGATCTTCGCATTTTCTTGAACGTCGCTCAACCTGAATCTCTTGCGCGTGACTTCTTCAGAGCTTGGGACAGGGCTATGACTGCGTTTTCGTCGGTTTTTTTGGTCGTCGGATACTCCACTGGGCTCGTTTGGCAGAGAAGGCACTGTAGGGTCATCCGAAATTGTCTGCGGCTGCTGATTGTCATCTGCCGGTTCACCTTTTGGCTCAATTGGCTGAACCTCCGATGACTCTGCGCTCTCTGATTTATTTTCCAACTCCTCTGCTGTAACTGCGACAGTAGGCTCGGTAGGGGTCGGCTCGGGTGATGGTTCGGTCTGCTTTTCGTCCGGAGGTAATGTTGGAATAGTTTGCTCGTGGGTTTGTGGTTGCAACTCGGCCTCAGGAGAAGTCTGGCCACTTCTTGGGTCTTCTGGCTTGGGTATGGGTGTTGTCTTCCCTTGCGCATCACTTGAGTCGCTTTCACTAGGTTTAATGTCTCGTTGGTCGGTGGTGTCTTCTTCGGGCTGCGCAGGCTGTACTTCCTCAACTACCGATGCGCCAGGGTCCGCAGAATTCTCCAAGACAGAAGGGTCTGGCTCTTGGGTATTGGTTTCGGTCGTTGGAATCTGGTCGTCGGTCGTGTGCCCATTGGCTTGTTGGGAAGTTTTGTCACCTTCTTCAACTTGAGCCTCCTCAACTCCAGCGTCAGTGTCGCCGCCATTGTTTTCTGCCGCCTCATATTCCTGCAGTCTGTCAATGTAGTGCTGCTTGAGTTTCAACCCGGTAAGAGGAATGTCGCGGGCTTTGCATTCTTCCTTGAGGTTGACAACGGTCAACTTGCTCCAGTCCGTCATTTTGGCAAAATCGAGTATGTCATTCAAAGAAAAGGTTGGAGAGTCAATCGCATATCTGCGAAGAAAGGGATCTGTCGTCTGCCATTAAAAGGAACGAAAAGACATGGGGCCATCACAAAGCACAGACACTCTGGCCAAAGTCTCAGTCGAAATTGACAACTCAAAGTCCGCTGACGCGCCTTCGTCATTGCATTTGGTGGTACTATGATGCACCGTTGAGTCATAGTGAAAGTGCAATTAACGATTGAATAATCTACCGTTCTGAATGGCTCAAGTTCACGTGACATTTACAGGCCTTTGTAACTCGTTCCTTCCAGTTTTGGGCTCTTACCACCAGAAGTTTACATGTTTGGGCACCATGGCGCCTTCCTCTGTACAGACGACAAACAACGTATCTTATTTCAACATCCGCAAAACTAATAGCAGGGATTTGTCTCTCTTCGTAGCCTTTACTGTCCCAGTAGGATGCCACAGGCTGCTCCTTTCCAGCTCCCTTCAAGGCCTTCCACCTGGTTGACCAGTGGCCACCAGGTCTGAGAACCCGTGGCTGCATGGTCGATCACTTTTCATCCTTTGTGCCTCTCATTGTTGAACTTTCATCTCACATATCTCGTCTGAAATTGAGTCACTCTCCTCGAAACACACAAGATTCGAAATGCCTAAAAGCCGTGGTTTGGTTCTCCCCTGGACTTGGGCAATCTTGAACTTGCCTCCGTTCGGCATTTTCGCCTATTCATGCACCTTTTACTTGTTCTTGCACTACAATATTGGGACTCCAAAGGTTTGAGGTGCCCATGTTCATTCGCTGACCTTCTACGCATAAACCACATACAGAGTAGTGCAAATTTCATGATTCATGCCACCCGAGAAACCATCATGCAATGACCTCCAGTGGGGAAAACAGCCTGCTTCATCTTGATACGCCCCAATATTTGCTGGTTGGTCTCTCTAGCGCTGGCCCCTCGTGGAAACCGGCAACAACGCTCCCAAGCGAAAACTCTTCCTGAGTCGAGCGACTTTGCTGTATTCAGCCTGTTCCACGATTTATGTGGGGTCGGCTAACTTCTCCTCCGAAGCTGATCCGAGATGTTTCGACCATGGATCAGGGGCCCAAGATTTCTTTTCAGGCCCTAGCACACCACGTGAAACTAACGTCAGACGTTGGATGCATCAAGCAGCTACAATCTGATGATACATTTCAGTTCGCCGTCACATCTGTCCTCAGTTGATTTTGTCGTGGTCCCTAGTCATTCACTATCTTGGGACACCAGAATCCGCATTGAGGCCATTTTATGACGCCACTTGTCGACTTCGTCCTCTACAACCCTGGCCACTTTCCTAACTATCTATGCGGAGCATTGGCAGGACTGTGTCGACTAGTCTTCGACAGACTCGCCTCCAGATGTTAATCGCATCTCGGCTAAATCTGTTGAGCAAAATATCTGATGGCTCTAATTATGCGGAGCGGCAAAGCGACCCAGCAAACGGGTAGCTGCCGAATATGATGGATCGAAGATATAAGAAGACTTGACGCTTCCCATTCTTACCATCTCCTCTCCCATCCTCAATCTGCATTTTCATAGCCATCCTACCGCGGGTCGGTCTCTCATTCCTGTTTCTTTCGCGAGCTAGTCTCTCTTTCTCTTCAACTTCTGTCCAACTCGCAATTTCGGTCTTTACTTCAACTTTCTCGTGCATTCAACATCCCAACAACATCCAACATGTATTCTCGAACAGCTGCTCTTGCTCTGCTTATTGCCGTCGCGCAAGCTCGCTTCGGCCAAGAACAAGTCCCCATCCCCGCCATCGCTGCCGTCCAGGGAGGTGTCAGTGGAGCCGCCCAAACCATTGCTGGTGCGGCCGTCAGCGATCTTCTTGCTGGCACCAATGCCTGCGACAAGCTTGCACGTGGAGACCAAATCCTTGCCGAGCTAGGAACCGGAGCTGATGCTGTTGCCGCTGCCATTGGCATCGTTGCCGCAGAGAAGAACGTCAACCCCTTCGCTCAGACAGTACCTACCATTTGCAGCGATCCTGCTCTTCCTGCCAACCCGTTGCTTCGAGGAATTACCCCTCTGATCGACCCTGACTTCGATGGTGCCGCTGCTGTCAATGCCCTGTCGGCTCAAACCAAAGCCAACCCGCTCAATGCTGCCGGCAAGAGCGTTGCCGACCTGCTGATTGATAGCGGATTCACCAACTTCATTTCCCAGTCCTCTAGCGGCGCCACTGTTCAACCTGTTGCAGGTGGAAACGCTGGAGCTGGAGCTGGCGCCGCCACCTCGGTGGCTGTCGTGGATCCCCCTGCTGCAACTGCCTGCGAGGCAGTAACTGTTACCATAAGTATGCAACTCAACCCATTTTTGAAAACGACTAGTCACTGACATGAGAAAAAGCTGCTGGTGCTGCTGCCACTGCAACCGCAACCGCTGGAGCTGGAGCTGGAGCCGGAAACGGAGCCGCTGGTGTCGACTTTGGTCTTTGTGTGCCAACCATGAAGTTTGAAGGTGGTTTGGGAGGTCGACCGGCCACCGAATTCACCTTCCTACCAATTGACCCCCTGGTCGCTCAGGGTCAACAGGAAGCTTTGAACCCTAGTATGTGATCAATCCCATGGAAGTGAACAAGTAAACTAACCGACTTTAGACATCATCACCAACCGAATCTGCGATCAGCTCACCAATGTTTGCAACGCCAACCAGGCCGCCAAGGACCTTTGCAAGAGTGCTCAAGCTCAGATCCTGGCTCTGGGTACCCGAGACAAGAGCACTGCCGACACCTGGAACACCTTACTTGGATTCAACGGCGCCGTGACCAACCCCTCAGGCGGCCCCGCTGAGCCCCCCGCCAAAATGAGAGTGGTGCGATCCGCAAGAAACTAAGGGATCTTGGATGTCATCCCTTGAATGTGAGACGTTAAAAAGACCAATTGTGCAAGACGCGATTGGAGAGGACGTGAAAGAGAAACCAGTGGCGGAAGGAGGCAGCTTTCCGTGCACGAGATGGACATAAGCTCGTGTCTGCTGTGCTCTCAACAGCAGATACATCGTGCGACCATTCAAGTCGTTGCCACGGCACGTGCATGGCGACTTAAACTACTAAGCTGTCGGTGGAAGAGTAGCGCTGGAGATGGAGATGGAAATGTCCAGTGACGTGAAAGGAGGAGAGGGGAGGAGAGTGTGGAGGACGCGAAGAGGTTTTCCTTTTCGCAGTGAGGGCCAACAAACCCTAAAAAAGGCACGGAAAAGCCCAGTTTTGAGGGAGGAAGACCCTCAGCGTCGTTCCTGGTATGACTCTGAGGGCCGGTCTAACGTGTCGAGGATCGGACAGTACTCAACTCGTGGTCTGCCATCTTTCATTTCTTCGGCCAACCATGTATTTTTTTGACATGTGTGCATGTATACACATCAATAGCATAGCATACGCATAAGCATACGCATACGATATACACATTTGTTCCTACGATCTATCGTCGGATCGTATCGTGTTACAAAAAGTACCTAGCATCCGAAAATGGGAAATGGGAGATGGACAAAAAGGAGTTTCATAATCCATGTCTCTGTTGCTACCGTGCACGCTTCATAGACCCCTTTCAAAACTTACCATAGTAGGCATTCTTGTGCACATCAAACAGTAAATAATCGTTTTTTGAAACCAAATTTGTCACTCTTCCTGTTTATGCCCGTACCCAAAGTAGGTAGATGTCGATCTTCATTTCCAGTTAGGGCACGTGGGTCAGATTAAACCGTTTGTATCGTCAATAAATGCCGTATACATCATTTCTGCCAACCCTCATTCTCCCTCAAGAGACATGTCCTTGTCTCACGACTGACGGGTCTTCTGAATCCAGGCAATGGCCTCGAGAAGGTATGGGACCTAAATAAGTGGAGAGAAGCCAGTTAGCTAGTAGCCCGATGATCGAAAGGAGTTGCTGAGTGATATGATAGGGGGACAGGGAGGGCTTACGAATTTCTGAGGGTCTTCGGTGGCGGGAAAGTGGCCGAGTCCCTTCATTCGAGAATCATTCATCACACCATGATACTGACAACTGTCGCTGCCAGCGGTGTGTAGAAAGACAATTTCCTCGCCTTTTGAATGACTGCAGCACTTTTGGTAACACGGATGCGGCTGAAGCCGTCAGTACGTTGTGCCGAGGGGATTTGGGGAAGACTAATAATTGTTGCTGATCCCCGGAGGATAGCCAACTGATCGGTCTTCGGAAGTTGCACCCTGTCCTTAGACTGGTAACAGCGGAATAATTCACAGACGTATGTGGATTCTCAGAGAGGACGCACTGAAAGCACGTAGATGCCCAGATGATTTCTGCACCGATGCCGAGGAGGAGAAATCGAACGAGATCATTTTATCGAATCACACGATGTCGACGTTGGCATCTCTTGGCGCAATGCATGGCCTTGAAACTTGGAAGGTGCCAGTCACACCTGAGTCTGTAAGGTTGTGCCTGCCTCAATCCATCAAGTCATCTAGAACGAGGCAAGAACGCGTAAGCTGGAATCAAGATTCAAGGTCGCTCCTGCTTCAGACCCTTGTACGCGTACCTTTTCTCAACCGCAGGCTGCACAACCAACACCCAGGCGTCGGTGGTGTTGATAGTCATCAAGAGACGCCAGACCTTTATCGATTCACCCGTGTGATCAAATGGGCACACATTATCCCATTGCCTGCCCTCTTCTGAGCCCTCTCAGGATAGTCGAGTCGAGTCGAGTCCAGCGGGCAAGGCAACAGGATCATCAGTTCATTGGCCTAGCGAAGTCTATCGCCCCGAATGGATTTCGGTACGACTGAAGACGCACATTGCTGCACATTGCATCACAGATTTCCTGTCTATTGATGAGCATTGAGTCCCTCAATGGTTTTCAAGGTCAATATGGATGACATCATCCAGATTGGATTGCAAGCATTGAAATGGGCAAGTTCCACGTTCTTCAACTTGTCGCGGTGGTTGTTACCAGTCATCAAGACTCATGAGAGAGCCCCAAAGATTGGACATGATTCATCGAAAACAGTAATGGTTGGAAATTCAGTTGGGACTTTCCCCGGCCGCTGAGGTTGCATATAAGGTCATGTCAGAAGGCGAGGGGCCGACTGAATTTATATGGGTTTTGTTGTATGTTTGCCTCATTGTTTTATGAACTAACAGACGGAAACAACACACTACAATATTGACTTGGAAAGATTACGGCATAGCCACCTCATCACGGACGACATGTCCGGGTGTCCTCCCTGCCACCTCCTCTCCACTGAAAAGGATACTTTTGAACTAATGGAAAGCTTCTACACTGAGACTACTCCGCAGGCAACTGAGGCTATTTAGGGTGCTGTGACACCACAAGCGCAGCGGGCCCTCGGACCCCTACAAATACTCAAGGACTTCCCACCACGAGAGATCTCTCCTTTCTCCACAATCTCTTCACCAGCAGCCATTAAACCTCTGTTATGCGTCAACATTTCTCTCAAAGCTTGGGTATTATGAGGCACTTTTCCGCACTACCTCCATGTGTTTGGCACACATGACCCGAGTCGTTGATGTTGTGCGATTTGTCTTTGAACAAGAGACTTACCTTCGATTAAGGTCCGAGGGGGGGCAAGGCTCAAAACAAATGGTTCCCTTCGTGCGTTGGTCTACCGTCTTGGGAAAGGAGGAGCGAGAATTTCCATTCCCGAGGTGACTCTATTTTTCGTAGATTCTCGCAAATTCATTTCGAAGCTAAGAGATATTGTGACACCACGGAGTCGCGCGGAAGTCCGATGTTATTAGGGGTCCATGCAGTGATGTTGTCACCAATGCCTGGTGGCTGGGCATACTATTGGTCTAGACATTTGGGCGGCTCTAGGCATCAATTCAGTATCAGTCGATCCTAAGAGTTGCAGAGAGAGAGAGAATAGAGGTTTCTTGTAGTCTATAGCTGCGACAATAGGGAAGGTACGCCTGTGGCTTCACACCGATCCCCTTCCTTCTCTTTAACGATCGATGTTCCGCAGGCTCTCTATTCGCAGGGAGGGGCTCCTTCCTTAGCTCCGACACACTCCAAAAGGTTCTACAGTGGATAAAACTGGGACCTTGCGCAATCCTGCTGCTCTATTGTAATCAATGAGAACTCTGTAAAATGCATAAAATATAGACCTCTCAGCCCTATCTAGCTAGACACTGAAGAGTGTTGTTGAGGCCCTATCGCTTCTCATCCTGGAAGACCCACTTTTAGGTCCTTTTGCGCCAAGCTCATCACGCGGGAGGCACGTCATGGAGGAAAGTTCACGCCATGCACTCACTGCAGTCATCATATCAACCTCCACTTGAGACATCTGAAGATCTTTCAACTACTCAACAAACCCTTCCAGAAGTCAACCATATGCATAGAATGCCGGCAGCCTGACGGCATGAACAACAGACCCTGTCATGATGACTTTACCTCGAAACACCGTCGCACCCTCCATCATCAACCTTCAAAATCACTTATGCAACTTCCGAGACCGTCCTTGCCTAGGGCACTTGACGTGGCCACTTGACTTCGCGATAGACTCTAAGTATCTTCCTCTCCTTGTTGATCTTTGTGATGCGTAGCCTGCCCGGCTTAGCTCCACTGTTTAGCTCTTTGCCTAAGGTCGTGGGGGGTTGTGTCAATCTCTGCCTAACAATTCCTCTAGGATTATGGTGAGTCTTCTGAGGGAAGTCCACGCCTTTTGTCATGCGTATAAAAATGGCCCAGCTTCTCGTCCATGTTGCTCTTCCTATGTCTTCCTATTTCCCCTATCATTACCTATGTCTTCCTCTTTTCCCTACGTTATCCTATGTCTTTCACTTACACGAGGGCACTGTGTATACTCTCGCGATCACTTGAGTTGCCGACTGAAGAGCCTTCGAAGACAGCTTGTGTGGTCTCGTCGCCAGATGAGCTATCTAATGAGCTATCTAATGAGCTATCTAATGAGCTACCAAATGAGGTACCAAATGAAGAGCCTTCGAACATTGTGCCCGATGTACACACGGGTGATGACTATGATTCGTCTTATAGCGATGATGATCTTAGTTATACGACTTCTTTGCCCTCATCGGTGCAAACCTTCCCAATCGAAAACGGCCGAACATATCATGCCTACAAGGATGGCAAGTATTGGGGATCCAATGACGAGGAAGCGAACGAACATCTTACAGTTGGTCATTTCCTTTACACAAAGACACTTGGAGGTCGTCCTTACCTTGCCCCGATTTCCCCAAATCCCACAAACATATTGGACCTTGGAACTGGTACTGGAAGCTGGGCCACTGACGTTGCAGACCAGCACCCAACAGCCATTGTTACGGGGACAGACCTCTCGCCTATTCAGCCTTCATTCGTCCCCCCAAATGTTCGTTTCGAGATCGACGACGCGGAGGCCGAATGGACGTTCCCCGAGAACTCATTCGACTTCATCCACATCCGAGGTCTACATGGCTCAGTCGAGGCGTGGCCAGGGCTTTATGCTCAATGCTTACGATTTCTCAAGCCCGGGGGATACCTTGAGCAATCCGAGTATTCACCGCAGTTCACCTCAGATGACAATACCATACCGGAGGACGGGGGCATCGCAGCTTGGAATTCCGTCTGGCCTGAGTGCCACCAAGTCCTGGGAAGAGAAATGCAAATCCTCGATGGCATGAAGCAATACATGATCGATGCTGGGCTTCAAAGCGTCACAGAACACAAATTCAAGTGGCCCCTGGGAGACTGGCCGAAGGATCCAGTGTTGAAGGATCTGGGTCTTTGGGCCAAAGCACACGCCGAGACTGGCCTCGAGAATTGGACTTTGAGGCCCCTGACCAACCACCTTGGGTGGACAGCCGAAGAGGTCCATGTATTGTGCGCCAAGGTACGGCAGGACCTACGAAACCGTTCAATTCACGCCATTCAACGCATGAATACTGTATACGGCCGCAAAGGAGATGGCTTTATGGTTTGAAATCAGGCTTGATACTGCGGCTTTCAGCCCCGCGAGCGACCGATTGCTCGACCAGCAATCGATCCTTATCCTTATCCTTGAGGAACACTATCAAATCAAAGTCCTTTTAAGCTCTCACAACTGGCATTGATTTCGTCACGATACACCACCGAGTTTTTCAGGATTCCCCGGAGTTTTCATGACTTTTCACGACGCAAAGCTATGATTTATGACGGCGTGAAGCCGCAGGCGCACCTATAGACGACTAGAGATCTGCCACCAGAGAATTCTCTCTTCTCTACAACCCTTAGCCCGAAAGTCAACAATGATGAACCCTACCTGATTGCAAGTCCTCTCCCATAGGTCCCCCTCGCTTATCTTTCTCTCTACAGCTCCTCTGCTACGAGAACTACCCACGTATCCCTAGCAGATACAGTCCTCTCCTACAGTCACAGCCTACAGCCTACAACCAATACGAGTCTTTCCTCCGAGTCACCGTCTACAGTGTACCGAACGAGACGAATCAAGATACACATTCGAATTTCAAGAGATCGTTACACTGGAAGGATGGAGTACATGGCGCAGTTAGATAGAGTTCCCCCGAGGACGAACTACCGGAGTAAGAAGGTGTTGTGGGTATAGGTCGTGGTCCGTGTGTGGCCCGATACGCCACTTTGATGACGACCTTGACGGTTCGTGTCTATTTTGAGGAGGTTGACAGCGATGGGGAACAAAAGTCCGAGAGAGAGAGAGACTCTGGATGATATTTCATGAAGGAGAGAGGATAGTGTGTGAACTGGCTTCACACTATTCTCTCTTAGGTCAGCGATGGGGGTTCACCTTCTCGTGGTGCAGGCTGTCAGTAGCCTATAGGCTGTTCTATCCTGTAGGTGAAACTAAGAAACCTCAACATTAGTACCAAGCAGGAATAGACTGCTGTAGGAATTTCGCTCTCTAAAGAGCGGGTTTCGTCCGCATGCATGCATGAGAGTGTCTGGATTTGTGGAGCTGAATCCAACCAGGAGACAAAAGTGGAGGTGAGGCTGGTATGCAATATCACTTTGGCAAAACTGCAAGTGCAAGGGCCCGGCTGGTCATCCAATACCTAGGTACCTACATTAATTCTATTGTTACAGATCTCGCGAGAGATCACTCTTCACCCCTTTCTAAAATTGCTTCGCCGCGTGTAAGAGTTAAAAAACGTGGCGTGATTTTGATGCTCATGAAACCCATTTCGATATGACGTCTTCCGGATTCCGACCCCGACCCTGACTCCGTGTCTGCTGATCCTTTTGTTGTTGTTGAGGAGGAGGAGGAGGCTTTTTGGACGCGGACGGCGCACTCGAAGACGCAGTTTGGCGTTTCCCCGCGGCCCGCCGAGGAGAATTGCGAGTTTCGGCCAGAACGGCATTGACAATCTTTTTGGAAGATTTGTCTCTAGGTCTGACGGCTTTGGCGAGCAATGCACGCTCCTTGTCTTCTTTTTTGTGAGTCTCGAGGAATGCTTGGAAGCGTTTGAGGGAGCCCAATTCTGTGCGATTGGATTTCCCCCTCATCGCTCTGGCTCTGGCTTGCATTTTAATTGCTTCCGCCCTCTTCTTGCGTCTAGTTCTGAGTTCAATGAGTCTCTTCCTTTTCGCTGCTTCGGCTTCCATTACCGCCAAGCGGGCTTGAATTTCCTCCTCGGTGACTTCCACTCCGTCTGCCCTAGCTGAGGCTTCTGCCGTTTGGCGAGCTTTCATTTTCAATTGAGCTCTCCTTTCGGCCATGCGGTCACGTTGAAGCCGTTTCTTGCCGGGGCCAAGGGAAATTGGTGCGGGTTCGGGTTCGGGGTCCACGTATTCAACATCAAGGTTTCCATCCGTGGGTCCGTGGTGACGACGCCATTCGGCCCATTCATCGATCCATGCGACGACAATGCGGTCGGACATCGCTGTATGAAGCTCGTCGCCGGGAGCAGTGTCGGAAGAGATGGATAAGTTCGGATCAATACTGTCGGTGGTGGGTTGTCTTGACATCGAGCCTGGGCTTAGATTCGGTACTGGTTCGACGACTCTGCGGATTGGTAATTCCCTTGGTACAGGCTCGAAGACCCTGCGAATCGATCCATCATCACGCCAGGCTTCGATGGTTGGGATGGGTGTTTTGAGTTCTCTCTGGTTGAGCCTTCTAACAGGTGTAAGCTTCTGTCTGAGTCGCGCGAGAATTCTGCTCGCTTGCTCTGTATCGCCGACTTCCATGGCGATCAATTTGGCCTTGGAGTCCCTTGCGATGCGAATAATGGGCATGTAAAGCTGGTCGCCGGAGCTCTTGGTTCGGAGAGGATCTGGTGGCGTACCCTCTGGTTCTATAGAAGGCACCAGTGCTTGAATAGGCTCGTACTTGCGCACACTTGATTCTGTGTCCGTGGAGTAGCCGCGTGCAGAGATATAGGGCGGGTTGGAAACCACCACATCCCACTCGGAATCCTCCTCAACTTTTATCTTCGGTTTGATTGCGATCTTCTTTTCCTCATTGACTTCAATCTTCTTTGCGCCTGATGCGAGCTTCATTATATCTTGCTGGATAAAAACAATCTCTTTCTCTGCATCGGGGTGAAGGAAGCCCTTGGAGATGTTATGTTTCAAGTTTTCGCGTGCAAGCTTGATAGCATGCTCGGAGATGTCGATTCCCAGAATTCGAATGCTAAGATCGGCGCCCGAAAAGCGTGGATATGGTGGTTGCATGCCTGGGGCCGGCTTGAGAATGGAGTATAGATATAGCGCGATGCAGCCCGACCCTGTGCATAGATCTAATATCCGAAGCTGCCTCTGTCTGAGCAAAAACTTTCCATCCACATGTTTGCGAGCCAGCCAATGTAGCAACCGGCCAATCTCTTCGGTGTATGTCTCGGTCTCGGGCCGGGGGATAAGGACACCAGGGCGGCAGATAATTTCGAGATTGCCAAATGGTTGGTTGCCGATAACATACTGTAGGGGTTTGCCTCGAGCTCTTTCAGCGACCAGTCGTGCGAGTTGTGCCTTTTCAAGTTCCAAGTATTTCTCTTCGAGGAAATGGCGCTCCAACATCTGCTCGAGCTCTTCTTGCTGTTTAAGATTCATGCGTTTGTTAGGTGCCATGGGTGGCGACCTGCGATTCTGGTGAGTGAGGCGCTTTAGCCGAGCGCGTCTTGGGATCATCTCTTTGGTCTTTTTCACGAAATTGTACTGCCATTCCAGCAGCTTCTCCCGGTAAATTTCGAGGTCAATGTTGCCAGATTCGTCCACAATAGCTTCGTGGGTCCGAGCCTCGGACCACTGGGACAAGTAAGTCCCCGGAGGACCAACAAGTGTAGCCAAAGAGTCAGCAGTCTGCTCCCCGATCTCTGGTTGTAGATTTTGGGCCTCTGCTCGTAGATCTTCAGTCTCTGTGTTTAGATCTTCAGTCTCTGCTCGTAGATCTTCAGTCTCTGTGTTTAGATCTTCATTCTCCGCTCGCAGATCTTCGGTCTCTGTGTTTAGATCTTCATTCTCTTTTTGTGGATGTGTTGAGTACGGCAAGGAAGATTCGTCAGGGACCGCCACACGCCTGGCGCCCGAGTATCTATCAGTTTCGGGCAGGGTGGCAAGCCCCCTCTCATACACGCGTCGCCTTCGCGATTCAAACCATTCCTCCCCTCTCTCCACGGCACCGGATACGAAGGTTCGAAGGGTAAAGGATGCCGAGTGAGATGATTCATCAGTTTCGGAGGGCTCTGATTCGCGCCGGACGGTGAAGAAGAACTTTTTAGCCTCCTGCTGCGGCTTTTGGCTGTCACCCAGGGATGTTGGCTCCTCGACAAGAGGAGTTGCCTCAGTAGAGGGTGATTCTTGGAGTTCCAAGAGCCAGGACGGTTCGGTATGATAACGAGGAGCAGTAACGTCTGGTAAAAAACTATTGCGAACCTCCAGGCTGTCTTCTGGCAGGGTCTCCTCGAAAGTGCCTTCGTGTTTACGAACAGAGAGGGATTCATGATAATGAATGGACGGACCACCTTCTTGAGCCTTGGGTGGCGGGGAAGGAATCCGTGGACGTAGTACGGGTTGAGGTGGATCAGCATGAACTTTATGTTTGCGGATGACGAGTGCCCGATCGTAATGAATAGGAGGTGTGCTGTCATGAATCTTCTTTATCTTGATAGCCGGCGGAGCCGGAACTTTCCTGGAGGTGATGTTCCGGATGATGCGATATCGACGCCGTGCGGCTTGAACGTTCTGGTCATCACCGCGGGCCCTCAGCCGGTGTGAACGAGTAGGTGCTTCGGAAGGTATCTTTTTAATCGACAGGTTGGTTTCGACAGGACTGTCATGACTAGTAGGTGTGTTGGCATGGATCATTTTCACCTTGACATTCTTTTTTATCCTCATAAGCGGCGAAGCGGCTACCTTTCTCGGCGTGCGACGCCGTAGGAGACGACGGGTACGCCAGTCGGCTTGGATGTACTTCAGCTGAGGAGGTGCATCGGAAGGGACCTTTTGAATCGACAGGTTGGCTTCGACAGGACCATTTTCTGGGTAGACGTACGTCAGCCGAAGAGGCACATCGGAAGGGACCTTTTTAATCGACAGGTTCGTTTTGACAGGACGATCAGTAATATTAGGGCTGTTGTTATAGACCTTCTTTATCCTGGCAAGCGGTAAAGCGGGTGCCTTTCTCGGCGTGCGACGCTGGAGGAGGCGATGGGGTCGCCGGGCGCATTGGACGTCCTTCAGCTGGAGTGAACGAGGGGGTGCATCGGAAGGGACCTTTCGAATAGATAGGTTGGTTTGGACATGACTATTTTCTCGAACAAGCTGACGAGCATGTTCAGTGAGCCAACGTAACTCGTTACGGGCAGAGGGCAGGTCACGGCAGACGCGGAGGAGGGCTGGAAGATGGACATTCTGGGAGGCGGCGAAGAGGAGGATGGAAGGGGCGAGACGCGGCATTAGGCCGGCATGATGGCGCACTAAAATTCGCGACCGCCTCACAGAGCCTTTTTGGTGGTGACAAGGCTATTTCGATGGTGGGAAGAGTCGGTGGTGGAATGGTCTGGTATCAACATTTCGTTGTTTGATGTCGAGGAATTTTGGAGAGCAAAAGTGGCAGAATTAGTTGGTATTCCCAGTGTGTAGGCGGTGAGAAGTAGTAGCGCTGCTTTATTCATTCTCTGCTCGAAGCCTCGTAGATTTCGAAGCTGTAAAAGCAGCGCAGGCTGAGTGAGGCTGAGCAGCTCCAGGGGGCAAGAGGGGACCTGCCTTGCCTGGTTCCTTATTATCATTATCGTTACGATCACTCCTTCTCCACATCAACTTATTCAAATTAGGTAGGTACCTAAATGTACCAAATCCAATTCATGTACTTCGCGTACCTCGAGCAAATATCCAATGCAGTGCAAGTGGTCCACCATTCGAGCCTTGATGCTAAACGGTAAAGTAATAGTCCTTTTCAATGATGGTCAGATTGATTCATCACATCATCACACCATAAGCTCTTATCTCAAGCCAGGTCATTTTAACGTGGCCCTGTTTATAACCCAATTTTGAGATCTGACCTCATCACACAAAATGGGAAGAGAAACCCCTTGTGGCTTACACTTATTGGCATTAATGTGGCCAGTGGCTGGCTCAGCACACAGACAGCCAACCGCCCGACGTGAGCAACATCTCCAGAAATATCTTTGGCGCCACGGTAGGTACCGACAGACTGCTCCAAATGTTCTACAAGTACAACATTCGAACTGCTCAGTTCGTGCCTGCTCATTCAAAAGAGTCGTTCCCACACAAATGGTCCCAATTCACGATGGCACCCACGGAATGGGAGCGTCTGACCTTGCTCTTCGGCTAGACTTGTTGCTAGTGGACTTCACGACTACACGCCCGAGTTCGTCTCCCAGCTGTCTAACCAAAGAATGGGACGTCTCGAACATGTCAACTCAAGTCATCTCCAACTTCACAGGCAAGCCACCATTCGGCTGAACGGCTCGGGCGTGGACCCCTCTTCATGCATGGGCAAATTGCTGGAGCAGTTCGATCTCGAATACGATCATTCTGTTATGCACCATGACTCGCAAAGGTATTCTCTCCCCAATTATCCAAAAAGTGGAAAGAGGCCGACTACGAGACTATGTCTACTGCTGATCGGAGAATCCCATGTCTACGCTTCGGGATTACAACATTGTCGATATTCTAGCCAATTGTTACCTCGATGGCTGGCCTGCTTCCCAGATATTGGGCGGGCAAGGATGTTCAGGATTCGTCCATACTTATCAGATTGAACGATGTCGTAAAAGGCAGTTTGATCTCTCGCTTCAAGAGTACGATCTTTCGTGTTCTCCATCAGGATCCACCCAAAAGTCAGTGACAAGCCGCAAGCCATCATGACGCACGACCGTCTGATAGAGTGGACCATCAAGGATGGCAGAGTATAATGGCGCACGTTCGAAACAACCATCCCACATTCTAGGACGGCCGAGATGCACGGTGTGGACGTAGAAAGCGGAGGGGATGGTTAGCTCCAGCTGGGGTCACAGTAGCACATATGAAGGTACACACAACATCATCCAGGTCACCATTGTGGTCTCTACCTAAATCACATAACCGCCATAGGGAGCCTTGTATTGATAAAGGCTTGAGGCACACACATTGCGGGCCGTGTACCGCCGCAGGGTGGACCTTCTGGCTTTGCCAATTAAAAAGAGTAGATGTCGCAAGCTTCGTCGCCTCAAACAAATTACGGACAGTCCAATGAGAGGGCAGTGTAAAGTCTCTGGGTCGACCAATCTGCTCTCAAGTTTGAACGAATGTCGGTGAGTATCACGACGATAAGGGCTACACCAAGGTTTCCCAGAATCCATCCTCACGCAGATCGTGGAGGAGGTCCCAACAACAGTCAAGAGTTGTTCCTCTCCAGTCGTGATCGAATCTGGTGACATTCGAATTCGATTCTAAGCATGCGACAGGAAACCATTCTACTTACGCATAGTCCAAGTCTCGATACCCACACTAGAAGCCGGGGATGATCTGGTGCGACCAAGCATGTTGCCAGACCGCAAATCTACCCCTGACTTTGCCATTTTGTCCCGAATCCCCGATTGTTATACTCGCTTCTTCCGGTCTTGCGCTTTTGCGCTCGGAAGCATGTGGCATTTCTGCTGGAAAAAGCATTCCAATCATGCATTCAAACACTAGGTCTTAGTCGCAGTACCAGGAGTACAAAGAGTTTATCAGCATACCAAGAGTATAAACTGTAACGCTCCGTATCTAAGACTCGAGCCTTGTGCCTGAAGATCTGAAGGAAACCCTTTTTCTCCCGAATTTTGAACTTGCTTCACACACAAAGTCCCAGAATCTTGGGACAGAAGTTCCAGAAGCCAGTGAAAGCTAGCGGGTCTTCTTGCATTGGGGCCTAGGATCTTTCTGGTCTAGACTATCTGCAAGGGCCGGATAGAAAACCCTGGGGAAATCGACTTGCCTGTCAGCACCCTCACCGACTTTTTCACACCCACCACAAGGATTGCTATTCTCATGTCAGACAACCCCGGTGTACTCTCTAAAATGAGCCACAGTGCTCATCAATGACGATACTAGTTCCGTGTGAGTTGGCAGGAACTTGTAGGTACAGACTCCCACATCATTTCATGATGATTTCCAGGAGAAGAAAACCAAATAACATGACCTGTGTGATGTTTTTGTTGAGCGGCTCTGCGTTGGGATAGCAAATACACTCGGCCTGCGCCCATAATTCTTTTTTGGGATCTGCATGGGCATCCTCCCGACTCGTGTAGTCGCCTTGCAGGTCCATGATGCATGCAATGCTGCCGAGCCCATAGGCTAACCTAGTTAACCACGTCAACGTGGCTGTTGGGCGCGCCGTTTCTCGCTCCCAATGCATTCTGAGCGTAACAAACAGTCACCGCATTTTCGATGGCTGACACATAGACCCAGGCAGGACGCAGTGCAAACGTCCTGGCAGCCTGGTTGCCTCCAGGCTGAGTCTTGGGCCGATCACAGACGTTGGTAGGCTGTTGGAAATGACTGTTGGTGCCCGGATTTGTTTTTATCAATTTGCATGGTCGTTTGGACTATTTATCTGGTGGTTCGAATCCAGGAGGTAGGACTTTCGGTTTGATATCAAACACATTTCATTTGATCTCCTATATAAACCCTCGAAATCTTCAGCTCTCCAGGATCAACCCTTTTCATACCACCACCATACAAATCCAGACCAAAATTTCCCACAAAAGCTTCCGGTTAACAACCACCCTCAAGATTGATTCTACATCAAAGATACTACTCTCAGTCAACAAACTACCAAAAATGGAAACTCCTAGAGACGAGGGCCGCGGCCACTACGATACCACCGGTGTGGTCAAACCCATCGGACCAAGTCGACCAAGCACAGGACAGTAGATCTACTACTGCCTGCCGACTATGTGCTCAAAACCAACCACAGTGCTATCCACATTTTGAAGTTCGATCGATGCTTCTTCTGAGACCAATGCAGCACCATACATGATACTTCATAGCCGGAAGAGATCATGTTGGTATCATCATCACCAACAGCCACGCACCGCACCGACGAATGAATGGACCATGTCGAGCCAATTCCAGCCTCGACAATGGCAATAAACCTGCCAGCCACCCAGAGACAGCATTATCTATATACACAGACATACCAAACCTTGTGGGGAAAGACTGACACATAACCTCGAACACATTCCAACTGCCTGCCTGCCTGTCTACCTTAGGCAGACTTCATCACAGTCAACGAGCACTGCAGTTCACTGCGGAGCTATTGCCAATGATGGGGGCCGGTTCGATTCGGGCCTGAGGGGGGGGCGAAGTCAAGAAGGAAGCAAGGATGGAAGGAATTGTCCCATGGCCACAACAAGAGTCAAGATCACAGACTGGGCTGACCTTGACCGACCACCACATCCTCACCGCTGTCCAAAAGTATCAACTGTGGTCACGTACAAGATTATTTCCTTTTTCTTAGATATTGATCCCACTTTCGCGGAAGATCGTCCTTGTGACAATAACTAATATATCGACTGTTTGGATTTCCTCACGTGGCTGCTGGCTGCTGGCAGATGACTATATCTAGCATCATACTACCCAATGAAGGTACTTACGGCGACCAAGGCTGTGTGGAGGATTGGGGGCTAAATAATGATTCACTATTAATACGTATGATCATCATATCATACTCGTCATATTAACCAATGCTGATTCGTAATTGGTTCAGATGACTTCAGCTTGGAATGTCCGTAAATTGCCTTGACAAAGAGGAGTGGCAAATTGCCTCTTGGATGGTGAGAAAACTGCCTTTGAAGTTCACGTGATATCGCCTTGGGTCTCTGGGTGACTGCACAGGCTGGCGATACGATCTTGCAATTCTAGCCTAGGACTTGTTTATCAGTTGTTCCAACATGACTGTATAACTGCACTATGCAGGTAGTCTACATCTTGTCGATAAATCGACTTGGGTCATATATCTTCGTCCACAGCTCGTGGATATCTTTTTCACTCGTCCGCCACAAACATCTTGATGCCCAGATAGCATCGCTGAAGTGGATGGTATGTCATTGACCTGCCCCCCAAATGTGAACTCAGTCCAAGATGTCCAAGGACTGTAATCTATCTCGCCAACTCAAGTACCGTTCAAGTCTGTTGTCCGGCGAGGACAGCATAACTACGGTGGAATGCCCGAGTTTAAGCGTCTGCTGCCCCATGCCACTTCAATCTAAGACAGAGTTATTTGTCCACGCCTCCTGCATCACGACTTCGAAGAAAGTCCTGTGGGAGAAAAGGCTGCCAGATAGCTGGAGATGTAGAAGTGAGGGCTGAAGATCAAGGCTGGTAATGTTTGAGTGCTTTCGCTCTGCATTTCATGTCTTGCTGTTCTCTTTGCTTTGAAGTCACGCAATTCTTTGTTCAAGACGCAGTGTTGTCGCCTTCTGGGTCTTCAAACTCAACCAGTTCAACACCACTTCCGACGACCTCACCTTCGCCGTGCACGATACGCTTGACAACCATACCCTCACCGGGACTGCGGATCACTGTCTCCATCTTCATACTCTCAATGACAAGAAGCGGCTGGTCCTTTTTGGCGGTGTCACCTGGTTTGACCAAAACACGTAAGATCTTGGCCGGCATGGGCGAAAGCAATGAATTCGGCTTCTCAACAACTCCAAGGGCTTTGGCAAGCCAAGCAGGAGATGCGGGCTGTAGACGGAAGGAGCCTGCAGGTGTGAAAAGGTGGAGGCTACCGTTGGGAGAGAAAATGACTCGTGATGTATGACGGGTGTGGGGGAAGTATGTTGTCAGGGTATTTGTGGTAGTGTCCAAGCTTGATGTCACTTGGATTGGGGCCGAAGTATTCGAGGTGGAGACAGAAAATACTCCTGGGGCGGTCTGATGGACATCAACATCATATATCGTGGGTGTCTTGCCCGGGCCAGGCTCAAAGTCGGATGACTGGAAGTGAAAGGAGCGAGGTTGGAAGTCGGTCGACGTCGTTAGCCACGACTGGGAGGTTCCAGATTGCCATGAACTTGTCGTGGGGTATATTTTTGTGTCAACTTTGTTCAAATAGGAGGCGATAGCTGCTTCTGCCAAAACCTCGTCACTGTAGGTTGTTTGTGGGAACAGTTCGGCGCGGTGCTTTTCGATATATCCAGTCTCCACAGCTCCTGAAACAAAGTCAGGAGACCTCGTGATTCTTTTCAGGAAGTCAATATTGGTGACAGGGCCAGCGACTTCATAGTCTTGAAGGGCAACAGCCAGCTTGCGAAGTGCAGCTTCTCTGTTCTCGGCACGAACGATGAGTTTGGCAATCATGGGGTCGTAATGGCTTGAGACCTCATCACCGTGGATGAAGCCACTGTCAATACGGATGTCATCGGACTCCTTTGGCAGGCTGACGTGCAGGAGCTTTCCTGAGTCAGGGATGAAACCCTTGTCTGGGTTCTCGGCATAGATTCGGGCTTCAATTGCATGACCACGGCTGGCAATCTCCTGTTCAACTTGTGCTTGAGTCAAAGGCAGCTTGTGGCCTTCAGCAACCAAGATCTGCCAATGAACGAGGTCCTGACCTGTGACCATCTCAGTCACGGGATGTTCGACTTGGAGTCTGGTATTCATCTCCATGAAGAAGAATTCGCCGGTGTCATTGTCGAAGATGAACTCGACAGTTCCGGCGCCTTCGTATTTGACGGCAAGGGCAGCGGCTCGGGCTTTGTCCCAGATGTCTTTCCGAATGGTATCATCCAAGTTAGGGGCGGGTGATTCCTCGAGAATTTTCTGATGTCGTCTCTGAATCGAACAGTCACGCTCACCCAGGGCGACACAATTGCCGTGCTTGTCCGCGAAGACCTGAACCTCGATATGCCTGGGTGTTGTGATGTACTTCTCGACGAGGACTTCGTCATTGCCAAAGGAGTTTCTTGATTCGCTTTTTGCACTTTCCAGCATATCTGGAAACTCCTCGGCGGACTTGACGATTCTCATGCCCTTTCCACCACCTCCTCGAACTGCCTTGATAAGAACTGGATATCCGATGGACTCTGCTTCTTGGGCCAAAGCTTTGGGATCTTGATTGGTTCCGTGATAGCCAGGGACACAGGGAACCCCAGCAGCATTCATAATCTCTTTACTTCTGGCCTTGTCTCCCATGTCTTCAATGGCACTTGCGGGGGGGCCAATGAAGGTAATTCCCTCCTCTGCACAGCGTTTTGCGAACTCTTTGTTTTCTGATAGAAAGCCATAGCCCGGATGAATAGCTTGACAGCCCTGCTCCTTTGCAATCTTCAATATCTTTTCCTGGTCCAGGTAGGCGCTGGTGTCACCGAGGTTGAAGGCAAAGGGAGACGAGTGAGCATGCTGGGAGAGAGCGTCGGGGTTTGTGTATAAGGTGGTGGTGCGGATGCCATGTTGGGCAGCAGTCTTATTTACTCTGATCGCGATTTCACCTCGATTCGCAATTAGGATGGAATCGAGGGACTTGATAGAGGGATCTTGGGAGGCGGTATGGTTGAAACGAAGGTGTCGTGGATATGGAGACGGTGTCAGTCTGAAGGAGGCTCTCGCCCGCCACGAAGCAGCACGAGGGATACGACAGGAAGCCATTGTGAGAAGATGCTCTCGTCGTTGCAGAAGGGATCCAAGAGACACTTCGAACGAGATCGAGCAGCACTAGACATCGAGTAAATATTCTAGAGGCCCAAAGCATAAAGCCATCATTCACGGCTCGGATGCCGGTTACAATCGGCAGGTGTGGGCGTGGCAGGGAGGCCGTGCCTGCCACAAGGAAACCCGGGAGGACAATGCGGGGAAGGAGCCGTGCTTGGGCCGTGAATTTCGATCTGGCGGTGGTATGCACCCTTCATGATAGTGTTGTTGCACTCCGCCATACAAGACTCACGAAAATCACGTGGAAAGACCCCCCTGCTACGCCTGCCCACTACGTCGAAGCAAATGACGGAATAAACCGAGGCAGCAATTCAGATTCATCGTCCCACGTCCTCAAACTCAAGGCGCAGCCAACACGCGAAATCCATCGATCACACACCGTTCAGGCTGTCTTATTACGCGTCCCACCTTCCCTCGCTCACCTGGCCAGCATCGGGACGATTATCATGGTTGTTCTAATCAACCCTTGCATCTAAACGGATAAGTACAACAAGAGACTTTGGTCCGCCCTTGACTGCTCCCGAGCAATGTCAAACGCATCGACTTGAACGCAGTGTAGGACACCAGGCTGTTGAATTCATTCTGAGTATCAATGCTTCCTCCGCTACACGCTCTTTGTGCCGAGTGTCTCGTCATCTCCATCCTTGTTCCTACATCGAGCCTGAGAATGCCATCAATATCATCGTGGTCTTGAAAGATGTCGGACATTGAAGACTATGCATACTCGCCTTATGACGATCTCGAAGATATTTTATACGATGCAGATCCGGCTCCCGAACTGGCAGACGATCTTGCAGAACACGCCCTCCACAGTCCCGTATACTTGGACGAGGTAGCTGGGTTTGAGCTGCAAGACTATTTCTCGGATTGGGAATATTACTCTGATGATTACATGGATGATGACCCGACCCTTGAATCACCATTGAAAGATGGAAAGGATCCTGCGAAACCATCCGTGACGAGAGGAAGAAAACGAAAGCTCGGCGAGACCCTTGATACAGCGTCAAGCACTCGACAGCACGATCGAGAATTACTGCTACGTCCAATTAAAGGGACAGTTTGGGCAGAACCGTCTAAACCTGGACCACCGCCATATAAGGTCGGCCAAGGTGATTCTGTGGCATTTCTGAAAGATTGGAAGCAGGTGTTTTCGATCCAAGACGATGGTTGGAACAAGGTAGCAAGCAAGACCGACAATGATGAATCTTGGGCAAAGGACATGAGCCTCGCGGACATGGGGCTAGGCACTCTGCACAGAGAGAAGTCTTTCGACCAGGGACGCCTTGAGTCCGAAGATGAGTACGACGAGGAGGCAGAGGAGGAGGGAGGAGAAGGAGAAGAAGAGCAAGGGGAAGAGGAAGATGACGAGGTCGAGAATGACGATGAAACGCCGCAGAAGGGTGTTAATGTTCCAACAGAGGGTGAAGGTGTGAGCTCATTGCGTGTCAGAGATGATGGTGCACGAGCGAATGGCCTTGAAAAGGACGCTGACTCGCAGAAGGCGGAAGGGGATACGACTAGCGAAGAGGGCCATCACAGGAAACGACGTCGATACAAGGCAGCCCTCCCATCTCCTCCCAATTCCACCGAACACGTTACGAATGGAGCAGAAGTGGCGTCATCATACGGAGGCGAGACTCAAAACAGCAAGAAACGTAAAGCATCTCCTGGAGCGCTTGAAGGCGAGAGACTACCATCAAAGTCGGACGCTCGGGCGAAACCTGACGCAGCCAATGCAAGACGAGAGAACGAGGCTACGGGTTCCAGGCAGAGTCGACGCACGACACGCAGTGCCAGTAGCAACCAGAAGTGAGAAAAGCAGGTGGACAAGACTGGCGGAAGAAGCTAGATGGTGATTTCAGATAGCAGCGGAAAGCAATGTTTCCTATGAGTTATGAGGATGGGCATATAACCAGAGTTCAGAGTTGACTGAACCAATGATTACCAATTCATCACGGGTGATTTGCGGCGTGCTTGGCTTAATTCGGAGAAATTCCCCAGGGTGGGCGGACGAGAATAATGAAATTGTACAGGCATAAAGAATGGGCGATGAGCGATGAGTGTTGCCGAGACACAATAGCATCTAGCAGAAGCACATTATGATGACCCAGGTCCGAGTATAAGTATGGATACTTCTTAGGTGCCTAGATATAGGAGATGTGTGCGGAAAAATAAGGTAGGGTTATAGAGCCTGAGGTGGAAATCTTGACTCTGGATCAGGTAACCCTTTAACCCCCCAATAATTGGCACCTGTAAAGGTGCTTCCTCAGGGCTAAATCCCCCGGGAATGCACGTTGGAGACAGTGACGGTAAGATGTCTGTAAGTAAGTAGACTCCCCGTTGTAAGGACCCGCCGCCTGAGCGTTTGGGCGTCTCAAAGGTGGGAGCCACTCATGATTCATTCTTGGCGGATTATTCAATCATTCGTCCACAAGACTCACAGATTGTGTAAAGCGGCATCTCCACCTCCAAATTCGACTCCGACCTTTCCTCCAGTCCCAAACTGCCACCTGACTGCATCTGCATCTAACCTGCTACATCTGTTACTCGTCCAATTGCACATTATTCCTATCAAACGTCGAGCTGGTCATATCACATCTACTTCTTTGACATTGCTACTTTCTTTCTTGCTCAAGATAATTGCCCTCCAGACACTCCCATCGTCCTGCGACTCCCGTCGGCTCTCGGACTTTTGTTGGATAAGGTGTCCCTACATCCATCCCAACTTTGGAGATACGCCTCTCGCCCACAATCTGCTGAATAATTCAACACAGTATGTACCGTCAAAGGCCTTGATCCTACAACACCAATATGACAAGATGGAGAATGCAAGAGCCTGGGACTCGATTCACTGGGGCCTTGTTGCGCCGCAGCTTCTGTCTCAACACACTTTGCTGATTTTGCACCTCCTTTCTAGAAACCCGATTTCTCTCCATCACTCTTTGATGGGTCCTTTCGCTTTGCCTGCTCAGCCGTAGAAGAGAGGATTGGAGTCATCATGGCGCTCGTCGCTTCTCCTGACCTGCACAAAAGTATTACATCCGACATGAGCCATCCATCAGTCCACTCGGCCGTTGACACTGAAATTTCAGACTCCTACCTCTCATCCCCCGACACCCCCTCGACCATTTTCCCGGAGAGACTCATTCGCCCTCTCCCTAAGCGGACTCTGAAATCGAGACTATCTCAGGAAGCCGCCGACGCCATCACTTATCCTCCTGCCCTACCTTCCTCGAGCCTCCCCACCTACACTCATTATGGCGAAAATGGTGAATTTCTGAACGATTCCAAGGTCTTGGTTCAGCACCATGGCGATGGATACGACCATGACCATGACCATGATCACGACCATGATCACGACCACGATCACGACCACGATCACGACCATGACCACGACCATGATCATGATCATTATGACGATGATCACGAGCATGATCACTGCCCACATCATCATCACCACCACCATCACCATCACCATCACCACCACCACTGTCACCATGACGATGACGAAGATGACCTTGATTCAGCAGATGACTCCATCGAACCGATCCGCTCCTCGACTTCTTATCGTACCACTTCACAGTCTCCTCGTACAGGACGTCAGTCACGTTATGAAGTTAAGGCTACTGGTTCTGGCCCGGATGGCTACGAGGCTTTTGAAAATACAAATAACAAGAAGAAACGGAAAATTCCGACGTCTGGCAGCCTGAGCCTCCACCATTCCGGCTTGACAAATGACTTGTCGCATATGTCAGTGACGAATGGAAAGGATTCACATTCCGACGACCCATATCATATTGCCCCAACCTATGGTGGGAGTCCATCTGGACTTGGTGTACAGGGTGCTGGAAGAGGTCGCAACAGTAGAAAGTTGCCTAGCCGGAATCCCTTGGGCGTTTCGGTCAATGGTTCTAATGCGCGGGGTGGAACTTCCAGATACGACCAGAATCTGAACGCCAACGCTAGAGGTATGAAGCAAGGAACAGGAACCCCTGATGATTCATGAGACTAACTGTTTATGAAGCTGAAGAGACCAAGGACCAGGGAATCATCTCCGCCGCCATTGCGAATGCCACAGCATTATTACGTAAGCCTCTCGCCAAAGGACAAGAGAACGTTGGCGTTCTCGATCAGCAAGTCAAACAAGCGCACACCAACTCCCAATTTACTTTTACTTGTGAAGGAGAAGCAAAGGGTGTCACCTTTCCAGAACAGAGTCTTTACTCTCCAGGTTATAGCCAGCGTGCGAACCACACGACCTCTAGTCAAGCGGGGCCGAGTCAGAAGCACGCTCCCCAGGGAAATCAGACTGCCACCAATGCTGGCGCGCAGCCCGGGCAGCAAGGGACAGCAGCGTCAGCAGCAGGAGCTGCCAACACGCAGGAAAAGAAACCTCGCCGGAAACGCAGCGATGTGTATGCACTGGTGGCACGACAGAGGAAGATTCAGCAAGAGTACAACAACCTACAACATCCACCATCGGCGGAGGACATTTGGATTTGTGAGTTCTGCGAGTACGAGAGTATCTTCGGGCAACCTCCACATGCCCTGATTCGACAGTACGAGATCAAGGATCGCAAAGAGCGTCGGCGCCTGGCGGAAAAGAGGAGGTTGTTGGAAAAGGCCAAATTAAAAGGTCGCAAGGGACGGAAGCAGAGCAAGAATGCGGCCAAGGCTGCAAGTCAAGCGGCCAACTTGAACCATCACAGCTACGACAATCAGTCGTTGGATCAGGTTGGAGAGGAAGACGGGGATTTTTTTGACGACGAAACCATACCAGCGCCTCCACCGCCGACTCAAGCGCCAGCCAAGCAACACCACGTGCCAGGAGCTTATAATGCAACCATGGGGAAAGCAGGAGGAGGCATTTCGGCAACAGGAGCGGGATAGGAGCGAAGAGGACCTCGAGCACGTGTGTGTTTGATCCGTCTGCTTTTCTGTCGAGTCTCTGTTGAGCGTTGCGTCTCCTTGCTCGTTTGGAGCCTGTTCCTTTGTATTGCATTATTGTCTGGGTTTGGTTTGGTACCATGGTCTGGTGTCTGTCGGTTGATTGTTATTACATAGTTGATTTGTTTCCCTTCATTTGCCCCCACCCCCTGGCATAGCCCTTGCACATACTCCTCTCTAGACAAATACGAATCCGGCAGATTTGCTGGTGATAGGCATTATGGAGGTTTTCTTGATAGTTTTAGCAGACACGTGGTGTCAAGTCGACACCTTGGACTGGCGTGGCTACCTAGTCTTAGCCAACCGCCATTCAATGATCCTCAGCCAAGAGGCCGCCCTCGTCCAACTTTTTGCTGTGAATGCATACGGAGTACGCCTCAAGGACGAATCCTTGGCACTGAGAACAACTGATGACGCACGCAATCTGCAGACTAAAACAAACCCTTGCCATCCAACATGTCCAAGTTCAAGATTTGGATCTAGGAACAGAGCAAGATCAAGGTTTCTCTCCAGCCACAAACGAGTGCATGAGTGCATACCTTCAAGTTACTTGCGTTATAGTTGGTGAGTCGTCCGGATCGTCATGAATCTCGCTTCGCTTCCAGGGATTCCACTCCACGCAGCTCGGTTTGCATATATGGCTGGTCATTGCGTGTCACTGTCATTGTCGCTGTCCTTATCATCGCGGCCATCATCAGGTGAATGGTGGACTATACTTTGACAGGAGAGAGAGTGTGTCCATCTGTCTATCTCTCCGTCTCTGGGTTTACTGTCGGACTTCGATTGATCTGGCCGATTGACCAACTTGCTCAACAAACAAAGCCCGATTTCCAGTCCTCGTATCCGCTGCCTTGACACGATCTCTGGGACAGCTCAGCACTACCATAATCGTCATCAAGAACCATCGCCTCATCCAACAAAGACCGTTGCAGTACATGAGTAAGAATAACCGGTGCTGAACAAAGATTCTTTCGAGACTCTACGCCCTCCTCATTCCGCCCAACAAACAGAGATTGATCACCACTTGTCTGTTGTTTCCTTTGACTCGACACTAATCTCGGCTTCTTCTTTGTTTGGAGAGGTCGAGTCAATCAACTCAACCCAACGGATCCCACCGGACCATATCACTCCTACAAAACCCCCTCGCCCCTCGGAGACCAGGTCAAATCGCCCTCATCTAACCTAGTTATATCCCCCCGAGATCAGACATCTTGACTGCAATATCAAGCCTCAAGCCTCAAGTCTACACCATATAGTAAGTCCTTTCTCAACAATACTAAAAAAAATTCCCAAGGAACTCCTCCTTCCTCTGCTTACATACAAAACAACTCCGCTAATATCATTCACATTCAGCATATCAAAACCCACCCACAGAGAATTAAAGATCTATGGCACTCGGCATGGGCAACAAAAGGCGGGGCGCGAGCTCGCACCCCATAATGAAACCTAGCACCATTCTCCGCCTCATCCTGCGCCTCTTCCAGCTCGTACAAGCTTTAGTCGTAATCGGCTACTATGGAACCTACCTCAATCGCGCCATGAAAGCCGACAAATACGCCGATGGCAAATGGGTTCGTGGACCTGACACAATCCCTCCAGAATTCAGCAGACTAATCTCAGCTCTCCAGATTTTCGCCGTTGTGGTCGGATCCATCTCGGCCTTTGTGGCTCTCATATACGGCATAGCCGAAGCACTTTTATTTAAACGCCATCTCGGCTACGTCTTTGCAGTGGATCTGATACTTTTGATTCTCTGGATCGTACTAACCGGTTTGTTTGGACATATGTATTTCTCCGAGAACGTCGAAATGGATAAAGACATTGAGAAGATGAAGACGGCGGCTATTTTTGATGCTATTGGACTGGGGCTCTGGTCGGTTTCACTGACGATTGCAGTTTTCATGTTCAAAAAGGCTCGTACAGCTTCGGGGAAGTCTTCGACTGGTGGGAGTAGGTGGCATGGTCGTCAACGTGCGGGGTCGGCGAATGCGGATTATTCATATTGATATCGATGTCGATATCGATAATGACAATCACCAACACAAGGATCACCCACTGATGATGACTGGCCAATGGCGTGGAAAATCAAAATACTTACCACGACAGACTGGTGATATATGATATACGAGTTATATCTCGCCTCACCCGGACTCAAATTTCATACAGTCCCGGGGATGGATATGACAAAGAAGTCCGTGCCCCTTTTGTGAAACACAATTGGATCATGAAGGAAGGCGAGACAAAAAGACCAAAGATGAATGGTGAATCTTGGACCGCAAATTCAAGTGCATTTTGGTGGCTTTGCGACTTTTGGCATTGTATATGCAAGCATGCAAGCGAGAGATACCCATATGAAGAAAGTATTAGCATATTATTTTGAATTTCACCAAGAAATATCCTCTAGCGTATGAAGATATTGATGAGATTACATGATGGCGTTGTTTTGAGTTGGTGTTTCGACTGATGCTGTGGTTTAGAATGTGCCGCCATCACCGTATCTGGATCTTGCGACAATGGTCTCAAAGTAAACAGTACTAAGGACGGTACCTAATGAAGCCACAAGGCTACAAAGCCACGGGAGGTTAAAAGCCATCGCTTACTCCGTTTCTGTAAGTAGCACAATAAATAATTAAAATGTATAACGTACATTAGACATACGAACATATTAGCATTTATCATAACTTTAAGTACACAATACATCCAATGGCCAAACTCAAGGTCGACAACAGAATACGTTAGGTACCTACCTATGAACCATCTCGAAGTGAGTTTCAAGTACTCTTGAGTCAAACTTCCATGCCACCCCAACAGCGTCTTGGCTAAGTCATGGCAAACCACAATCCAAGACTGCAAATACTGCAAGAACTGGCGAAGTGCAATAAAAATGTAGACTGGGAAGAAGATAAATGGAGACACTGGAGATCAATTCCGGGTTTGATCCCGTCGTCTCAATTACCCTATTGTGCCTGTACTCTAATCTAAGTTACCTAGGTAGGCATTCACTCACAATGAACTTCCTTACTCAGCGGTTAAGTAATTGTAGCTGTGACATTGGCATACGCATCATGATCGTCAAAACTCAAGAAGCCATAGGAGGCCAGTGACGTTGACTTGGATTTTTTGAGTTGGATCTGCAGTACACCGCAACGATCACGACCCTTGACCCTTGTGCCCTCCTCCGCCCGCACCGAGCTAGCACGCATCGCGCCATCGCACCTTCTCGCCTCGACCCTATTCCTCAATTTTTCCCATTCCAATAAACCTCTGCCCTAACCGTGCCCTATCCTGCCATACATGAGGGTTTTGAATTGCGGGCCGTTGGCTGAGACCGTGTGGTGCGTGGCTTTTTTTTCAACATGGGTCTGGGCTATGGGTATGGTCATGGACACTCATATGTAGGCACACACGGCACTGTGGCCATTGCGCACTGGGGGCAAATACTACTAAGCTAAGGTATCTACTTACTGGTTGGGGAATTCGGCGAGACTTGCCTTATCAAAACTCTGAAACGTAACTCCATACAGAGGAAGGTAGGGGACCACGGGGCTCGTGTAAATCAATAGCTTAATTAAGGTAGGTAGGTAGGTACCTGGGGTATTTTGGAAGAACTGGAATATTTTAAGTGTGGCCAGGACCATCTACCTACCTACCTTACCTAGGTATCTACGAGGACGTACTGTAGGTGGTGGGTGTCGCTGATACCTACCTGACTGCCTACCTACCTACCTCCCCTGGGTATCTGCATCACACACACACTCACACCACACTCACATGCAAAAACAATAATAAAAATCTTAGGTCCCTGATGTACATACCGTGCTCCCTGTATGCATCGCGCGTATGTAACATAGTAAAGTCTTAGTGCGCAAATATGCGTATCCATTTCCCTCATCTGAATCAACCCTCCCTGCTATTCCCCCCAAATAAACTGGACCCCGATCTTAGAGTATCCCACAGTCATCCGTGTGGTGCCCTGTGGTCCCTGGCAGTGCTTCTAGTCCGCGTCCATGGTGCCACTTTGCTATCGATTCAGGCCCATAGCTCTTTTAGCTCCCCGCTTTTATAACTTGTGTTGTGTCTTGTGTTTCCCCCCTTTGGTCACTCTGGTCCCTTTGGGCCCCCCCTCCCCCCCACCTCTGACGTCGGTCGCTTTCAACATTTTTGGAGTATGCGTCCTTTGGACAGATGGTCATTTGGACGGTAGATACACAGACAGAATTGCAGTCAAGTTTTTGTTGTGAAGGAACTTGAGCTTCCTATACTACATACTAATCTACCTATTGTACCTTGATCTCATCTCATATATTTTTTTGTGGTGAGATTAACCAGTCTTGTATCATATCATAGCCTACTCTCCCCTCCTCCCCTTCTCCTACCAAGGACGACTTAAAAACTCCCGGTTCATTCGTCCGGACGACGACGTGGTCAAGTTTTTGGTCATATTATTTTCGAGACTCACTCACTCGCCCGTGGTTCTCCAACCACTGAATTGATATACTACACCTAATTCAACATTGGTTCCGCGGAAGACAACGATATTCTGCTCCAGCATCGACTCCTCGAACGAGACATTTGTCTTTCAAATCGAGTCACCTCACAAAAAGCATAACATTCCTTGCAACCAGTCAAGATGAATACACAGACCTCCCTTCGCATGCTCAATCGTCTGGGCACGACCAGCATCCGATCTGCTGCGCCGCTCACAAAACCTCGCACCACCTTTCGGTGCTTTTCCAAAACCCCAACCCGCAGCCTCCGATTGTCACCTTTTATGAATGACAAATCCGACCCTTATCATAAATCGAGCACAGAAGCAACTGGCGTAAGTGCAGGACCTCATGAAGGGTCGGCTTCTCGAACCGATCGCGAGATCGTGGTGGAATACCCAGAAGATGAGACAGTCTTTGAGGAACATGAGCGACCTCTACGTGGCCTAGGCGGTGTCCAGAACGTTCGAACTCTTCCAACCTTCTCGCTCGAGGGAAGGACTGTCATCGTCACAGGTGGTGCTAGAGGTCTTGGTCTCGTCATGGGACAAGCTATCGTCAACTCCGGCGCGGATTTGGCCATTGTTGATTTGAACAGTAAGTGCCCCATCACCCTAACTTACCTATTTATCGATTCTTCTGTTCTAACAGCTGTCCTACGCAATCAGAGGACGAAGGTGAGAAGCAGGCCGCAGAACTCATTCGTCTGTTCAAGAAAGACTTCCCCGATGAAGAACCTCCAAAGGTGACTGCGCACTATTCGGACGTCTCAGACCCAGAAAGTGTCGAATCTTGCATACAAGAGGTCATCAGCCAGCATAACAAGATCGACCATCTGGTCACTTCTGCAGGCTTCACCGAAAATTTCTCCGCCGAGACCTATCCATATGACCGCATCAAGAAGCTTTGGGGCGTCAACGTTGACGGCACCTACCTGTTTGCCACCAGTGTTGCCCGCCATTTGATGGAAAGAGGTGGTTCCATCACCCATGGAAGTATCGTCATGATTGGCAGCATGTCCGGCGCCATCGTCAACGTCCCACAGCCTCAAGCTCCATACAACGCCGCCAAAGCCGCTGTCCGACACCTTGCCGCCAGTTTGGCGGTCGAATGGGCCCACGCCCACATCCGAGTCAACTGCATCTCCCCTGGTTACATGTTGACAGCCTTGACTCGAAAGATTCTCGACGACAACCCAGAATTGATGAAGAAGTGGACATCACTGATCCCTGTGGGTAAGATGGGATCTCCAGAGGATTTGCAGGGGGCTGTTATCTATTTGCTCAGCGACGCCAGTCGTTATGTCACTGGTGCCGACCTCAGAGTTGATGGAGGGTAAGTGAAATCCAAATCCACATTCTTAGTCCACCAATAAACATATTGGTTGTGGAGTGTGAATCAGGGACTAACCGTCTCGCTAGATATACTTGCACCTAGAAAAACCACAGACTGCGTTGCCCTAATATCATGCCGACCAAGGCAATTGTCTGCCTTTGAATGCATGTACATATACTTGATGGCATTTGTAGATCGGGGGTGGTCTGGAGAGAAAGAGTTGCAATTTACATACAGCGATTTTCAGAACATTCCTCATTGGTAAATCGTGTCGTGAGAACGCGCCCACCTAATCCTTGAAGCAGGAAACTACCATCTCCTGAGACAACCCACAACCCACAGTCTATGATTCTTGTCAAAGTTGGCTGTTGTCGCCTTTTGAAATGGTGGCGTTCGCCAAGTATATGCCGGTACTTTTTGGGTATCAAGCTGTGAAACATGTGAACATCCATTTGTGGTCTGGAGTGGCCAGGTAGGTAGTTGGAGCCTGACCCGAAAACGTGGGTGTGGGACGACGATCGATGATGGGTGGCGGGTGCATGGAAGCAACGTGGGAGTGGTCCTGTGATGCGGCTGGACTTGACAAGGCTGGCGTGCTTCGGCTACAGAGCCTAGAACCACACATCGACTGCAAAAGGTGGCTTGGGGAATCGTTGGGGGTGACACCGTTGCTCTGTCACACATGATGGTGGAAAAGGTGAGTCCTGCCCATGTCTGGCTCCATGTTGTTCGTGATTTACAAGTCTAGAAGGTGGGCTTTTGACTGTGAGAAGCAAAGTCAGCCAAGAGGGTAATTTGGATTGGCGCTCCAGAACAACCGATCTACGGCTTGGAGGGAAAGAGGTTGACTTTCAAGTAGGTGGCAGGCAAAGACACTGCAGGATCGACAGCAGTGTAACATATCCCGATGAAGACATCAAAGGCCTGGCAAAGATTGAGGATGGCGTGGATGGTTGCTTCAAATGCTTACGCATGTGACATGATTCATGTACAAAGATAGGTAGATATCCCCGTTCCTAGATAAGGTGGCGTGGGTTGAGTACCTAGAAATGGGGTGGTCGTTTGGCAAGTCGAGGGCCTCGGTGCTGCTCAGTGCTTGGTGTTCATTAACCTACGGTGCGCTGAGCTAAGCTAGCTCCCCGTTAGTGGCAAACAGCCATGTGGCAGCGACAGGGCCGAGACTCTGAAGGGCTAGGGGAAGGGACCACAACACGCCGTGCTACCACTACCAACACTACCTAACGCTATGCTATGCCTGACCTTTTACCCCCACTTCCAATATCTCAGCGGAGATATGTGTACGAAGTCACTACTACTCAAATATTTCCAGCCAGGCACCCAGGCACCCGGCTAACAGGAGAACTCCGTGTTTTTTCAGGCATTTAGGAAGGAGGTATCATAGGTCGCTTACAGATTGTACATCACGAGTGTGCTGGGTAGGAGCGGGTGGTGGATCCGTCTGATGGTGAAATGGAGATGGAGGCTGGAAATGAGACCGGGGAATCAAGCTCTGTCTGTCTTGTATTGCGAGTTGAGAAACGGCGAGTACTCCGATGTGGGAGTAGAAACCAGGTTCATAAGGTAGATACCTAGTAAACACCCGTGGCACCTTGTTGTTGCATAGGTACTTAAGGAACTACCAAGGCAGGCACGATAGGTAAGGTACTCTGGTACAACTGCTATGGCTGCCTCTGACTCGCTCGTCGGAGAATCCTGAGCCACAAAACTCCACAAACCACAAATGCCACCTTCACTTCGATGAATTCTTTGGTGGCTGGGCTTCACCGGGAGCGCCCGAAGGCCCGAGACTCCCATGCAAGTTTATGGTGTCGAATCAACAACCATGCATCACTACTCAAGGCATGGATTGAGTCGTTTCATCCCTGCTCAAAACGCCGACACCAAGAACAACCATGGCACCATGGCAGCAGGGCTCGACTTTTCCATGAAGCAGACTCTATAGTAACTATCTTGTAGGTAGGTACCTGTAACATCCATGGGGAATTGTGTTAACCTACAATCGGCGAATTAGGTAGGTAGTAGCACATATCGAACATTGACATCGCCAATAAGTACTCCGTACGCTCACAGTACGCTCGCAGTACACTACTACAGTATCATAATTCTCAGTCCCACCCTAGCAAACGCTCCAAGTCACTAACTGGGGGCCATCTGGCTCTTGAGTTCTCGACTTTTCCATAGCCTCCACTTTTCCACGATCCCTGTCCTAGGTGCCTGGGTGCCACCATCCAAGCGCTGATCCCTTTCCGACATCAAGCGGTGAGGAGTATATTGTCCAAGGCCCTGAAGCAGGAATATCTTATTTGGGTGTCGCCCTCGATCCGGTGCAAAGGATCTTCTGGGCCAGCCACGCCGATTGACCGCCATGTAAAGACGAATGATTGATTGGACCGAACCAACAACAAAAAACGTAGTAACTTGGAACCTCGACGGATGTACCTACCGGCACGACCGGTCGAACATGGAGGATCACTTTTACTTTGTTGATTGATACCTCAAAATTGTGATCCACTCCGAGTCATGGAGATCATTGCACTGCCCCAGGCTACTACAGGCTGGCAGATTCGAATTAGTAGTGAGCAAGCATTCCATGTATGACTGACGACCAGGTGCAAACTCCAAAGCAAGTCGGCTGTTGTCACCCCCAAGCTCCCACGCATCCCAGTAGGTACAACCTCCAGGGTACCGACAGCTAGCCTACGTCCTACAGCATCTCTTACATTCCTTTTGAACCACTTAGACCGTCAGAACCATCCACAGACAGTATGTACATTTATGCCTTACTACTGTAAATCTGCGTATATGCGTATGCATCCTACCTGAATAGCCGAGATTTTGACGATTTGCTTTTCGCGTCCGTGACATCCTGACAGAATCCCTGCCCATCACTTTGATGCCACTTGACACTTTGACCACTTGGCCACTAACTACACTCTTGTTCGCTTGTATATACCTAGAATCCAACAGACCACGTTCTTGCTGATACTCGAGAAGGTCATGATATGCAGTCGGCCTATCTGCTGTCTGCCTGTCTCACATTCGATGTACCTGTCCCCGTCGATGATAATCACCTTGCACAAGCACAGTGGCATACAAGCATTCATGAGGTAGCCCTCCCCATAGAACCGTCTCGACTGCGGACTCGCCAAACAATCATAGTCTGTTTTGCCCCATGACTTTTGTTCTGCGATGCTCTCACGTACAGTCAGACAGACCAAGGCATCCTCGAGACAATTCCAGCAGGGCTCTTTTCTTGAACCTGCCAATATCTCATCTGCTGATCTCCTTCTTTTGCCCCCAGCCCTCATCTTCCTCCCACTTGGCCAGAGTCTGCCAGAGTCTCGGTCACTAATGTACTCACTGCTTGCTCAGTCGCTTGGTTCCGAGGTTCTGACTCTGCACGCGGTTCCGGTACCTGCATTCGGGGCCGATGATCCATGGTTGGTACCTTACAATTCGCCGCATCAAACTCTTTCCGATTCTATGGATCGAGGCGTTGGTCGGCTGACTGAATAGATTCATTTCAATGACTTTGGAAGCCTCTACCGTGGCTCCACGTTTCCTGGTCCACCCGCCCTTTCACCAAGATGCAATCCGCTTTCCCCTGCCCCCTCCCGTCCACCAGTCCTCCAGTCTTGACTCTTCCGTCATTTTCATATCCACTTTGCTATTCCGCACTTTCCAGTCGACTGCCACCTTCTGTCCTTCTGCCACTGGTACCAGCTACTGCCTTGGATATCATTCATTAGGTACCTTCGTCACTTCCATATATTCTGCTCTTCCAACACAGCCACTTCACCTCTTACCCTTCGAATCCTCTCCGGGTCTGCCCAATATCGCTGGTTGCACCTTGAATTCTTGTCAACCTCCACCTCACGCCTTGACCCGGTCCGGAATTTTAGCTTTCTGCCGTCAGATCCTCTCCCGCTCCCCGGGCTCAATTTACCCAGGCACTGACACTACCGTACTTTCCCGATTCTGAGCCTCCTGAAGGTTCCCCTGCCCTGGGTGCCTGGTAATCAAGCTTCTGAGGTCGGTGTCCCAAGGCCAATCTTGACATGAGCACTACGCTACGCTTGCTTGAGTCACAAGTTACGCTACACACTACTGATTTCACTTCCACTCTTCGAATCGGCGGAAAATTTTCCTAGCCTCAATATCAACGCTTTCTCTTCCTAACATCCTCACACCGACATTGACCTCAAATCCAATCCCGTTGCTTCCCATCGCACCTGCCGCTGCCAGCGACAGTCATATATCTTGCCCGCCCTTTCGGCTAGTTGCAAGGACTTGATGTCCCACCCAGTTCTGCAATTTGCGACAGAGACATGTATTGCCTGGAAACATATCCTCACCTTGTTTGTTGGTGCTGCATAGTCTGAAACTGGGCTATCAGTTCAATTCTGATGCCATGGCCGCCATCCTTCCACAAGGGTTGATTCATCCCCCACCTGATGACCAACTGGTACTTGACACGGCGTCCCATACTGATAATCAAGACATACTGCGTCGCTTTTGGAGAGGTGGCTATATATGCTCTGGTGCCACGTCATTTGCGCTAACTCAATTCATAGTCTACTCCATTCAAAGTCATGCCAGTCATGATGATTCCAGTTCCAGAGCGAGCAATCTCTTTTGGAGGGTTTGGAGCAGTCCAAATCTATCACGCGCCATGCCGAGCACAACTTTGACTAGACTGCTACATCACTGCGGACAAGCATTTGAGTTGACTCCGATAGCCGATTCCATGCATTTACCTCGCTTGGGATCTTACGAGGTACATCCATCTTTGGTCGTCTTCCATCGTTCCCAAATTAATCTATCCAGGACTTTCCACCAGGCCCACGGACACACCATGCCATATCTTCTAAACCATCGACCCAGGCCAAGGCCTCTGACAAACTTCTTCAGCAACCCCAGTCTGAAGATACTACGTCGGGATCCACTTCCCAAAACACCTCAGAGTCAAGCTCACGACCATCATTGATTCGATCCACTAGTGGTGGTCGGTCAAGGCATAGCGTGTCAGTTGCTACTGGAAAGTCCAGGTCACGCCCACAACCTACTAGACGAAAATCGAGTACGCCAAAGTTACCACACGCAACAATGGCTCCCAAATCGCCCTTGCACAGTCCTAGGGCAGTGAGAGCAAGCTCTCAGCTCCAGGAACCAATCAATCCCGCATTGAATCGTCTAGGCCATCCAAATCCACCTCCGGGGCTCTTTGGTCCCCCAGGCAAGTCTCATCCCATGTGCATGGAGGTTCACATTCTGATAAGAAGCAAACAGGGAGCCCCAGTGCTAGCACCTTTGCGTTGCCTTCCGCATCTTCGTGGCAAAGCGACGAGTCGGCGCCGGAGAGGTCAACAGTATCAACAACTGTCCCACCCCCACCAACCGGTGATCTCGTAGATCCGGGATTCCGAGGGAAATTTGTGGAGAATCAGAAAAAATCTTCCATTAATCTGGCAGGGCTAAACAGAATGAGGAAAATTGGGAGCGTTGTTCGCTTCGCCGACGAAGAGGAAATAGAGGGGAAGGGCAAAGAGAGAGAAGCAGAACCGTTCTCAGAATCAGGTAGGAGGTTGTCGCAGATGACGACGGTGGCACACGACGATTCTGGCTCTTCTACAGACGAAGATCAGGGCTTGCCACTACAATTGCCTCGAACGAAAAGTCAACTAAGCTTATTGATCAAACACAAGAGAGACCAAACCGGAAGTCAAGACCTTGGACCACAATCTCCGACGATACCTGCTCCCTCTGAACCTAAAGAGAAGTCCAAAGAAGCAGAGCTCCTCAGCATGGGCCGAAGAGATGGTGTGACCAAAGCTGGGGGAATTCAGGTTCCTCGTCAACAAAGATTGAGCGATAATGACCCTTCGAAATCATCCATCCCGTCTAGCCCTGACCGATTGTTCTAAAGGCAAAGAGATCACTATACCAAGGGTTGGGAGAGCGTGAATGACACTGTACTACATTGACGACATTACGAAAAGACGGCCGCAACACATATTACGATAATCGTCTGCACTTCAACCGAGCAGTATTACAGCCTATCATCCTGATTACTATTCTTATAGTTTTAGGATCACCGGCATGAGAGGAGTATCTTTGGATGGCGAGATTCCTGGCCACGATTGATTACTCTCCTTTCTGAAAAGAAGAATATGGGCAGGTATCGCGTTTGCTTTGGAGTATGACTGCAAGGATTGGTGCAGATTCCTGAAAGTATTTGCATGACACAGGGACTGCAATGGAGTTTTTCTGTCGAGCGTTCCGAGCGTACATCACGAATTGACTGTATTATATAGTGATATTAGAACTTGAAGCATAGGTACCACGACACAATAGGTTTTCGGTGGAAGGCCTACAGAAGGTCCAATATATCTTTACTGCAACGATAAGCAAACAACCATTATTGATCTGTCTCATGTCATTAAACGTATCTCAGATGCCCTGCTCGTTTTGGTCTAGTAGTCGGCACCTTCGTGGCAGACTTCCTCTCCATTCCCCTGTGACGCGTGAATCTTGGAGACGCGTTTAAAGTTCGAGTTCGTGAGTATGTTGGATGCTTGGCAAGGGCGCCCACACGTGATGGCGTGAATGAAGGTGGATCCCGCTTACAGCCCACGATGACCCTCGTGCCTGCTTGATTTTGGCCAAGTCGGTCTGTCATCCGCCCCTGCCACCCGCCACCCACAAATTTGAGCGCCTACGAGAGGGACGTTGCAGAGCACCTTTCCCCGCCAATAAAATGATACAGACCGACAACTCATGAAGCGCAACATCGCAAGCGACACATCTCAATGCCGCCGGCACAAAGCTACCCGTCTTGACTCTTTTAATCGAGGTGTTCAAGTAAGTGGTGACAATCCTTTCCGGTTGGAAAGCCTGTGAACAGGAAGAGGGGAAACCCACCGGAGGCTAAAAGATCTCCAATTCGCAGCCACTGACCTTCGCAGAAAGCTAGATGGAGGGCCCACTCCAACTGACCATCCACTCTCTGCCGTTCTCTCACTGGCTGCAAGTGGCGAAGCCTTGGGTTGCCCTTGGAGCCTTTCTCCCCTAGCACCCCAAAGCACTCCAAGGACCCCATGGACCTGTAGGGTACCAGTTATGTCGGCCGTCGGTGTCGGTGGAAAAGAATCGCCCTAACCCACCCGGCCAGGCACTCGCTGGCCACCGTCAACTGGCAAATGTGTTATTGGTCCAAATCATCACTGACTGTGAGCCCGAAAACGAGACGAGGCCTCGTTCTTCTCGTCTGCTCCCAGACCTTTTGCAACCACCTGTTAACCGCACATTCGACCTTGTCGTTGCTTCATACTCTTTTGCGAAACATCTTTGTTCAACTTTTATACCATGCCATCCAGTTTATCCTGGCCCATTTGCTCAAGTTGCACGCCTTTTTGACCATTTCTCCCTCCAGCCCACTGTCACCCCCCAGACACCACGGCTAACCCGACCTTGTTCACGGCGCCACTACCTTTCCTACACCCTACAGAGCTTCCCCCCTCAAGTATGTCCAAAGCCGAGCTGCAAATTCTCTCAGACACTCATTCTAGCTTTCAGACCATCATCCTTGCGGGGAACTCCTACCATGAGTCCTCGACGCTCCTCTCGTGCCCGCTCCTCCCAGCAGCCTCCCTCCGGCCCAAACCACACCTCCTCTACCAGCTCCAACAGTGGAAAATTAGATCGTGACATACGATCACACAACCGAACAAATTCTCCTCGACCACCTTCCACTCAGCGGTCTGAGTCTGTTGACGGTGTAGACTCGTCCTCTCGTAGCGATCAAATCGCTCCACGTCGCAGTCGACGCAACGGCGAAGACAAGGAAGCCGTGCTCAACAACCCACTCGGTGATGATGACATCGACGTTGATCCAACTGAAGAGGAGGTCACTCGCTGCATATGTGAACAATCTGAATACCCAGGCCCCTCAGCCACCATCCGCCAGAACGCACCAAACGCAGAATCCTTGACCGAAGAAACTGGCAATTTCTTTGTTCAATGCGACTCCTGCAGTGTCTGGCAACATGGTGGTTGCATGGGTTTGCTCGATGAGTCCATGCTACCAGAAGAGTATTATTGCGAGCTCTGCAAACCCCGTTTCCACAAGATTACAAAGAACGTCAATGGGTATGTGAATCATCAAGTTCTTTCTTTTGCACGCGTGAAATGTGACAACCCATATTTTGGTTGTCAGTTTCGCATTAGACCTGGTTCACACAAAGATTGACAGTCATGCCGTACTTCACGCAAGAGACACTGACTAACATCGATTAACAGGCTTAAATCCTCCCGCTACCTCCCAGTTCTCGAACCCTCATCTCAACGATCTTCTCCTTCAAACTCGAACACAGAACAATCCCGAAAAAGGGAAACCAAGAAAGCCACCCTTGAAAGTACCAAGCGGAGGGCTACTATGAACAGCCGGAGCACATTCGAAGAAGCTGAGGCTGTTCGAAGATCAATCGAGGATACTAAAGAAGTTGGAACACTTGGAAAACGCACACGGGATGAGTCAGAAGAGTGAGTTGAGAATTTCACGTATTTGTGGCCATTGTGCTAATGCTCTGCAGTCTCAAACAAAATGCGAAGCGACCTCGCACCGGGTCGAACTCCTCGTCAGCGCCTTCAAAACGTAGCGAGTCTCCAGAGGCTGAGCAAGATGATTCGAATAGCAAGTCTGGTCTCACAAACCGAAACACAAACCAAAGCTCGCGAAGAGGAATCCCAAATCGAAACAACAAAGACAAAGAGATCCGAGACAAGCAGAAGGAGCAGCAGGCAGCCCAACGAGCAGAAGCGGCTAGTAAACGAAATGCTCGGTCCGAGCGTAGAAGAGGAGAAGGTACGCAACGACCAAGTTATGATATTAGGGATAAAGTTTACTGACTATCAACAGATTCACCCCCTCCTTCACCAAGCGTATCACCCTCCAAAGCTGCTCAAATAAACGGCAAAGCCAAAGCAGACTCGCCTTCTTCGGGAAAAGCAAGCAGTACTCGCAAGACCGGTCGACCACCCGCGCGAAGAGGAAGACTTGTTAGAAATCAATATACCCGAGATCAAACCAATGGAGACAATGGCACGCCATTGAGAGATATTGCATACGATTTGAACGGCAACGGGACCTCACCGAATGGTATCAATGGAGAAAGCGGGCGCAGCTCCAAGGCCAAGACACATCCAGCCAGAACAAGCCTCAACGAGATGAAACGACGAGTGGCCGCCATCTTGGAATTTGTCGGCCACATGCAAACAGAAAAGGCGTCGCAGTCAAACCAAGATTGTGGAAGCGGCAGCTCCAAGGGAGCCAACACTCCCAATGGAATCAAGAGCAATGTACATTTACCGACAGCGAGTTTGGTCAAAGCTGTAGAAGCCGGATTGAAAGACTCGAAAGCCAGTGAAGAGGATGGCTCTGTGCACCTGGTTGAAGACAAGGACTTTGGACAAAAGGGAAGTGTGGAAATGATGGAGACACTAACACGAGAATTGGTGTCATGGCAATCCGTCTATGGAACATATTCCAGATGATGCGAATGGGTACTCATGGGATGACATGGCATAATGGCGCACTGCCCTCGGGATTGATTTTTATCGCAAGGAATGGCTATTAGCCATGGAATAATGATGGACGAAATTTTGTAATTTATGGCGGTATATGATGGGCAGAGAGAAATATGATATCATTTCTGATGAAACTTTAAGTTCGGTTGAGCAAGCATCAACATAGCCCGCTGCGTTGTTCTGGACACCAATATCCGCTACCGACAGTACAGTATTCAGACAATACACGTTCAACCAAGCAACTTTCGTTGTTAACAATATATAAATCCATCCGGTGCCGCTGACTTGGATGACGTCGGTGTTGGTGCATCTTCCGAGAAGCCTTGCAAGCTCGGCACGCCGCATAACTTAAAATGACAAGAGAGACGGGGTATGCGTGTCACGCTAGAATGTTGCACCGTAGATCGTCTTTACATTCCTACAGTGTATGCATGCTGACATAATCTGAATATGTAAGCCGAAAACATAGCAGTACGGAGTAGTTCTGCCTGATGATCAACGTTGTCGGCAATCATGATTGGCCGAGGTTTCGAGCAGCTGAGGATGACATTGATAGTACGTGAAATATGTACCTCCTGGTGAGGATTAAGTTCCTCAGAAAGTGACATCCGGTCTCTATCACACCGCTACCTCTCTTTCTTATGGTATTCTAGTCTTTATGTACATGGTTTATTATTGGGTACATTCGAACCCTGGACAAGTCATACTTGTCGTCTTAGTCTCAACCTACTAGTACCGGTCCCGGTACTGGCCGCGATCATTGCCAGCATCGACAGCATCATCATCATACCTGTATCCGCCGACATTGATATACCAATACCCATACTGGACTCCTCAAATATCTTCAATGGTTTAATGTTACTGAACCCTGACAAAGAGATTTCAAAAGCAAGAGGATCTACATCCCTATCTATGTATACATCCTGCCCTGACAGCCCAATTTCTCTCTGAAATACGCTCCGACAGAACAACTTGCCATTGCCATTGTCATTAACATCGAATCCCATCTCCATGGCTCTCCCCAACCCCGGAGAAACCTCCGGTGCTGGACAGACAGGAACCCTAACATCCAAACCTACCACCAACAAGACCAAGACGAAGACCAATGATACTTCTACAGGACCGAAAAAACCTTACGTGAGACGTATTACCGAACAACGTCGTGAACAGAATCGAAGATCTCAAAAGGTGTATCGAGAGAAATTGAGGAAACGACTTGAGGAATTAGAACAGCAGGCGGGTGTGTCGTCGTCGACGAATACGAATACAAACACGACTACGACGCCAGAGTCTGCTTCGGCGTCAGCGTCAGCGTCAGCGTCTGCATTCGTTGCGACTGGTCGTTCGGGTGTTGTTCAGCAGAGTTCATTGACATCGTCGACGTCTAACTATGTATCTGAATCTGTTCCCGTTACTGTCACTGGTAGAGAGAGGAGATCTTTGATTGGTTCTGCTTCTGCCTCTGCAGTAGGAGCAGGCCTATCAGTCATCAGCCATCAAGACCGAATCTCTGATCCCCTACAATCAGATCCAAAACCACCAGTCCAATTCCTAAATCTAGGCGATGCATTCGCCGCTGCAGGAGATCTACCTATAGGCGACGCTCCAATGGGCGTGAACCTGTTCCTTGGACAAAGCGCGGGACCACAATTCGATAGCAGCGACGACGACAACAACAACAACGACGATGATGGTGAGACACTACCAGAAGTACAACGAAGTACTCAATCCCAATCGAATATTGAATACACTCAAGATGACTACGGGGATATGGATCTCCGAGGAATCTGGGCTCTTCCTTCACGACCACGACCTCAACCACAACCACGACATTCATCAAACCAACTCAATCACAATGGCACATCGATTCCACACTCGTCACCGCCATGGTCATCGCCATGGACAGTTGGACCAATCAACCATAACAGAGCGGTAATTCCACGCCAAAGACCACGACCACGACCTCGACATCACCACCACCACCACCAGACCTGGCAACGAAACCAACATCAACAACGCCAAATCCAATACCTCCAAACCCGCACCGGGCCTATGACCCTCTCCTCCCCGCAAATGAACCACCTACGCATCAACCCGCTAAACCTCATCGAAGCATCCATTTCCATCGCCGCTGTAATGGGAATATCGCGATCCGCCTATCTCAACGACCACCCATCGCAACTCCCCGGCTGTTACGTCTACCTCAACGGCATCACCACCGACCCCTCCTCCTCCTCCATCATTTCCCCCCTCCGCACCTCCCTCTACGTCTTCTCCTCCACGCAAAGCCTCTCCGTCACACCCGAACTGTACGCCCATATCGCACGCACCATGAAATCCTCCTCTTCCTTACGTCCCTCCCCGGCCCAACTCACCACCCCGCACCCGGCCTATCTCGACTGTATAATCTTCCCGCATATGCGCGACGCCGCGGTCCGGGCTTCAGCAGAGGGGATTTTAGACCATATTTCCCTCTTCACGGATTTGTTAAACGGTGGGTTAGTGTGTTGGGGTGGAGGATCGGATTCTTTGGGCTTGTCGAGAAGGAGGAGGAGGGAGAGGTCAATGGCGGATGGCGTGGCTTGGTCAACTAGGAGTTGGGAGGCGAGACCGTGGTTTCTAAGGAAGTGGAAGTGGTTGATTGGGTCGGAGGAGGAGGAGAGGTTGAGGGGGGATAGTGAGGGGGTTTGGGCCGGGAGTCGATGGTGGAGAGGGATGAGGGGGGAGGATAGTGAGGAGGAGTATGATGATGATGATGAAGAGGAGGAGAGGGAAGGGGATGAGAGGTTTGATGGGGAGAGGGTTCAGGAGGAAGAGGAGGAGGAGTTTGGGAATTTTGGAGGGGAGGTCGATGGTGGTGCTGGTGTTGGTGCCGGGGCTGGTGGTCCTTTCGACCTAGACACCAGTGACTTCGACGAAGAAGAGAACTCGACGACTAGTTCCTTCGATCCTAATGTTGCACCTTGTCCGTTCGGTCCGACTGATTAGGAGAATGTCTGAGGAAGTTGATCTGGTCCAGTGCATCGGTGCAGCGGTCTAGAGAAGATTATGAGATGAGATGTTGTTGTCATTGGAGTACATGGTTAACGAACAAAATATAGTACTATTCTGGGTATTTTCGATGACCGCTATTCGTCCATTATATATGTACAATACGTTTATTTATCAACTCACTCACAACGTCAAGAATTCCATATCCTTGGACGGTGGTTGTCTCAAGCGTTGCTCCCAGCTTTGCCAGTCCTCGAAACCCACAGGACCATCGTCAGCGCGCGATTTCGCTGACTGCAAGACATTGAGTCGACCACGAAGATGGCGTAATTCTGGACCCCCCGCACCAGCAATATGCGCACTTCCCATACCGACCTTTCTGCGGGTTTCCGATCGATGTGCTTGGTCCATCAACATGAATAAATGCTGGCTGAAGTTGAGATGGCGGTAAGAATCAATGATTGCCCAAAGAGCCGTAATGCCTGATCCTTCAGATCCGTACATGTATGCGAGAGATAGCCATTCCGAGAACAACTCTTCATCATACGGAGTTCCGTATTGTCCTTGGACGTGTTTGCTGTTGTAGACACGTTCTAGCAGCCGGATTGCTTGAGTGGTTCGGCAACTCAATGTGAGTTTCCTTACGATCGATTTGAGCAGTGAGTGGGTTTCCTCGCTTTTCCTTCCTGTCTTTGCATAGTGTTCAGCAAGGGCCTTGTCGATAGATATTGTGGTGGTAGGAACACGTTCTGAGGGTGTGGGTACCCAATCGTCAGGAGATGAGATCCTTGGCTTGAAACGCCGGTATTCGTGGTAATCGGGCGATTTTCTTCTGAACGTCTCAGAGTCAAATGGATCGTGCGAGTTTTCTCCTTTGAAGGTCTGTTTCAAGTCGGCAATTGCTTCCAGTTGAACCTTTATCTGACGCAACGGTGCTGCCTCGTCTCCTGATTCCGCACGATGGCAAATCTTTTCAGCAAGCTGGATCAGAGAGGCGGTCGGTATCGCGTTGAGATCGTATTTGGTGGTCGAGCTTTTGAGCAAAGGTTCGAGTCTGAACATCAAATCCTTTCTCAAAAGCTTCCAGACAGAAGATCTCATGAAAGGGCCGAATGGATCTTCCCGAGCACCGATCGCCATGGCACGACATGCGCTAGCAATTTCAGCACAGCTGATCCCAAGCTCTTCCCACACACGTACAATATCTGTAACAATGTGATATTGAGAATAACTGACGTCCACCCGCAGGAACAAGTGCTCGACAAATCGCTCCCATTCAGCAATAAGTTCATGCCGGCCGTCGCGCAAGGCGATGCATACGATAACTCTGCTAACATCACTGCACACCACTAAACCTGACGCCCTGACATGGTCCATGGCGTAGATGATGCAATGCTCCGCAGAATCATGACGACCACGGTACTCCAATATCCTAGCAAAGAAAGCTTGGAATCGAGTAGGCACCGTTCGGGAATAGTTTCTAACATGCATTTCGTGGATTACTTCTGAAGCTCTGGACCATGCCTCTTCGGTGGCGTAGCTCATTGCCAGTAGTTCGAGGCTTTGTTGACTTATCTCGAAACCATAGCGCTTTTCGACCGCATGTAGCAACCGATGGGCTTGCTCCGTTCTCTTGTCATCAACCAGAGAGTTAAGCATAGGAGCCAAAAGCTCGTCGTTCAAAGGAACATGGGAAATATCTGCTAGCAAAATGATCTTGTCTAGCTCGAGACCCTGAGCCGTATAATCGGGCGTTTTCTGTGCAAAGTACTCGAGATAAGCGATCGCTAGGGCGTGAGTATGAAGCTCTCGAGATTTGCCCCACAAGGAGTGCGCGAAGTGACGAGGGTAGAGAAATTTTGCCCCTCCCTGCAGCTTGTCATCGCTTGACAGACGACGTTCCACAATCTGTAAGACTGGAGGTGTGCAGGCCATAGCGAATGGGAAGTAACCTCTGTATTCGAAAAACCAGCCTTCTGCTAGATCAAAATCCAGATCTGTACCACGATTCACAAAGTGCTCCAATACCGACATCCATCGGAGGGCCGCAGACAAGGCAGTGCTGTGCTTGTCGCCAAAGATGAAAGTAGTGATGAGTGCTAGGTCCTCCGCATTGGAAGATGTGAGGAGCAATTTCTGTCTGAGTTGTGGTTGCGATGATAAAATGTGTTCAGCAGAGAATGATTCGATAGAGTAATTGCGATCGGTGTCGAAGATTTCTCTCATGTAGTCAGAGCATTCCACCAACGGGAGTTTCTTTGGATTTGTTGACAACCAGGGAGCTGCTTCTGTGGCAGGAGTCGGTTGGTCGTCGGGGCTGAGGTGACCACCCAGCTCGTTAAATGGACGATATGGAGGTAGGGAAACATGGGTTGAGATAGGTGATGTGGTCTCGTACGTCTTACGAGACCTTCTGTAGGGGAAAGATAATGGCAGCGACAATCCAGGCCGTTTGGATTCTGGTAGGAAGTGCCCATGTCCGCGGGAGCCCTTAGGGATGTGGTGGAGGAGGTTTGCGTCTCGCGGGCTGGAGAGACGTTTGGTTCCGTGGGCACTATAATGCTGGCGGATGATCGGTCTCTGTGGTTGAGGGTTCGCCCTAGTTGTAGCGGGAACAAAGTTATGCAACAACTTCTGCCGGGTTGAGACTGGACTTTGCTGCTGAGGACGACTCTGGGTGGAGTGTTCTTCTGAAGAGCTGACGGGCACATCTTCCGATGGATCTTCCGAGGGATCTTCCTGGACTAGATGGGCAAGGGAAGTCAAAGGTCGCGCGTGAGTTTTGGGATAATTTTTCTTGAACAAGGTTAAATCATCTCCCCTCTCTGCCGCCTCGAACATAGCCTGGACATAAGCTTCTCCTCTGCCATGTGTAATTGAACGCAGAATCCGTTTGTTCTCAAGGGCAGTCTGGGCGCTGTGAATCTTTCGACGGGTCTCGAAATCTAGTAATGTAACTCCATAACCGCCGCATAGGCCGCCCACAGTAAGAGTCAGAGGAGATAAAGCGATCTGTCGAAGAACTCGAAGGGCGGCCTTGGAAGGAACGGGGGAGGGTTTGGTTAGGAATTGAGGCAAAGAGCCCATGTCAAGATGGGCGCCGGTCAAGTAGGATCGACGGCATGAGGTGCTCAAAGCGTGGTGTAGAGAGATTCGGATGTGCGGCAAGGGAGGAGGTTCGAGGGATGCGATCAGGGTGACAGCATGTCGTGGACGTGGAACTGTGAGCAGTTTGATAATGTACAATGTTAGAGATATTGTAGGAGCTGGTTGTCATGCATCAGTCCACTACTAAAGTTGATTGGAGAAAGTTGCATTCAAAAGTTGCAGCACATGAGTCGCTTGCCGGGAGTGCCAAGCCGTGTCATGACTCATGACCCAGTGAAGGGTGCGCGTTCCAAAGGAGGAGGGGGTCTTTACATACGATTATGTAGAGGGACTCTCTGCATCTAAATGATCTACTGCATTCGGGCGGACTGAGCATGGAATTGACGGTAGCTTCATTAAAGAATGATTTTGTCTTTGACCATTGATGTATCAAGTATGTGCAATTGTAAACTGAAGGCAATAATTGGCAATGAATGGACGACTCCGGTATGCCACGTAACCACCATCGTGCTATAAGCTATAATAATCCAAAAGGTATCAACAAAGCTCTGTGTATGTACAAAGGATAAGGTGCGCATGTTATGTCGACACAGATGCTAGAAATTAAATTATCGCAGAGAGAGACAGGTCATATCAGGTGTCAGAGCCAGTTGGAATAAGATCTTCATCCTCTTCTGCTTCATCACCAACGCCAACGGGAGAATCTGGTAGAAAGACTGGGAATTGTCAGTATAGAACCCTTATTCAATAAATGATAAATGACAAGGCCAAGGATTGTGAAACTTACGTCCAGTCTTCAAGACGAAACTGAGAATAAAACTCACGACGAAAATGGAGGCCAGGCAGATGAAGACAATGCCGGCATATATACCAACCGTTCCCATGTAAATGGCATTGAAAACAGTGGGTGCCACAATGCGCGCCAAAGCATGCAAAAGACCAGAAGCACCAAGGACTTGACCGGTCCTGTCAGCTGGAATATGCTTCGTCAGTGCAGACTGCAGTGTTGGCGAGCCCATCCCTCCCAAGGACGCAATCATACCAGAGAGAAACATGACGGCGCCTGTAGGGGCGAATGCATATCCAATGTACCCGAGGAGGTCGAAGATGATGGCTACGCGGATGATATTGACATCGAGTTTGTCGGCACCTTTGTGACCGGCAGACTGCGATCTCGTTCTTCCACGGAAGATGCGAGTCAATGTGGGTAGGATGACCAGGAGACCAGTGACTCGACATATATTGGCAACAGAGAGAAATTGGCTCGAGGCTACAGCATTCCATCCGAAACGAAATTCGGCATAGATGAGGATGATTTGCATGGTGCCCATGGCGACGCCAAACATCATGGTGTCAATGGCTGCAAGGACGAAAAGATTGCGACGAAGACTTGAAGAAGTGCCTGACCCGGTTGGTCGTAAGACCCAGAGTGGTTCGAAGATGTTGTAGTTCTTGAGCTTGGCCACCCAATCTTTGTGGGGGGATGCCTCTTGGGCAACACGGCGCTTTTCGCGTGCGACCAATTGACGCTCTTTGGACAGAGACTCGGGAACGAATAAGGCGATGAAGATGATGAAGAAGGCGTTACAAGCCAATGCAACATAAAACGCAATCATGACGGTACCGCTGACTTGGATCAATTTGCCTGCTATAAGTGGGCCCAAGGCGATACCGGCGAACAAAGTGCCATGGAAATAGCCAAAAGCGACATTTCGTCTCTCGGGGGAGGTACAATCGGCAGCATATGCAAAGGCCAATGCCATTCCGGCGGTGAAGGAGCCACATAAGCCGTCAATGAGAGCACCGAGGAGCATCCAGTAGACCGAGACTTTTCCCGGATTGGAACCGATAATGATGGTGATGATGTCGCTGAAAAAGGCGCCAAAAGATGCGCACACCAGAACCTTTTTGCGTCCAATGCGATCTGAGAGCGCTCCAAGTTGGGGAGAAACAATGGCGGAGAAGATGCCACTCATTAGATTGATGTATAGGTTGAACCTTGCGACGAGAGCCTGGACGTGGGCATCTCGACACAGTGGATTGTCGTCGCCGGGCATGACAGGAAAGTATTCAAAGTTAGGATTCTTGGAAGCTTGATCGGAGAGGTATCTATCGCAAATGAGGTTGAGAATGAGGTAGGTCTTTGGAACGATGATGCCTCCGAATGCGACGCAGAAGGGAAAAAATGCAGGCAGGAGCCAGAAGATCTAGCGGCTGTGTTAGAGTGTTTTGGAATTGGTAGGGACAGATGGATGTTCATACCGATGGCGTTCTATACCATGGCTTGTTTCTCGAGCCATGGGAACCGGCCCATGGTTCGTTGAGGGCTCGAATGTAGCTATCAGTGGCCCGCGGGTTGGAGGGTCTTCGGGTTTCGTCTTGACCGATCAATGGACTGGATTCATCGTCTGGATCTTGGTCTTCTGGCGCATAACTTGTGGCTGAATTGACAATTTTGGAGTCGCGAGTGCGGCGATTGTTTTCTTCTGAGAGAAGGACCTCCTCTTGTGCCTCCTGGGCAAAAACGTCTTCGGGGTCCATGATGGCTGGAGGCCCTGTGCAGGGGAGGAGAGGACGGGGAATAGGACTGAGGCTCGCTGTATGCAGTTGTTACCGATCCATGGAGGTTGGACCTAGGTATGTAGATCGAATGAAGAATAGAGAGTGTCAATGTGATCGAGGTTGGGATATTTGAAATCAAACATATACATCTACTATCTTGACGTAATCCATAGGAAGAAGGACACGATGAAGTTTGGGGAACAACAAGGGAAGTCTCTGTGGTATTGGCTGGAACATGGACCAAGTGTGTCTGTTATGCAAGATATCAGGGTCGACCATCCCTGGCATCCCCCACCAGGTGCCAATGGATAAGCGTTGCGAGACCGGAAGTGATCAAGTCCGATCTGAATTATACGAGCATGAGTGGGAATAATAATAAGTGGTTCGTGGGGAGCGTCAGGTCCGAGGGGCCTGGACAGGGTGCCCCCAGGTGCCCCCAGGCACGTGCAGCTATTCAATGCTTACAGAATTAGGCTGCAGCATTAATTAAGTTATTCCTATTGATCCCTACAGACAATGGCACAGTGCAACCACTTGTGTGCAAATACACTTGATAACTTCAATCGATTCGCCTAGACCTTGACGTTGACTCGGGCTCCTTGTAACACCTGCTGCGCCATTCTGTGTGTGACCTGCACCTTCTGTCAAAAAGAACAAGTGCGAGAAACGGAGGGAGATGTGGAAACAGTGATGAGCGAACGGCACTCCTTTCATCTGTGGCCTCTCCCTGGCAAACTTGATTCTCACCATGTAGAAGTTGGCTCGACTACCTCTACCCATTTCATCATTTCATCCATTAATAAATGCCATCCAAAGAGCTGAACCCGCTGGCTTTTCCTCTCAGGTAAACCTGCTAGACTATCGTACAAGTGGAAGAATATTTGCTTGCTCACCAGCAAAGAACTTTTTCTGCTCCAAACACCTTTCACTCTTGCAACCTTGACATCTCAATCCCATCTGCCGCGAACAACTTTCGCCACTTTGAAGATGTTGGTGTGCAATGTCTGCCAATGCCCGGATGAAGACTGGGCTGCCATTGAGACTCTCTGCCCGTTTCACTCCTGGGTTGCCATGTGCATCTTCTTCCATCACTTCTTGATCCAACTCGTACAGTGTCTCAATGTGGTCACTGGTGAACGCAATAGGGACCAGGATGAGATCTGTATGACCACGGCCAACATATTCCTTGACCGTATCGCTCGTCTGTGCCCCAAGCCACGCCGACGGCCCCACTTGAGATTGCCAACTGAGTCGATATGGATTGGAGAACTTCAACCGATTCATCACTGCATATACTGTAGCTGCCACTTCCGCTGGATAGGGATCGCCTCGGTTGACCACACTCATGGGCAAGCTGTGCGCGGAGAAGATCAAGACCACATCTTTTCTCCGCTCTTCCGGATACTCTGCCAGCTTGCTTTCAATGTTCTGTGCAAATGCCTCTACCAAGCCAGGGTGTGTCGGCCACCGGTCGATAACACTCCAAGTAATAGAGCCTGTCGAGGTGGCTTCACCCGTCGCTCGAGGTCCCTCCAGCCGATTTCGCCATTTCCACAGCTCGTTCAATGAGCTTCCTGTCGTTGAACAGCTGTACTGGGGGTACTGGGTAAATGCAACTGCTCGTCCACCTTTGCCATTTCCGAATCCGTCCTCCAATAGTTGTGCATACATATGCTCAGTCAACGGGTTGGCATACCGAAAGGCAACGTAGGGCTTGTGGGGCGCCGTCTCGGGCGAGATCTTGTCGAGAATCTTGCACATTTCTGAGCATTGATATTCCGACCACTTGCGAATGGGTGACCCTCCTCCAATAGCTGCGTATTGTTTTTGAATCTTGGGTGTCCGCCTCTTCGAGATCAATGGCCCCAGGTAGCCTTGCAACCTGCCTAATGGGATGAGATCACCATCAGCAAACAGTCTGCTCAGAAAGTCGCCCACTTCATCAGTGGTCGATGGTCCACCCATGTTCATAAACACCATCGCTGTAGGACCTTTCGCACCGACCGAATTCTGTGTGACCGGAGGGGCTACAGAAGCCATGTGGGACTTTTGTTGCACATGTTGAGGGGATAGGAAGAGGCTTGGGCGAGCAATACAAGAGCTCTGAATCCCACGGGCTATACGGTAGGTAGAGCTGCGGACTGACATGATGCTTGATGTTGATGGCCAATGGCCGATTGTCGACGGTACAAGTAGATGAACAAATCACCGAGCCATGAATGCGGATGGTGAAAAATACGGCGATAGGTGATGTCGAGATGTGAGAGTTTTCTCAAGGTCGAAGAAAAGACTCATCGGAAGATGTACATGTCTTCTTTGCTCCGGGACATGGCCACTGATGACGCCGACTTTCTGAGTGGCTGCCCACTCAGAAGAAATGTAATGGAATCAAATTGTTGCCACGTGATCACGCGTCACCCGCACCCCGTATCCGTGTCCTTGGTGGAACATGAACTCCACAGCGCCCACGTCAATCGCGAGACGTTGCCTGTTTCCCACACTTCCTTGACATCGACTACAACGTTGCAGCATTCAATCGCCAAGCTAGATCCAGAGGCCTGTCACCGCTACTAGCAGTGACATGTGTGGACAAGACGATATAAAACTCGATGCAAGTGTTCGGTGATAATGGCAGAAAAGATGCCATACCGATCTCGGCCTGGAGCTGGCCCTGGGGACGGCGATGATCCTGCTCGAATGGATGATGAGAACGAAGAAGATGAAGAGATCGATGAGACTGGCTACAAGACCGTCAAAGATGCCGTGCTGTTCGCCATCGAAGTCAGAGACTCTATGCTTCAAGCTCCCTCTCCAACGGGCTCCAAGAAAGATGATCTCAGCTCGCCTCTTCTAGCTGCCTTGAAGTCGGCCTTCCAATTGATGCAGCAACGTATCATTTCCAATCCCAAGGACTTGATGGGCATCCTATTGTATGGCACCGAGACGTCCAAATTTTACGGCGAGGACGAGAATTCTCGTGGTGGCTGGTCTTTCCCCCATTGCTATCTTCTGACCGACCTAGACGTCCCCGAAGCCCAAGATGTCAAAGCCTTGAAAGATCTGACCGAAGCAGAGGACCCAGAAAGTCAAGAAATCTTCAAGCCTGCCAAAGAATCTATCTCGATGCACAGCGTCTTGTTTTGCGCCAACCAGATCTTCCAGCAAAAGGCCGCCAACTTCTCCTCCCGCCGCTTGTTCATCATCACTGACAATGACGACCCTCACGCAAAGAACGAGAAATCACGTTCTCAGGCAACAGTCAGGGCCAAGGACTTGTATGACTTGGGAGTAGTTATTGAGTTGTTTCCCATATCCACCCCTAAACATGCCTTCAACACAAAGCTTTTCTATGATGACATTGTCTACAAAGCTTCACCTTCGGATCCCGACGCGATTGCTTACAATCCTGCGTCAATCAACGATCCTGACGGCTCTAAGCTCATTGCCGGATCCAATGATGGCATCTCTCTTCTCCAATCTCTCCTATCCACAATCGCCTCAAAGGTTACCCCAAAGCGTGCTCTGTTCTCCGCAGTGCCTTTGGAAATCGGTCCCAACCTGAAGATATCAGTCAAAGGATATCTGTTGTATAAACACCAGAAGCCTGCTCGAAGCAGCTATATCTTTCTCGGCGCCGAAAAACCACAAATTGTTAAAGGGCACGCCGAACAAATTGACGAAAGTGGAGGTGCTGTGCAGAAAGTGGAGATCAGGAGGGCGTACACCTTTGGTGGTGAGAAGATTACCTTCTCCGACGAGGAGGCAAAGCAGCTTCGAAACTTTGGGGATCCTGTTATCCGAATCATAGGCTTCAAACCAATGGACAGATTGCCGATGTGGGCCAACATCAAGAACTCGACGTTTCTCTACCCTTCAGAAGAAGATTTCGTTGGAAGTACCCGGGTCTATAGCGCGCTGCATCGCAAGCTATCCAAAGATAGTCTGTTTGGATTGACGTGGTTCATCCCCCGCCGAAATGCAACTCCAGTGATGGCAGCTTTAATTCCGACCTTGCCAGCACAAGGGTCTGATTCAAAGACAAATCCTGGGGCACTTTCTGCTAGTGGCGCTCCCCAAGGTCTACATCTTATTCCTCTGCCATTTGCAGATGATGTCCGACAAAACCCACCGACCCTTCATGAACCACCACTACAGGCACCGGACGAGCTTGTCACTGCCATGAGGCCTATCATTCGTGAGTGCCGTACATGAACACTTATGGCTAAGACTTGACTGACCACAACTAGAACAATTGAATTTACCCAAAGGCGTGTACGATCCTACCAAACATCCAAACCCCAGCCTTCAGTGGCATTACAGAATATTGCAAGCATTAGCTTTGGACGATGAACTTCCTGAGAAGCCCGAGGATAAGACTACTCCCAAGTACAGACAGATTGACAAAAGAGTTGGAAATGAAACAATCGAATGGGGCACGATTTTGGAGGGCTGTTTCAAAAACTATCAATCAGAGAATCCACATGCGATTGCGCCAGGTTCGAAGAGGCCAACTAATGGCGCAGGCGGAGGATCGAGTGCACCAAGTAAAAAGGTCAAATCCGAGGCCGGAGAAGGCATGACCGAAGCCATGATTCGAGACTTGTGGCAGAAAGGTCAACTCGGCAAATTGACAGTGGCAGAACTGAAAGATTTTGCTGCTTCGAAAAAGATCTCGGTGTCTGGAAAAAAGGCAGAGATTGTAGAACAGGTGGAGGGCTGGCTGGAAAGGAAATGAGGACGCAACATGTGTTTGTGTTATGATTGTACCAATAACTCTACCTGATTGTCTAACGTTCCCACGAATTGAGACCATCTGCGCGTCATCCTGAAGTGGAATCTTATTTCAAATCCAGGTGTTGACGATCAAAAACATGTATGGCTAATCATTGCACTCTCAGTCATGTCCCTTGCGGAAAGACTGACACTGCACCCAAGATCGGCCGACGATGAAGGATCTATCAATCATTGATCTCCATTCCAATAGACGATTTCCATACATCATGGGATTAACCTCGTAGGAACGCTTTTGCAGGAACGTTGGTTTTTGCGTTGTTCATATGGAGAAAAAGAAGAGAAAGGAAGGAGGAAAAAATGAAGTTGGGCTAGAGAAGAAAAAGTGCAGGGCGTCCGGTTCCAGTCACGTGACATGTATTCGGTAGACTTGCCCTGTGGAGCAGATTGGATAAAGCACATGCTTTCAGGCCCAAAGCAGCACCAGAAGCGAAATGACGTTGACTTGCAGATTGAACTTCTTCCTATTCCTCCTACCAAATACCCGCAACTCGTTACTGTTCCCGCAGATTTCCATTGCTACTGGTCAACAGTCTGGGTACAACCCCATCAAATCAGTTGCTATCCGTCTGGCATTCACGCTGCGATCAATAATCAGCCGTACAGCCACGATGAGCCGACCGCACTCCTAATTTATACCCTCAATCCTTTCGCTACTTGTCTCGACTCAGGGACTTCCAGTCTGCTCTACCTTCGTTGTTGGCTCTTTCTAGACGCCTCGATGCCACTCAATTGGTCCATGGCCCTCAAGAGCTTATCACACGATCCAACTTTGATCAATTAACGCCTCCCTCAACAAGTTGAGCCCTCATAGCAGCACCATGGCACGAGTCCCTTTCATCGGACGGCTTTTCTGGTACGAACTGTCAATGTTTCGAGTATAATAACCACTGACAACTTGCTACAGGCGCGAGTACATTGCTCTCTTTGGTTCTCTTGTCCTAGTTGCCCTCGAAGTATTTGTCCGAATCATTACCCTAGGACTCCGTAAGTATTGCAAGATGTCTCTACTCGGCAGATCAACTGATCATGCAATAGCGCAACCTATCATTCGCTTCTGTTATAATACCTCCCGAAAAGTCTTCAATCGCTTATCCTCCCAGAGATCCAAGCAGGCTCGATCACAGAACAAATCCTTGTACAGCTCCATCGCAACATGTTCCGACTTCACCGACCTCTGTGCTTTGTTTGATTATTATGCCGAAGAGCATGTTGTACAAACCTCGGATGGATATTTGTTGGGAGTACACAGACTGCCGTTCCGAAAAGGAGAGGAAAATTCGGGGGCAAGAGTCAATGCAGGACCAGACTCGTTGATTAAACCCGTGGTCTACCTCCATCATGGTCTTCTCATGAACAGTGAGGTTTGGGTGTGTTTGACTGAGGAAGAGCGATGTCTACCTTTCGTCCTTGCAAGCAAAGGGTACGATGTCTGGCTGGGAAATAACAGAGGAAACAAATACAGCAAGAAATCCACGAAGCACTCGCCTACCTCTCCCGGGTTCTGGAACTTTTCCATGGACGAGTTTGCATTCCACGACATCCCCGACACTATCGACTATGTTCTCAACACAACATCTCAACCCTCACTATCTTACATTGGTTTCAGTCAAGGGACAGCCCAAGCATTCGCAACGTTATCGATTCACCCCGGCCTCAATGAAAAAGTTAACCTCTTCATCGCCCTCGCACCAGCAATGGCTCCTGCAGGTCTCAGCAATGGTATTGTAGACTCGTTGGTCAAAGCCAGTCCGGATGTCCTTTTCCTAGCCTTTGGTCGCAAGTCTATCTTGTCATCAGCTACCATGTGGCAGTCGATTCTCTACCAACCAATCTTTGTTCGATTGATCGATATGTCGCTGTCGTTTCTGTTTGCCTGGTATGGCAAGAACATTTCTGTCCAGCAAAAGCTCGCAGCCTATCCTCACCTTTACAGCTTCACCAGCACCAAATCCGTCGTGCACTGGTTTCAAATCATTCGGAACAAATCCTTTCAGATGTACGATGACGATGCATCAACACAATTCTCCATTGGAGCCACCAACCGATACTACAAAGTTGCCAAGTTCCCCACGCGCAACATTAAAACTCCTATTGTGCTGGTGTACGGTGGAAGCGACTCTTTGATCGACATCCGTGTCATGTTGAAAGAACTTCCACGCCACACCATTTCCACGGAAATCCCTCACTTTGAACATCTCGATTTCCTCTGGGCTCAAGACGTCGACAAACTAGTATTTCCGCACGTTCTGGAAGCACTACAATTCTATTCACACGGAAGATCAAGAAATGGAATCCCAAAGGGCCTAGCCCTTTCCATCGCCGATACCGCCTACCTACATCGACGGAACCACAGCGGTAGCACCACTCCATGGTCCGAAGACGAAGGAGGATATTCAGACTATGACGGCACGGCCGAAACACCACGAACACCAAGAATAAAGTCTTATGCTCAATTGCAACGAGAACAACAATATCAATCGCCAAACACTTCAACCCAAGCACCAGCGCCAGCACGAGCAGGCTCCGGTCAAGGTCCAATACAATCACCAAGTCGAGCTTCTTCAGCCACCAGTCCTAGTCAACATCTTTGGACTCAGACTCCGTCGAATTCCACTTCCACGGGGAGAGAAGACCAGTCACAAACACAGACTCGCGGCGAAGAAGAAGGAGAAGAGGAAGAAGAAGGTCAGAATTCCATCGGGAAATCCACATCTGTATCTATCGATAATTTCTCCATGACGACATCTACTCCGAAAGCGAAAGCGAAAGCGAAAGCGCCACAATCACAACCACAACTTCAAAAATCTCGAACCATCCACAACGCCGCAGCGCGCGAACGCGAACGCGACACTGACCCCCCAGATGCAGACGCCGATAGTGTCAGTGTAGCAGCGACATCGGGCCGGTCAAGTCCAAGTATGACTGGAAACACCACTCCGATTCTCCCGACGGCATTCACGCCAAAGGGGATTAGGGTTGGGAGTTCGAGGCCTAGTATTGGTTTAGGCTGAACTCGTGATATATACCAATATTTGAAATACATAGGAAAGAAAAGAAACATGCACAGTAGGAAGGTAACGGCAAGAATCGCCGATGGCAAGAAGTCAGTATAGTCAGTACAGTGAATTAGCACAGTCAGTCAAAGCGAAGCATGGCTGGAATACAGCAAGACACTCGTTTCAAAACAAAACAGGACCATTCATTATCATCATCATCATCAAAATTCAGGATCAAGATCATATCATAATCATAATCAATAGTATTGACTCAAAGTAACAATGCCGCTTGTGCTGCTGCTATGCAAACCCAACCCAAACCGACCCAACGCATTGGTCAAAAAGGATATCGTATCGTAAGCATCTATACATCTAAGGATAAGCAGTTCATTTACAAGGCGAGCATCGCGCCAAAGATACCGACGGCCGCGACCACCGCCGCACTCAGAGGGACCATCTCAGCCATAGATCCACCAGCCGCGTTAGAAGAACTGCCTCCCGTCGCACTAGGACTGCCGAATCCCGTGACTGTGCCTGTAGCTGCAGTGCCGAGTCTAGCACCGCCACCTTCAGCGTTGACAGATGTGACTGGACTAGGGACGGGGGTTGCGCCTGGAACGGAAGATCCAGATGTGATTTCTTGGATATCGTCCGCGGTGGTGTTGAATCGAGTTTGAGCTAGAGAGATTTCATTGTTTTCCAGGTCGTAGACGACATAAGCGGAGCGGAGGAATGTGTCGCCGAGAATGGCGATGCTTCCATCGGCGGGGGCGATGCCAAATAGACAGGCGGTATCGCCGTTGGTGAAAGTCAAGGGTTGGCCGCTGGTGGTGATGCCTTCGGTGAGGATCATTTCGTTGAATGAGACGGATATGGTTTTTCCCGAAAACTCGAAATCGAATGTCGAATCGTTGCTTGCTAAAGAACAACGCGCGTAGGCGGCCCCAGCGTCTGCAACGTAGACGGCTTGGATTTCATCGTACAGGACTTGGACGATGTCGTTGGGGAGGTAGGATAGTGTTGCACCAGAGTCGAGAAGGACACCGGCAGGAAGGGAGCTTGAGGAAATGCGATCTCCTCCCAGAGAGAGACCGGTGAGCGCGATGACAAATTCGTAGTAGTCTCCGTACGTTCGAATGATAGGAACCGTAGCTAAGCTCCCTTCGTACCGTTCCGTGTTGACACCGCCAAACAGGATTTCTCCTATTGCTGCATCGAGGTCATTCAGCCACAGACTATAGGCCGGAGTGGCAATATGTCCAGCGTCGACCAGGGCGACGGGAAGGTTGGGATATGCATCCAGACCGGCACGGTTGACCTGAACTTCATTGATGGCATAGCCTATTCCCAGAACACCTTGCTCAGAAGATGATACCTCGCCAATACCGAACTGGAAATCGTCCAAGGTCACACCTCCAAAGCCAAGTGTGTCGGAGACGTAATCGCCTGAAGCAGCGGAGCCATCGACATATGAAATGTTGAAGACATTGTTCACGAGCTTATGGGTGGAGGAAGCGGACGAATCATAGGTGCCACCTTCGCAAGGATCTTGTCTTGAGGAACAAAAAGAGCTGTCTGCGGTATTGACCCAGAGATCCGAACTGCCAGTGTCGATATGAAGACGTATTTTTTGCTCAGGAGTGCCGAGGGTTATGTTGGCGTAGTAAAGAAAGGTATCGTTATCAAGTTCCTGTTCGACGATGCCATTGCCTTGTCTCTTGTGCCGCCGCCTTTTCTCACGAGAAGCGATATTGGGAATGTGTATCCGTTCTATAGGAAGAGAGATTGTCTTAGGTTTGGGACCTGGGGGTCCTGATAGTTTGAGGGCAGAGGCGATGGGAGTAGCGAGGGCGGCACCAGCCAAGATTGCTGTGGAGGGTTTCATGCCGGGATATGAGATGGTGAGGAAAGCTCGCGGAGGCGCTCAATGTAGTTGCAAGTTTTATAAGACTGGTTGGGAAACCAACACTGGCTTGTTCTTGGACGGTGTGTAATAGAGAGGGAATTGACAAGAGCGATGGAGGGTGGGCAAGAGACTGTTCTGACAAGTATTTGCGATGAGACGCGTGCAACCACCAGATGAAAGTACCTGAGGAAAGAACAGGAGCCAGTAGGTGAGAAAGTATAGGATGGGACGAGTGTAAACAAACCAGGAATGAGGAAACACAAAAGACAGGGACGCAAGACTAAAAAGAGACTGAGGTATACCAAAGATTTGTATACTCATACTCTGTAGAGACGGAAGGATAGGCTGAACCAGTCACCCACTTACGTAGTAGTCTGGCTCATTGAACGGTTTTGGGCGAGTGAATGATGCATTGCATGGCGGAGTCAAGATTCGAAGGAGCCACTAAGGTTTCCAGGGAGGGTACAATGATGTGACGAGCCACGCGAGCCTACCTGAGGTACCACGTTAGCGTCTGACTTTAGAGGCGAGGGTAAGTATAGTACAGTCCTTACTTAGTGATGGCGCAGCCGGAGCGCCAAAAGTGCCAGATTTGTGAAACGGTAGGTAGGTGAGATCTCTGGTAGATGATTCAAGGACCCTGCAGACGGTTGGAAACACACGGCAAAAGGATCTGGTGTTTGAGGTTCGAGATTTTGGCTACAGTGGAGGTGATTTGGTTGGGTGGGTGGGCCGGATCGGCGAATATGACGCCGCGAAGGAGCCTCATGACTGGTTGAATGTTGAGACGAGTGGGCGCAGCCGCGTAGCCCAGCCTCTTGGTAAAGCCTAAGGAGTCAGTCTTTACGTCGCCTCGTTGCTTGGAACGTACTCCGAACGTATAATTTGTAGGTAAAGAGGTCACAGCAGCCGCCTAAACACGTTGAGGTTGACGTACACTTGTTGTGTACAGTACTAATAGACTAAGAGGTAATTGTAGATATGCCTCATACTTTCTTCCTCTCTTTTCTTTGTCGAGTTAATGCTTTGACACACATACTGGTAAAGTCCCTGATGTACTCCAACCTACGCGCATAGTCAAGTATGCAGTCTAGGCATACTCATAGGCAAACGGCCACCGTTGAGTCAACGCCCAGCCCATCGTCACGGCGGTTGCGGAAACTTATTAAGCTGACAGATCCTCGGCCTCCATCATTGACTTGTTAAGCCTCTCCACCCGCCGCTGTCACCTAACGCCACGCACGCCCATGCCCACCGGCCACGTCGTCCAAATCCAGAGGTATCTGCACCACCACACTTCCTAACCTGTGCTTCGTCATGAATATCTATTTGTTTGCGCGTCCTCTTGGTTGCCGCATATAGATGACGCGGACATGGCTTACTGGGTTGGTCTAGATTTATGAGCATGCAACTGGATGATTATATTGCAGGACACAGAAACTAAGTACTTTCGTTTAACAGCCTCTCCGTAGTGCCTACGAACGCGTTCGAGAGGTGGAGCTGAACTTCGGCCCCCGATGGCTGGTAGGCAGTACCTGGGCCTCAGGCCTCACCGCCTCAGGGCCTAAAAGTGTACCTTACCACAACCTTAGCAGGTGGCGGTGCAGACATGTTGTATTTGTGAGCCTCGTGTGTAAGGCTACCACTACCTGTCTGCCTGTCAAGCCTCAGGTTCGATTGTCCTTCTCCTCGGAAGACCAGACCCGAGATCAAACTTCACAAAACATATCCTCCACTAAGGTTCCGCCAGTGTCGTACAGGACGGCTATCTTCCAATTCAACGCACCACCACAAGATCTCTTTTGCCTTATCAACCTCGCCGCCTAGTTCATGTGCTCGCGCCAATGCCAACCATGCCTCAGAATTATCCCACCCACTCCCCAATTTGGTCAACGTCGTCAACAAGCCATATGCCCGATCCCTTGCAGCCAGTCGGTTGAGATTCTCCGGCGTCTTCTTCAGTTCCTCGTCCTTACCGAGGTGATGCGCGTTGCTGTGGAAGTCACCACCCCTGATGTCAGACGCCCCGTTGATGGGGACATCCTCTGACATTCTCGAAAGGTTGCGTCGATGTTGAGGTCGAAATTTGTCATCCCCAAACCCATCGTCGATGCTCAGTCTCCGGTGCGTGACCTCTTCTGTCTTCCCACCCTCCACCTTTTTGGCCAGCTCCACTTTGCGTTCGTAATAGTCCAGGAGAATGTTGCTCAATCCAACAATCCCCCCAGCATGGTTGTTGAAATACATCAAGCATTGTTCGTACTGGTCCAGGGCTCCCCGCATGCCTTCAGAGATCGCCCTCTCCTCCTTCTCTTCCGCTTCTAGAGCAATGGCAACCAGGAGCTCCCCACGCTCGCAGTACACGTCAGCCCACAGTTCATCCGAACTCTTCCCACCTCCTCCCCATCCCGCTTCGCTAAATGCCCTTCCTGAGCTCTCCCTACTTGCAATCATGGTCTCAATCTTCTGCGCAATCTTGGCAGCCTCATCACATGCTTCTCGCGAATCTTCAAACATTTTTGATCGTCGATACAACATCGCAACAGCCAACCAGATCTTGACCAGGATGCTCATGGCGTGCCTTTGTTTGGCGGACTTGGGAAATCGCGTCACGAGTCGAGATTCAAAGGTGCTTGCTTCTCCCTCAGGCAATCTGACGTCCTGCTCAGGTGGTTGGTGCTCATGTTTCGCCGGTTCTGGCACCTCATCATGGGCCGCTAGGTTGTGTGGCACGGCATTCAGTTTCTGCTTTGCATTCTCGCTAGAATCGTGGCCAGTGCTCGCAGGAATCGCGGGTACTTGGTCAGAAGATATGTTCTGGACCTCTTGTAAATTGTTCTCCGTCGAAGTTGGTGGTCTGGCCGCTTCCTTTTTGTGTGCTCCAGCCGCAGTCGCCAATTCACGACTTGGGGATTTTTCAACTTGTCTTCCGCGACTCCCAGATCTCGAAAGCCTTCTCCGCGTGTCACCAGCAGGTGTATTCCCAGAAGATGTTCTCTTCTCGTGTCGTTTGAGCTCGTGTGATGACCGAAACAGTCGGTGTTTGTGAGGTGATGACGCGTCATCGTTACTCGTCACTTGGATCGTGGGTGCGTGAGACGATGTCGTGGCCTGTGTGTTTGGTCGAGCATTTTCCTCGGCAATCGAAGAGTCTTTTGGCGCTCTAACGGTTTCATTTGAATGAACGCCTCTGTTCCGAGAAAACATGCTGGCACGAGAGCTCTTGACCGTACCCGCAGAGCTCCTCGGCGGCTGGCTCACTTTCGATTTTGAGACAGTGACCGGCCCACCAACTTCACCGAATCGTCCAAAGAGCCGTAGGTACAATGCGAGCAGATCATTGCTGCTGTTAACTGCATGCTCGGGACCTTCATTGACCTCGGTAAGAGACAGTTCCGTGATGCGAATTTCAATCAGCCTTTGTAGCTCACTACACTCCATATCGTCGACCAATCCAGCCTTAAGTCCGGATTCCTCACCCTTGTTGCCAACATTGGACGAATTGCCCGAGGAGTTGCCAAACAATATTTGTGGAGGGGAAAATTGTTCCACGGCTGCTGCACAACTCTGAGCGGCTGTGGCAAAATCTTGTCGTGATGTCAGCAGCAACGACAAAAGATGCCAAAATGGAATGAGATTGCGCTGGGTCAGGTAGGAAACAGGCTCGCCATTTCCCGAGCGTCCAGATGCCAAAGCGGTCTTCACAACCGCAATGGCTTGGGCGACCTCCCTGGTCTCTGCCAGTAGTCGAGCCAAGGCATAGAATGTACCAAGATGCTGTTCAATTGGAATGTTCTGTCGAGCCGCCTTTTGCAATGCTTCTATCGCTTCAGACTGCAAACTTGACCTTTGTTCTCCATAAGGTGTCCAATGTGCCCAGTGTGCCTTTCCAATGCCGACTGCACGATACGCAGTATCAAGGGCTTCTGAGGATAATGACGCAGATGTGCTTGCAACTCCATTTATTTCGTCCTTGACGGGGGCAAGGCCATTTGGCGTTGCGTCGGGAGACTCGGGCTCGAGTTCATCGAGAAGATCTTCGAGCTTCGTTGATAGGTCGAATGCCTTTTCTGCTTCATCTCTTCCTCCAAATGAACACAAGCCCTCGATTCCCTCGGCAATAGTCTCAATGTATGTTTGGTCATCATCTTGTGCAGTGACCACTTCAGTTGACTTGGCCGCTCGTGCTCTTCCTTTATCCATGAGTTGAATGTATGTGTCCAGCGCCTTGTACGAGAGGTCAAAATCCGTGACACTCTTGTGGACTTGGAAAAGTCGGCGAAGGATCAAGGTTGAGTGGAAGGTCTTGGTCGCCGCACGGTAGAGGATGTCCAGAACATTTCTGCTCACCGAGTTGCGACCACCCTCGCCGAGATCTGATTCTGACCAGCCACTACCGCACATCACTTTCCAATTAGATACGACCTCCTCAACCCAAGCTTCAATTGGGCCATTAGATTCGTCGGCTTTTGGGAATTGGCGGTGCCTCAGTAGCTCGCTCTCGTAAGATGTTTCCACTCGACGAAGTTCCACAGCTAGATCTCTTTGGGTGATAGCGACATATTTCGAGGCTCCTGGCTGTCGATGGAGAATGCCAGACAAGAATTGAAAGTATCTTTTCCACAAAGTTAGGTCGGACGTATGTCCGGCCATGTTGCCATAAGTCGATGCCAATGCAGTCGTGTCCTTGACGGGGCTGCTCTTAGCGGCCAGGATGGCCCAGTGTCTAAACGCTTGCAAACGGAAGGATGAAGATTCGTCAAAAACCACGGTATCAGGCTGGGAGATAGAAGTACTCAGCGCCACCTGTGCCAGGAGTTGCTGAGCCCAGTACAAAAGCTGGGCAGTCGACACCACGAGACTCCTGTTTGAGTCTAGCCAAGGAAGAAGCGACTGATGGAGTTGTTGACTCTTGTTGGACTCGCCGGTTTGCCGCAAGAGCATTCCCTGTATATAGACCGACTTCAAGACGCAGATCTTAGTCCAGACGGAGTTGGCGTCGGCGGCCGCCCGTGGCGGATCGAAGGACCAATCGATCAGAGGTCCGGATTTCTCTTGTGCAAATGACCATCTTCCCCATAATATGGCTCCATATGCCTGAAACTTGTCTTCATCGTGGTCGACAGCAAGGAGCTCATTCGCGAGGGCTGAGGCAAGGGACTCGGGAGAGGACTGAGTTGATTGGGCGGTTCCAGGTCGTCTGGTGTTGCTAATGTAGCTTGATATCTCGAGGTCTAGCTGTGCAGCTTGGATCAGACCTAGAAGCAAAAGGGTCAGCAGGAAAGCAGCTGGAACGTCGTGGAAGAGACCAGACATACATTTTCGGTTTGGGGCGTGCTTTGAGACCTTTCTTATGAGTTCGGGGACTTCGGACCAGGTAGTGGAGGTACGAGCAGAGTCCAAGTGCTCAATGTAGCGTGATGCCTTTTCGTGGTCGTGGTGTACCACCTGTAAATTGTTAGTGTCTGGTGGTTGTTCCGCAGTGTGATCACCCTCACGCACCACCATCATGGATTCACGCGCCGAGACTTAGGATAGGAAACGCGGTGTCGTGGATAGTTGGAGCATAGCGAATGTGATTTTAGGCGTCAGTCGTATGGAACCAGGTTTTACAGTCGTGGTTGCGCCATAACTTGTTAGGGAACGAGTGACATGAATGAGGTGCCTGGGATAGAGTCTCCAATGCGCTCGGTATCGATCGCCGCCTGTCACAAAAGATTCAACGGTAGATCTTCGGGGCGGAGCCCCCCTTGACCGAATCTGGTCTTGGCAGACAACACGGGAGGAGCATTGACCATCATCGCGCCTGCCGTCATGTTAACAAAATACTGTACCTTCCCTACACTTGTCTTCCCTATCGCACCTTCTTCTCATACTTGAGCTGCTGAGTGCCGGAAAAGGCGTGATCTTAGCATCACACCATCCAAAAGGCTTGTCGATTCATTACCTAGCTACATATGACAGACAAGGTTCAAGCAATGAGACATCAAGCACGTTATGGAGAATGGCCATCATGGTAGGATATTCTTTTGCACGAGATCACTCCCTCGACGCCCCAGCGGCCGATTATCATTGAACAGACGCCCCCGATATCTCGCTAATCTACAATACTGTCACCACCCAGCGGAAGACACCGCAGGGGACAGGAATGGCGACAAGTCTCAAGCCAGTAGTCTCTGGATATCTCGTAAGGCTCCTTCGCGGGACTCTTTTCTCTTTTGAACTCCCTCTTTTTCACCAAACGCTTCGCTGGCCAGCTTTCTCTTTCTGGCTTGAATCTCCAGAACCTCGTCTTCAATGGTACCTTCTACCACCAATCGAATCACTTTACATTGTCTCGTCTGTCCGAGGCGATGAACTCGATCTACAGCTTGATCCTCAATCGCCGGTGCCCACCAAGAGTCGGCGAGAATGACTTGATTAGCGGCGACCAGATTGAGACCCACTGAGCAGACTGAAAGCGAGGCCAGCAGAATTCTGCACGAGTTGTCAGTATTGAGAGATTCAATCGCAGCGTCACGAGCCGTAGTATTCATCTTTCCATCGAGTCGACAGTAGTTCAAGCCATTTTTGATAAGTTGTGCCTGGACCAGGTCGAGGAAAGACGTCCATTGAGAGAAGACCACAGTTTTCACTTGGCTATCCGCGCTGGAGTGCTTCAGCAATTTCACCATGGCCTCGATCTTACTGCTGCTTTCGTCTGGGTCGATGTCGATTGCTTCGTCGTCGTCTTCGCCCATTGCCGCAGCTGGCTCAACCAAGTGTTCGGGTACGAGTTCGGCTCGACAAAGTGGACATTTATGCTGGGTTTCGATGACACGAGTGATGCAGTCCCGACAGAATCCATGTGCACAGGCTGTTATGACTGGGCTTTTGAGGGTATCCAGACACACGGGACAATCATCCTGTGAGTCTATCCGAACCTGGAGTAGATCCTGCAAGGCTTTCTTGTTTGCTGGATTCATGATGTCGACAACGGTATTCTCCTCCACCAGCGCCAACAGCCGCTTCAGTCTCTCCTCTCCGCACATTTTCCAGTGATTGCACGTCTGCCGGAGTCGGAGCAGCACCTCAAGGAGGCTTGTCATGTTGGTATCACCTTTCTTAGCTTTGACCTCCTCCAACATCCCCTTGGCTTCGGTCTTAAAGGCATCGTATCGCTCCTGCTCATGTGGCAAAAACTTGACCGCGTACCTGTGAAATGTGATTCCTGGCAGTTTGAGATCCACAAACTTCATATCCTTCATCCGTCGAAGGCACATGGTCGACATGAGGGCTTGCAGAAGTAAGCGTGCATTTTGACTCCCTAATTTGAGTGGTCTTATCAGCGTGGAATTGAAGATTTCAAACTCTGTCAAGCCCCCCGAGATACGAAGAAACTTGACATGAGAGTAGAGGTCCTTGAGATTATTGACAATGGGCGTTCCCGTGAGAATCCAGCGGGATTTGGCAGCCAGTGTGCTTGCCGCTTGCGACATCTTCGCCTTGGGATTTCGAATTTGATGTCCCTCGTCCAGGACGAGACGACGCCAGGTTAGGGAAAACAGGCCTTTCTTAGTCGGCGTCTTCTCAGGCGTTGACTTGCCGTATTGGAACAACTCTTGTGTCATAGTTTGATACGTTGTGATAACAATGTCATAGCCCTTGAGTTCCTTTGCCGATTGCCCTCGATTTCCTGGACCGTGGTAAGTCAGCACACGAGGTGCGTACTTTTTTTTGGTGTGAGACGCAGCTTGTTGGCTCCAGTTGCTCATTACTGACAAGGGCGAGATGATCAAGGTGGGACAGCCGTCCTTGTTCGGGTCGGCCATGATGAGGGAGATAATCTGAATGGTTTTCCCTGCGACGATTCGTCAGTCCCACTTCGTTGATTGAAATCCCCTTACTTACCAAGACCCATATCATCTGCTAGCAGACCACCACTTGCGAATTCTGGAGGTTTGCTCACAGAAAAGTTGGTGGCTATGTTCGTGTAGTAGGTTCCGACTTTCTTCCACATCTGCACCACATTGTCACCAGTCGGGGGCCGCGGCGATTCATGATCCAACATCCACTGAAGTCCCTGTCTCTGATACGGGAGCAGTAATGTCGCAAGTTGATCAGGTTGTTCGGCCATTGGCAACATTGACAGAACATCTTCTCCAGCGCCGAGCTTCTTGACTGCATCTTCAACAACTCGAGGATTAAATATTGAGGTTCCCGCGAGGATTTGTTCCATGTCGGCATCTTGCTGACTTCCGCCAGGCGTGGCGAAATTGCTGTACTTTCCTGGTCCATCGTGATCAAAGACGACATTACCCTTCTTCTTCATAGCTTCAATCGCCTTCTCTCTTGCCTTTCTCTGCTTCTCTGCTTCCTGCTCACGCTTCTTGCGGTCTCTCTCGCTCTTGTTGAACTCGTTCACGGGCAATCCCAGGGTCTGCATTTGCTGTGCGAGAGCTGGACCAGCCACTGGATCATTTGTGCCAAACAACTTGAGCCCGATGGGACAGTCGTAGAATGATTTTGGGCCAGTCAAAGCACCTTCGATCAACAACGACCCAGAATCCATCAGTGATGCCAGTTTTGCCGCCACATTCCTGCCTATGTGACCAATCTGATCTCGCAAGACATTGTCGATGCGGATGGCATTGCTGTCATAGGGATTCCGTGGCTCACGACGAACCCTGACATACTCTCCGACTGTGGCTCGACCATCGTAGAACCGACATCCCACGATCTTGGTGTTGAGAATTCCATAGAGCTTGTAATTCTCGTAGACGTCATCGTCAAAGTCCTCAGTCAGGTCGATTTCTCGCGCAATGTCTGCTTCCTGCTCCTGGGTGGAAGCAACCCAGCTGCCACGTTGAGACTGGCTATGGGTTTGGTCTTGATGAATTGATCGCTGGCTTGTGTATGATTGGCTCGATGCAGGTGAAGGCCGAGCTCCGCTTGGACTTGATGACGATGGTTGGCTTGATGCAGAGGGTGTAGGGAGATAATTTCCACGACCATGCGTGGAAGAGAAGGATGAAGTTTGGCGAGGGGCTTTGAAGACAGGAGTTTCAATGAAATCATCATCACCAGTGAGGTCTACCGTCTCAATTCCACGCTTTGACCGTGACATTTTTGTCTGCCAGTCTGCCGAATGGACCTTTGGGATCCGTTAGGTCCACTGCAGATACACCCTCGAATCAATGACAAAATACCAGCGAAGGAGAGAACGCGGCGATGATGGAGATACTTGCTGGAACATGTCAATTGTATGTGAGCTGCTTAGATTTTGTCAAGACATTTGATATGGGGTGGTTAAGGAACGTGTAGTGACAAACAAATAATTGTTGACGCGTTTCACGCCCTGCCCTGCGCAAGGGTTTGAATCATGGACCTTTTGCCAACCTAAAGTTAGGCGTGCGGGTGAGACGATTGGGGGTGCCGGGGTATCCTGCAGCGTTTCGGGCCCTTAAAAGCTTGGTACTATGGTTAAAGCCAGGCGAATGGTGAGTGACGACCTCCCCATTTTACGGCCCTCGGGCCTTTCCACCCATCTACAGCAGAGTCCAACAAGTTTTGGAGAGTTACTAAGTTATTTAATGATACGCGGACTGATTGATCAGGTAGCTATATACCTAGACTACTAAGCTCACTTCATGCATCATCGCCGCGATGCGATGATCGTTCGTCTAGCTAGCACTAACCTTCTCAGCTGGCCATGTCTCTCAATCCATGCTCACAGACTCAAGGGGCCCAGGTCAATCTTCATCGTCTTCCTCTTCATCGGTGTCCATTTCAGGATCGATGGTAGGGATTTCGAAATCACTCTCGTCACTATCGGCAATCTCCATGTTTCTGCCTTGCTGAGCATTCAGCGGAGTGTTGTTCGGCTGTCCGATAAGCTGTGATGCAGGGACGAGTACTTCTTCTGTCTGGACTTGAGAGGTAAAGTCAGAGGCAGCAGTGGAATATATCTCCTTGCCATCTTGACTATCACCCTGTATGGTTATCATTGCGCTTTTGATTGTATCATTTTCAGAGCGTGGTTTTTTGGACTCCGGTTCTTCGCCTGCGGGGGTCGCTGAGAACAAGCTCGGCAGTCTTGGATTCGTTTCTTCGAGTGGTCGTTTTAGCGGTGATTTTGCGCGATGGACATCCTCTGCAGGTGGAACCTGCACATCAATTGCGGGAACCTCTTGATCTTTATTCTCAGTTCCTTGACCATTTGAATGCACAAAAGTGTTGCTGACATCTTCGGAGGTATGACTATCTCCTGTCCGTTGATTTGTCGATGGTTCAGAGACTTGGACGGGTCTGATTGGGAATCGAGGCCTGAGCAAAGCTTCGACCGCTGGAAGGTTGGGACTGGATCGGGCCAGAAAAGGAAGAATACTAGCATTTGTGGCTTTCCCATTCTTGGAGATTACTGGGTTCATCACACTGGCGAGCATCGCCTCTCTGTGGTTAAGCAGTATCGAAAGTCGATCTGCCTCAATTCGTACTTGTCTCGTTAAGAGCATGTAAGCAGGCGGCCCCAAAGCGATAGGAAGCAACTTCCAAGCAGCCTGGTAGATCGAGGTATGATGATTGAACGAAGAAAGTGCCGTTCCTTTCGTGGCAGTTGCTGAGAATGAAATGTCTTTCACTTGGTCTGTACTCTCATTGCTGAACTCTGCGTGACCAGACTTAAGATCACCACAACATGAATTGATCAGATTCGAGAAAGCTTTGCGGTCCACGTCGAGGTGCTGTGGACTCATCGTCTCAAGAATGGCTCTCATGAGATCATAGCTCGCCTCTCGGACTTTGACGTGGAACATCATTGTTCCTGTCAGTTCAAGTATTTGATTGATGATGATCTCGTACAGAGGCAGGGTAGCTTGGCCATACGTCGAGATAGCGGTTTGAAGGAGGCAAAGGCATGAGACATGAAGTCTGGGAAGATTCAGAAGTAATTCTTCCTTTTCTTCCCTGCTGACCTCAGAGTGAAACTTCAGTCTACTGCCACCTTGTGCCTTACTATCTGCCACCGTGAGGTCCATGAGCCGCGAGATTGTATCGACAATCATCCCCAGTCGTACAGGTACTGCTTGAGAGGTCGGTGTTGAGATCAGACATTGCAGCCATGCCAAAAGCTTTGACAGTCTGGCACATCCAGAAGTAATACCAACCCACCCTCCCATGCCGAGCTTATCCGTGTTGCTCTGCTCCGGTGGCTTGGATAAATCTCGCCTTGTCAGCGACGTTAGCAGAGAAGGATCATTGCTCTGATGCTCTTCAATGACACCTCTCAACACCTGGTTCGATATATCGTGGATGGACTGAATCAGACTGCTAGAGGCTTGAGTCCATTCCTGAACTATGGCAGCCTTGGGTGCGCATGAGATGAGAGAACAGAGCAATTCAGTTCCCAGAACGATGCTGGTTTCAGTGCTATCATCTTTACTCAAAAGGCTCAAGCAGATTGGTTTGATCCTATTGACAAAAGGACGGAAGACAGTCGGATGATGGGGTAGTAGCCGAAGCCAGCATTCCAATACAGTATCAAGAAGTGGACTTGCAACCAAAATGGTTTTTCCTTCGGTGGTATTGATCGTCATTGGTCGAATGAGATTAAGGCAAGCTGAGATCAAAGTCGGCAGCAGGGGAGTGGTGATCTCTCGTACAAGTGAAGGTTGATCTTGTGTGAGCACAAAGAGTCGAGTGATTGTGGTGAGGTAGAGCTTCTTGACTTCGGGTGTATCTGACTTGTTTAAACAGCTAAGCAGTCCTCTCGCCCATGGCGCAGAAGATGCCAGCAGTTGAGGGCCCCCATTATCAATGAGTGTCTTGATAAGAATACTAGCCGAACTCCGTCCTGACGGGTTTCTGTCCTGGAGTAAAGACGTCACACGTGTCTTAAGTCTGTGGCCGGTGACAATGGAAGCATTTTCCTTGGAATCCAGGAATAATTTTTCCAGATCATGATTGGCAAGGCTGGAGGCTAGAAAACTAGAAATCCGAGGTAAGTCATCCACAGGCGTCACCGTGAGGCGATGAATAGCAGATCGCAAGGATCCATCATGCTGCATGGCCGTTCAAGTCATAAAGTATGACGATTCTAGTGAAGATGGACTATTTTGCTGTGGACAAACATTTTCGGCGACAGGGGATTTGCATAAGTTTACCATGCTATCACGTGATTATATTCCGATCTCCATGCGGGCCCGTATTGAAAGCTCCACCGTATCACATCGGCCGTTGACTTGCTACAGCGAAGCACTTTTACTCAGCCGAAGTACCTCTCTTGGCGCAAAAGCTGCCAAGCCCACACGCAAAATTCAGGGCCGGCCCACCTCCACCAAAGAAGCGCAGGACACAAGCGTTGATTGAATCTTGAGATCTTTGGTTCCTCTCTTCTCACATCTCCCTCGTCAATCAACCACAACTCGTTGTCGCTCGACTGCAGTCAAGATGCCGGTACGTCTCATTCATTCAGCAAGCTGCTCTTCGATATGATCGATCTCGCCTGCCCTTTGCCCTCCCTCGTTCGGGTTACCATGAACAAAGAACTGTCAACCCCAGTCAGAAAGAGGTGGAATTCCTACACGTCGGACCAGCAGATTGAGGATTCATTTTCAAAAGGATAACAATATACTGACAATATCATCTTCTCAAACCACAGAGCCACAAATCCTTCCGCACCAAGCAAAAGCTTGCCAAAGCGCAAAAGCAGAACCGACCCATCCCACAATGGATTCGACTGAGAACTGGCAACACGATCAGGTTAGCATCACCCTCGCACTCCGACACCCTCACCATTTTGTCACCTTTGGCATTTCATCGTCTCGTTGAGGAGTTTGGGTTTCGCTGGAAGATGGACAATGGCCCATGAAAGAGACGCTGGTGTGGCCAAAGGTGGACAGCATGGTATTCAGGATCATGCTGCCAGAGAGATATCGGGCCGCCCGCTTCCAATAGACATACACTAACAGGGTTATTCTACAGATACAACGCTAAGCGGAGGCATTGGCGCAAGACCAGAATCGGAATCTAGATGTTTCGACGGAACAGAGAATGCGGAATCGTGATGGGAAAGGATCAAAGCAGCAAGATACTGGCCGGCTTGTGCTGGGTAGCAGCGTTGCAGCATTGAGAAACGGAGACCATGACAGCCGGACAACTGAAAGATTCTATCAACGCCTGTCACTGGGTCCGAGGCTGAATTCAAGGGCCACGATTGAATGAAGTGTGCATATGCCGTCCAGAGGCGCAACGCAGATGGATTCCGGCATAACCAACTTATCTGGTTTGTCTAAAACTAAGATCAATGAATCAAATTAAACATTGCGCCCGCAAATCACTTGTCTAGTCTTCGAATATTCGAAAGGTCGATTGGTACGAGAATGGGGCTGGTGTTTATCCAGTTTAGATCTCACGTGTTAATCGCTCAGGATATAACCAAGTGCTTGCTTGTAGTACTATTGACCCATGAACTAGGGTAGGAGTAGAGCCCCCACATTCTGACCACTATGTAGGCAACCTCGTGGGAGACGAAGTTGCGTTGGTGAGATGGTCAGAGGACCGAAATGACAGTGGTAGGGGAATACCATAGCAGCAATGCCCAGATCAGGATTTCGTCAAAGTCATTGATCACCACTCCACCCCAAACTCCCCCGGATGAATATTCCCTAAATGGCACAACGCCTGCATATGAGATTGGCATGCAGCTCTCGATGGTTCATCGACTAGGGTCAAGTCAGTACGGACACCAAATAGTCACTTTGTATGGTTGACTTACTCCTCAGCCCATTCATTTTCACGACGGATCTGATCTTCCTCCTCGGGAGTGAAGTCATTCTGAATGTTGAAGGTCTTGCGAATCTCCTCTGGAGACTTGCCTTTGATCATGTTGGCCACTGTCTTGCATCCAACATCCAGAAGAGGTTTGATGTCGAGGTAGTTGGCGGCGAGAATGATTTCAAAGAGCATCTCTTGATCCACCTGCATGAACTTTTGGTCCCATTCTTCAATGTCGGTGGTCTTTTTGCGCGATTCGGAGTCATCCTCGTTGGTGGAGGGGGGGTCGTGCTTGTGATGCTCGCACCAGTTGATGACTTTTTTGAGGACTGCAGCGTTCACGTTGGGAATTGGAATGGCCTCTGTGATCCCTTCTTCTCCCAGATCGCCCACCATGTTCTTGATCAAGACTGACCTCTCGGCAACGTCACGATCTGTGAATCAGTAAGTAATTGCAGATGGGCCAAATGAACAAACCTACCAACTGGGATATCTTCCCCATCGGAGCTCTGCAGGTACAATTGCGCTTTGGCCGACATGTTGAAATCGATTTGATGGTTTATATGTGATGTGTAATGTCTAGGCTGGGGATGGAGTAGTTGAAATATCAAGCAGAGGGTTGCGGGTTGGTCTGCAGGACGAAAATGGTGGGATGGGAGGGAATGGGCAGGCCGAGTAGGCTTTAAATAATGGGAGGATTGGGTGAGTCTGAGAAGGTGAGAAATGAGGAAAACGAGCCAGTTGTGTCAGATGTAGTGATTGACCACGTTGGGAAGTGAATAACGAGATTCTGACAGGGAGAAGGTGACTCTACACATGCGAGGTTGTTGCGTTTGTGACGACGGTTGCGATTACTACAAGCTGGGGGGCTGCGGAGTGCAAGATCCCTTGGCAGGTTGTTCTTGCCGCCACCGGATGGGTTTTCGGGCGAGCGCCTTGCTGTAGCCCTTGCAGCCTGAGTTCAAGAGCCGCAAAGATGTTAAAACCCACGTGACCTTATGGGTGACATCACATGTCTGCATGCAGTTAAGGTCAACAGGCAGAAGGTGCCACGGTGCCACGGTACTGACTGGCTTGCAGAAAATCCAATGGATCTCGACTACCACGAGAACACCCCCACAGACTCATGATCCTATGGCAGTACTTTGTCAAGATTGTGCTGTAATGAGATTGACCACCCGCTCTGATTATTGACACTTACTCTCATTGCCACGACAGTATTATCTCCGGGTTTTCATTGTGCACAGGAATTCTCGAACGCGTTATTGCGACGCGCCCCCTTTATCAAATCCCTTTGTCCATTTTATCTCCAACCCAGAACAATCAATCAATCAATCAATGATGATTTCAAGCTACGCAAATCCCAGGTATTCACTGAATATGAAACGATCTACATTGCTGCCTGCGCGGTGACTACGAATCAGCATGTGGCGCTTGACCTACCTGGGCCTGTTTGTCGTTCGTGCCTACCTGGCCCTTTGCCCAAGCTATCTCCATCCGGATGAAATCTTTCAAGGTCCAGAGCCTTTCGCAGGTAGGTCTCGAACAAGATCTGTTAACCATCTCGAGACTCTAAGTATCTCTTCTAGGCCACATCTTTCCCTACCCTAGCCACCCAACATGGGAGTGGACCACCTCCCGTCCGATTCGCAGTGTCTTCCCACTGTGGCCATTTTATGGTCTGCCCATGACACTACTCAAATGGCTGTGGGCCGAGGAAGAAGATGGTTTGGTCGACCCGGCTGTCATATACTATACTCTGAGGCTTGTCATGTTCGTGCTTAGCTTTGTGCTTGAAGACTGGGCCATCCATGAATTGGTCCGGTCTCCTAGTCATAGGCGAAGCGCATTGCTGCTGGTCACATCCTCATATGTGACTTGGACATTCCAGACACACACGTTCTCGAACTCTGTCGAAACCCTCCTCGTCCTCTGGAGCCTCATCTTGATTGAGCGCATCGTGAGTGAAGATGTAGGTCCCGTTATTTTGCGATCATATATCTTGAACGGGACTAAATCATTTGTAGAAGCGTTCAGCCATTGCTGCGAGCGTCGTGCTTGGCTTCCTGATCGTTTTTGGCACCTTCAATCGAGTCACCTTTCCAGCCTTCATTGTGATACCCGGCATTCAACTATTGCCACACTTCTTGAATAGGTAAGCGAACCCCTTGCATAGACGACCGTAGCCGGGGACATGGTTTAGGTAAAGGCTGACACATACTACTTTAGACCCTTCTGCCTTCTCGCACTCGTCGCCTCGGGCTTGTTCTGGACATTAAGCGCCATCATCGTGGACACAGCATACCATTCGAGTCCCGCCTCCACGCGGTCATTTTTCGCATTGTATGAACATCTGATTAGCAAGCCTGTCATTACACCCATCAACAACTTGCTCTACAACAGCAAAACCGGAAATCTCGCCCAGCATGGGCTACATCCCCACTACCAACATATCCTGGTCAATCTTCCCCAGTTGCTTGGGCCCGCGCTGGTGGTTCTGATTGTCTCAGCCTACCCATTTAATGCCCGGGTCCTAAAAACCATGTTAGGCAACCCTCGACTAGCATCAGCATTTACTGGTACCGTCTTGCTCAGTCTGATCCCTCACCAAGAGCCTCGATTTCTCCTCCCAACGATCCCACTATTACTCACCAGCATCCGGCTTCCGACAAGTCGCTTTTGGAACCGAGCGTTTTGGATCAGTTGGGCGCTATTCAACGGCATCCTGGCGGTCCTGATGGGCATTTACCATCAGGGCGGAGTCATTCCGACGCAACTGGCCGTGCCATGGCTGGTGGTGCACTCGACCGAGGCGACCAATTCCACCGCACACAACGTCGAAGTCTTCTGGTGGAAGACATACCCACCACCGAATTTCCTGCTTGGGCCGACGCCGCCACACCCGATGACGAGGCAGCCGCTCAACATCTCGAGCGTGCCACTGATGGGGTTCCCACAGAAGGAGTTGGTCTTCATGCTGATGCAGCACATGCCGAGCTGCGACCCTCTGCTGAGCGATCGTATGAGCATGCACCAGGTAGAGACCGACATCTATGTGGTTGCGCCGCTGTCGGCCTGGCGCCTCGAGGATCCGTATCCCCCCGTCGACGACTTCAGCTTCTACATGGAATTCAACCTGCCGCCCGCGGCACTGACCCTTACCAACCTCGCCACCTACAGACAGCACCTTAATTTGGACGACATGGACTTTGGAGGTGACGGCGTGTGGAACACCTTATCTCGCGTCGTGGGTCGGAGGGGATTGGGCGTCTGGAGAGTCGAAAGTCTATGTCCAGATATGGGGCCCCATGACGGCCGAGAGGAAGACGGGACCAATGCAACCTCTATCTTGAGCATCTAGGTTCTTCACGAGGGAGTCGAAGAAAGACGACCGATCAAATTATCAGCTCTAGTCTTGGGTCTCCCGATATCCAGATGTTATCCACGATGACTTTCGCCAGCCGTTGACACCGAGTCCCAGTTCTAAGGTGGCAGCTCATGTCACTCATTCCTGTCAATTTGGGCTACACCATCGTCCTACGACTGGTGCTGACTTGATTATGCACTTGGCAGCAGTCTAGCATCGGGTGGACTACAGTAAATTGGGACTTTGGAAAACACGAACAGCTTCGATTTGATCTGAATGGGAAAGAATATGACACCAGTGTCTTATCGACCTTAGCCCCAAGCCTGACGCATATCCTCCATCAGATGATTCGCAGACTGCCGTTGGAAAACCCGGCGGCCTGGTAAATAGCGACTGCTTTAATGTGCACCCAATGTTGAATATTCTTAGTAGTGCAAATCAGGATGTACCCTAACCATGTAGTTTCGCCTTCGCTCATATTTCTCATTGCTCGTCATCGTCAGGTTGATCGAAAAGAAAGTTGGCCGCGAGTTCTTCATTTCTGTCGCAAGCGATATATGCCTGTACGACCTGGTCACGAGAAAACCCAAGTCGACACAGACGTTCAATAGCCTCACTCTCTTCCACTGTCACACTAACGGCAGTCGCTCCAGGGGGAAGCGGACCGGTATCGCCGAGGCCGCCAATTGCATCGCCTCCAATGTCCTAGGATATGATTAGCTGATGAACACGATTGAACCTTGGCTTGAGATGGATCCTACCTCGGCGAGCAACTGCAAGAATTGCTCTTGGTTCTGCCCGATCATTTGCGCAAGTTGGGGATTGCCTTCGGCGACCTGTTGCAGGATGGGTTCGAGCATGGCAGGCTGTTGTTGGACGAGTTGACGGAGCTGTTGGAAATGCGGGCTATTTCTGAGGAAATCAATGTTTTGTGTTGCGCCTGCACCCGCTCCAGCACCAGCACCAAGACCGGCAGCAGCTCCACGGCCACCGGCACCACCGCGGGTTTGTTGACCAGCCTGCGCAGCAGCTTCAAAGAGGTTGACATTATCATCGGAGGTTGCTGGCTGAGCTGGATTTGCGGCAGGTGGCGAGACAGGAGCTGTACCCTGAGGAGGCTGTTGTTGCTGTTGCTGTCGCTCTCTCTGTTCTTGGAGGACAGATTCGGGAATTCCACTCAAGAGATATTCAATTGCTCTGTCGGGGTTGAAGAACGCAGCACGAAGCGCTCGCTCGATCTCGGGTTTGGCGAAGCCCATTGCCTCCATCTCGCGGACAGTGGCCTCATTGCGATTGCCAATGAGGAATGCAGATGGATCATTCCATCCGGCTCCGCCTTGTCCCTCGGTGGTCGCGGCAGTTGCTTGAGCAGGGGTGGGCGTGGAAGGTGCATTCGCTGTAGTGGAGGACTGGGCAGGCTGAGGGGCGGGTGGTGGAGCAGGAGTAGAAGCAGTATCTGCTGGAGCAGGCGTTGATGGACCAGCCGCTGCTGCCTTCGCAGCCGGAGCAGGTTTGGGCTATGTGGTTGTTAGAAACACCACTGTCAAGCGCTGGAAACATAAGCAACTTGCCTTGCTGATCATACACACAATGAAACCCTTCTCTTCGATCTTGTACGATTCGACCGTATTGGCGTCAGCGAGAACCTTACCTAGTACGGCGTTAGGCTTTATATGGTCATGGAGAACGGTCAAGGGGATATATATACCAGAATAGATGAGTTTCTGAGTAGATGCATCCCATCCTTTTTCGGCTGCCACTTTCTCCTTCACCTGCGCGATCTGTTGAGGGAACGTCAGTAGGGAGCACAATTTATGATTTCCTATCAGCAAGGCTCGTACCGTATCCGTAGGCTCGGCATCGATGGTGAACTTCTGTTGCTTAAGGTCCTGCAAAGCGATCAGCACGAAAAGCGGGAATTGGAATGAGGGAGGGACCGACTCTGAAAGACAGCTTCATCTTGCCCCGCTACACCAGTCAATCTGGAGATGTCGTGAGAGGTTCTGAGAAAAAAGGTGGGTTTATTGATTGATATCCTGTGCCTTTAGATAGGTCAGATGGATAGATCGATGGTCGGTGTTGTTGAGGGAGAGTTCGATGTGAGGAGGAATGGAAATGGATGCGGGCGAATTGAGTGCGGACGATGAATCGATGTTGAATGACGAACGCCTCATGTGCTCCTGCCTGCGGGATTGTCACCACTGGGAGGCAAATAAGTTACAGAGGTAAGTAAGACTAAAAACACGAAAAGCGGGACCCAAAGCACTGGTTGTTCAGGTGACTGGCTGAGGTGGCACTAACGCCCTTTGGCCCCTAATTCTAAGCAGGTAGCCCCCAAACTCAACAGCGAAGCTGCTATTAAGTAGCCTAACCAAAGACCAAGATGCCTAGGTACCTACTTAAGGTAGGTACAAACAACTACCATACTGTACCTAAAGTCTGTGATTGTCTATCTAGTTCTATGCGAGATCGCGTAGTGGCGCTCAAGTCACACCATTATTCATTTATTCATGGCTACTCATAGCGTGGAGTCAATCAGGCTGCACCGACGACTGTCGTTACCACCGCCAATGAGACGCATCCCTCAGAGGTCAATGTCGCTTTTGGTCGCCCATGCCTAATTATCCAACAGTCGGTGCACAGTCCTCAAGGGGTGCTGTTTTCTGCCTTGCTCTTCCTGCGCTTCTTGGGAGTGGCTGCGTATAGAGCACTTTTGTCTCCATCAGCAATGGCCTTAGGCGCTGGTACCGCAGATGCTGCCCGCGATGGTAGAGGACTGCCTGTGGCTGTTGGTCCAACCGCTCCTTTCGCTAGAATTGGAGGAGGATCTCGTGCTTTGTTAAAGCGGAAATTTCCTGGCTCCCCAACCAGTGGAACTTGATCCATGTATTCCTTGCCATATTGGAGTGTCATACGCAGAGCATTCCACAGAGTTTGTTGGCTGCTATCATCCGATTCTTCGATTTGAGACGAAGATGAAGGTTTGTCTGTAGAAGAGGCTTCGGCCTCTGCCGTAGGTCCATCTTCAGTGCTTGATGGCAATGCCCCTGTTAGAGCCTGTGCAGTGGATTTCTGACTAGGCTTGGAATAAGAGTGGCCGTGCGAGGGAGTAAAGGTTGACAGTTCGGACGGTCCAGAAAACATCTTGTTCAGAGTCCCCACTGTGTTGAGCATTCTGTAGTTGAGGACACTTGCAACAGAAGGGGCCTGATAGATCACATCGTTGACAATGTAGTAATAGCCTAGAACGGTGACACCGCTTTCTGACTCGTTCTCGCGGTGCTGCTTCCGAATGACCCAGACGTTGGACGCCTCACGACCATTTGGGCCATCCACAAAGACCTTCTCCTCGAGCGGGTCGTGGTCGACTACATATTGGAGCCCTCGTTGATGACGGAGATTGGCTTCGAATTTCTGCCTAGTTCCCAGAATGTCGTTTTGATTTGGCGTGTTAGTCCATTGGGTGGTGAGAGATTGGTTTCCGGAGACCTGATCGAAGAAGGGCGAGGTTGCAAAATAGAAGAGTACTGGCTTTGTCAGACTATAACATACTAATCTCTGCGCTGAGGACATACCATTGTTAGAGTGCAGATATCCTCCATTCCATGCAATCCACTGAGGGTCATAATGAGCCTTCTCGGTCAAGTCCTCCTTTGCCTCGGTCATGTTGGTTGTTCTTGTAGAATGACGGGGAGTCGTTTCATTTTGTGGAAGGGTGGTCAAGTAGGAAACATTGGCCACGCGCAAGGCAAGCCTTTGAGGAGGCTATGGCTTCGAGATCGGTAAGAATACCTAGGGGAAGATGAGACCTTGAATCCCGTGGTCTGGAAGGGAGTTCTGATATTTCTTGGCACAAGACCTCCTGCCATATTCACGGGTTTGTATCACGTGTTTCCCGTGCAAGCGATATTAAAGTGACCCACATCTCTTCGCTGGCATCTACCACGATCACCAACTACCTCAAACTGCTCTTCCACTCACTATTCCTTCTTGCGGCCAACACTTGAGAGTAATCTAAAGGGTGACTGAAGATAGAATGAGTAGTAATATGTTGACCTATTGAAATGGGCATTATGGCTATCAAAATACAACTAAGTACTAAAATTCAATTCTGACATGACTAACTGACTCTCGCCACGATCAGGCGGTGATGCCATTAGCATGACCATTGATACCATTCACATGGCCATTGGTAGCCTTCTTCTCGGACGCAGCTTCATACTGGATTGCAAAACTATAGGCATCATCGTAGTGAATTGCCCAGTATGCATCCCAGATTTTCCTAGTGATGGGTCCAAGTCCACCTCCATTGATAGGAGCTCCATCCAGAGTAGTGATAGGCATAACTCCGCCAGCCGTAGTCGACATGAAGACTTCATCCGCCTCGTAGATCCAAGCAACAGGCACGACTTGGACTCGCACCTCAATACCGTTCATCCTGGCCACATCAATGACACTCTTCCGCGTCACACCCTCGAGACATCCACGATCAGGAGTGTAGACAACACCATCCTTGACCATCAAAATATTGAAACCCGCACCTTCAGTAAGATTACTATCTCCGTCGGTGAGGAAAGGGTAATCAGCACCACGATCCTGGGCCTCAAACATTCCTCTCGTCAGATCACCCCATTGCAGGTTTTTCACCGTCGGATCCATAGCTCCCGGAGGAACACGTCGAACTGTTCTCGCAACAATGGCCTTTCCACCAGTAAGTTGCATTTCCGGCTCCATGACCCAGACATAAGGGATGATGAACATGTAGAGGTTGTTCTTCAACGGTTCAGCCGGTTTACTTCCTCGGACGCCTTTAAGACCTCTAGTGACGATTATCTCGACAAAGGCGTCGCGGATGCCACTCTTGGCAACCATGTCCACGAGGGTTTGCTTGATTTGTGCTTTTGGGATGGGAAACCGAAGGCGGATCTTATGGCAACTGGATTCTAGTCGATCGAGATGTTCGTCGAGACGGAAGAACCGACCGTCCCAGACGGCGGGAACGTCGTAGGTCAGATCGCTGTGCATGAATCCTTGATCAATCAGAGGGATGCGAGCGTCGGCGATGGGGACTAATTCTCCCTCTACCCAGGCTACGCCTTGTGCAAATGAATTGGTTTCGTAGGTGGCTTCGAGAGCGGTTTTGCGCGCGTTGTACGCCGCGAAGACTTTCTGCATGGTGGCCATGATGTCTAGAGGGGAGGATGGGAAGATGGTGAGGGATGAGTTAAGACTATTAGATCACTCACATATAAGTATCTGTTGGCTACATGAAGAGCCAGCAGATGGTCAGGAGTACTTTGTCACTTAAATGTATTATCGACATCGCGCTTAGATGAAGCCAGTTAGAAGGCCTTACAGCTGAGGGGTCCCAGTAAGGAAGGGGAGGAGATCTCGATTGCCAGAAAGGGTAATGTGAGATAAAGGTGGGTTGCTGGAGATGCTGGATCGTTTTTTCCGGAGCCGAGGCCAAGATGATGAAGGGCGATGAGTGAATGGATGATGGCGTTGATGGCGTGGCATGCTTGGATGGCAAAGGGCGTCGAAACAAAAAACCATATCGGCCCCGCCTGCCGATAATGGGAAACTCATCCCCGTTGTTAAGCGCTGCGACCGCCTGTCGGGCTGTGAATGCCCCCCGAAGCCCCGACCCTCTCAGGCCACGTGTGGGGCAGAAGACCGTTTATCAAAGCTAACAAAAGATGGACGGTACTGGACATGCTCGACGAGATCATTCGAAGTCTAGATTGACTCACAACACTCAGTCGATATAAGATACGAGCTTCTGTGCCGAGCTTACGGACGTGAAGGAGCATAATTACAAAACACCGACGCCGGCCAGAACTACCTTGGGAGATTTGACAATTTAATCTCTCGAAGCTGGTGAGATAATAGTTTTATATTTTTGACGTCACTTGGCCTTTATCCCACCCAAAGTAATTCACGACCAAATCCTATCAACATGGGGGAGAAGAATGTCGTCGTCGTCGGGTAAGTCTAAGGAAGACTTGTATGAAGTGAACTCGAGTTGTTCTAATCTTTTCTCTTGTTCTATGGCAGAGCTGGAGTCGCTGGGTTGACGACGGCCCTCCTCCTCTCGAGGAAAACTGGCTATAAAATTGTCGTTGCTGCGAAGCATATGCCCGGTGACTACGACATTGAATACGCATCTCCTTGGGCAGGAGCAAATTATATGCCGTCAGTCAAGGCCCCTGATCCATAAGCCCGATGCATTATCTAATTAGTCACAGTGTGTCAATACGTGGCACAGCCGCGGCGGAGTGGGATAAGAACACATGGGGACCCCTTGAGGACCTTGCGCAAAATCACCCCGAAGCTGGAGTTCATTTCCAAGGTACCCAGATATCACCCTCCCCGTTGCAAAATCTCCCTAAGTTGTCGTAAAGATTGCGAGATCCACAGCCGGGCCAAAGACGTTGGATCAGCAACGGCGAACTGGTTTGCCGAATTACTGTCGCCGAGCCCATGGTTCAAGGAAGTGCTGCCAAATGTAGGTCGTGCCCTTTGCAATGGTTGCATATCACCAATACAATACTGATGGAGAACCTTGACTAGTTCCGAGCTATACCAAAGGAATCCCTTCGACCTGGTATTGATCATGCCACAGTCTTCACGTCTGTATGCATAAACACAGCCATATATCTGCCCTGGCTGGTCTCACAGTGTCTCAAGAACGGAGTTGTGTTCAGAAGAGCAGTTTTCAAGCACATCTCCGAGGCATCATCTCCGAGTATTCATCCTTCGAACAAAGTGGACCTCGTGATCAACTGCACAGGGCTCATGGCTTGTCGACTAGGCGGTGTTGAGGACCAGTCGGTTGTGCCAGCAAGAGGACAGATTGTGATCGTCCGCAACGACGCTGGCAAGATGCTTGACATTTCCGGTACCGATGATGGGGACGACGAAGCATGCTACATCATGACAAGAGCAGCTGGAGGAGGAACGATTCTCGGCGGATCCTACCAGAAGGGGAACTGGGAGTCTCAGGTGGACCCCAACCTCGCAATACGCATCATGAAGAGGGCGGTGGAGCTTTGTCCATCATTGACTGGAGGAAAGGGCATTGAGCATCTTGACGTGATCCGACACGGTGTAGGACTGAGACCTGTTCGAGAAGGAGGAACAAGAATTGAGAAAGAGAAAATCGGAGGTGTGTGGGTTGTGCATAATTATGGCGCTGGCGGAGCTGGCGTAAGTAACTCAGTTGTCCTTGGGAGTTTCCATTACTGACAGAGTCTTAGTACCAATCATCCTATGGATGCGCCCAAGCTGCAGTGGCACTGGTAGAGGAGGCGTTTGAGGTCCGAGCAAGATTGTGAGGAGGTGCGCCAGCAAGAGGGTTGCGACATTTCCTGTTGGAATAATTTGTAGATCTATCAGGCGAGAGGGCTCCAGATCAACACCATACCTTGTAAGACGCAATGGTGAATTTAGTCCGAGGTTCAGATATGGTATTACTCCACAGATTAGATCACAAACGATGTTGGAAGTTGAGTGGAAGATGCATGGATGCATTCATTCAGTCAGATATTACCCTTTTAGGAAGGAGAGATCATGCGTTCCAGGCTGCAGGACGTCTGTACGTAGGGCAGGTACGAGTCAAGGGTCGTCCTTGCATCCGGGCGTGAACTACTTAGCGGACATTGCTATGCCTTGGCTGGCGCTGATAACCGCGGTAGGCGCGCTTGGAGATATACAGAGAATGCTTGGGAGGTTCTTTTGTCCAGTAATACTTAATTGAACTACAAGTGACATGCCCTGACATGCCCACACATGCCCACACATGCCCACCTTGCCTTAAGCTGCCCGGAGTTGTCCCCCATTGCCCCCCACCGTCACAAGTCTCCTTCTCAGGCTCGACAATGACATCGAATCCAAACTTCATGACTGTCAACCCATGACTCTACTACCCCTTTGGTAAATTCAATGTCAACTGCCGCTGTACAGTCTCTGGCGCTCCATGAATGATGTACGACCTCGACCAGTCTCTGCCGTATGATTGACCGCGATCAGGGTCTGTGGAGGTGTGAAGTCCCTCGGTCACATGGCCTCTTCTCGAGGTAAAACGCTCCTTAATTCTCGAGGTCAAAGAACGAATTCACTTGGGTATGCAAAGCATGACTGCCACACGTGTTCGGCCAGGAATAGACATTGCGACCGCCAGCGGCCTCAATGTGGCACCTGCTTCTCAGATGGTCAGAAATGCGGCGGCTTCGCTTTGAATCTTGTCTGGAAAGGCTTCGACGCCCCGACCTCGCCACAGGTTCTGGCCTTCAACCTCACAGCGTCAAACTGCAATGATACCAAAAACTCTCGTGGTTTCAAGTTCGTCAAGGGCCAAATGAGGAGAAAGCGCAAGCCCAAAGATTCGACTCCAGTGTTGCATTCGTCGTCTCCTGCTGGCGATAGTGGTCGCCACGTCCAGGACATCCATTGTGCCCCTTGCCGCTCATATTCTCCTCCACAATCTACCGATCTCGACAACAACATCCCTTTCTCAGGTATAGGAGATGAGACGAAATTCACACATTCGAGTTATGCTGATGAGCTAAAGGCGGAGGTCTATCAGGCCGGTGAGTTCGAACCTGTCTTTACAGTCTGAGGCTGTGGACTGATGTCTGATATGCGTTTTGAAAGCCAAAGTTCATACCCTCTACAATGACGAGAATGACTTGTCCTGGCTCGCGGCCTCTGAATCGACCATCGCCGTCTCTTCACCTGCTCTTGCGCAGTCACCATTCCTTGACCAAGTGGACGAGTTCAACTGCATAAGTTTAGACGAGGTTGATCTCTTCCAAGGCAAATCCCATACAGCGACGATCGGATCAAATGCCCTAGATATGCATCATTTGTCTGCAAAGTATTACGAAGAGGATGACAACGATGAGCTCCCATTTTCCTTGAGCCCATCTATCCACTTTCAGAACCTGTCAGTGAGATATGAGCCGGTCATAACTATGTGTACGCATAAGCCTCCCTGAATTCCACTGTCGCCACTGACGCCCGTAGACGACAAAGATTTCTGCATATTTCCGCTGACCATGGACTGCAATACCAACCCTTTCAGAGTTTGTGTAAACCAGCTAGAGCGCTCTGAGTTCTTACTCCACGCAATCATGGCAGTGGCCTCTCAACATCTCGCGAAACAGACAAACCGAGCAGACTTAAGGCTTCAGGTACAAAGTCACCGGTCAACAGCACTGCACTTGTTCGCCCAAGCTCTTTGCCACACCGATCCATATTTACTGCTTGACACCCTCCTCATCCTTATCAGCCTCGATGTAAGTAAACATGAAAAAAAGGGTGGTCATCATATTAACCCGTTCAGTTGACACAATCCGCTCTCGGTAGCTGGGGCGTCCATCTTGACGGAGCCCGAAAAATACTAGATGCCGCCAACGCCCTAGAGTCCTGTCGAAGCAGTGTGCGCGTTCGAGCACAAGTTGCCTTTTTCGTTTGGTAGGCCTCGACTACTCCAATGTTACTGCTTGTGCTGGATATATTGACCTCCTTTTGCCTAATAGGTGGGACGTAACACTCGCATTCATCGCCAGAGAACCCCTCCGTCTTCCTTTGGCCTACCTGGATACGCTGATTGAATACAAAGATGAAGCGGCATGCTCCTATTTTGTTTTGAATGGCTGCTCGATCGAGCTTGTCAGAGCCATGGCCCAACTTGCGAATTTGGCTGCCACTTACGAAAAGACCAAACAAATGGAATGGACGAATTTCGATAGGACCCCTGTCGACCAGATAATTGCAGATGTCCAAAAGCTTGCCAACAAAGAAGATAGCCTCATAAGCAATAGTTGGTCCCTGCAAGACGATCCACGCGCAATACGTGACCGCTTTCACTGTATTGAGGCATGGAGGAACGCCATTCTGCTTTATACATGTCGTGTATTCTCCCGAGAACAGGATCCCCCAGACCTGTGGACCATCACCCAGCGGGCGCATGTCATCCTTGATCATGCAAGATGCATCTCGAAAAGGTCTTTCATCCAGAAACAGGTTCTTTTGCCCGTCTTTCTAGCCGGGGCAGAGGTTGAGCACGAGGAAGATCGTTCCTTTATCCAAAATTACTGCCGATACTGGAGCATCACAGCCCGCTTTCACATGTTCGAAACCACCAGGATATTGCTCGAAGACATATGGAAAGACATGAAACACTCGACAAGAGACAAATACTGGTGGGGCATCAAAGTCGAGAGCAATCATGCGCGAAAATCTGGAGGCGAGCATAACCAATTGGTCACCCAAATCCTCCTGGGCTAGGGAGACCGTCGCCAAGCGCATGTCTCTGAGACTACGATTCACGTCAGTAAGAGAACTGCGGAGGCCTGGACCACTTCATCTTTCACGACATCAAGGACCATGTCAGAGATAGCAAGGCTGCGTTCTGAATCTTCTGTACATGGCTGTCCCTACCTCGGCTATGTCGATCTGGTGTATGGAAGCTGCAAGAGCCTTGGATGGGGAACATTGACGAGAAGAAGGCATGAAATGAGGCGGATGTGCTAATCCCAAGATGGTATAGTTTAGAATTAGACTCAAGAATTTATTTTTTTCCTCCGCCAAATTCCGAGTCTTTCTTGTCATTTGAAATCATGCCTTGACCACAACCCATACATCCACCCGCAACTCAACGTCTCTCTTTCACAAGGCATTGGCCAGAATGACTGCCTCGTATTGCCTCTCACCGTCTCTTGAACCACTGGCTGGGTTTATATCTTCAACACCGTTGGCCCCGAGTTCAATTTGTCAATGTCGGCCTTAACGATTCATCATATCCGCTGACTACATTTCCTTGAGCATATCCTTTTTGAATTTAGAACTCCATTTTCCTTCTTCTCTTCGATTGACCAGGCGAGCTATTGATATCGCCTTTATGACGACAGACAGGACCGTTTTGTTTGTTGATGCATATGACTCCTTCGCGGAGAACATTGCAGCTCTTCTTCAACAGAAGCTGCATGTCACAGTTACCTTGATCCATATCGATTGCGACATTCCTGCTCGATTTGGCCTGAGTGTAGAAGAATTTCTTTCCACTTTCGATGCCATCGTCCTCGGTCCTGGTCCAGGCAATCCCCAGAATGAATCAGATGTTGGACTATTCAACACGGTGTGGAAGTGCTCACCTCTACTGAACATCCCTGTGCTGGGAATATGTCTTGGCTTCCAAAGCCTGTGCATCAACTACGGCCTGCCTGTCGTTAAACTAGGCCTGCCATGTCACGGACACGCAAAGGCAATTCTGCACACGGATTCAGGAATTTTCAATGGCGCTGGAAATGTCGTGGCGACGAATTACAACAGTCTCGGGGTACGGAGGGCTGATATGGACAACTCTTTTGTCTCACGCACCAGTTCCTCAGGCTCCGTTGTCAGTCTGTCATCTTCTCGCAGTTTTCTATCAGATATTTCGACTCATGATGATTCCGTGTCGAGGTGTCGAGACAGGAAGACTGTGGATCTGACAATACTAGCTTGGGACACCGATAACTGGGTTATGGCCGTGAAGCACAACCTCCACCATTTTCACGGCTTTCAATTCCACCCCGAATCCTGCAAATCCAACGAGGCGTGTGTTACACTTCTTAAGAATTGGTGGGACAGTGCAGCCTTGCACAACGAACGATATCGAGTCAACTGTGGCGCGAAGACTCTAGCCATCCAATCCCATTCATCATCACAAATGGAAAAGGGGCCGATAGATACTGAGTATCTGCGCCTGCAAACGAGGCTCGGCCACCTGGGCCGTCATATCGGCCAAGACTTACATTTTGTTACACTGTCATCAATCGAAGCACATGATGAGATTGCTCAACTTTGTTACGATATGTCAGGGGATGACAATTTGGTCATGCTGGAATCGACCCGGAAAGGTCGCTATAGTATCTTTCCTTTCCCTGACGAGTCCACATTTCGACTTGAATACGGCCAGAGCCAATGCAAGACAGTTGTTGGTTCGTCAGAACAAGTCCATCGACTGCCACGACAAGCAGTTGTGACGCTATTGGAGTGGTTCCTTCTTGAGAAGCAGTACACCGCAGAAAGTAGGGATGTGCCATTCACAGCCGGATTCATGGGCTATTTGTCATATGAGTTCGGGATAGACTCGCTCAACATGGAAACTTCCGCCTCTCACCAAGCGTCCTCACCCCGATCCACATCTGACATCAGTCTTGCCTGGGTCGATCGCAGTATTGTCGTGGACCACCATACCCAGACAGTCCACATCCAGTCGCTACGAAAAGAGGATGGCAATTGGTGCGAAGAAATGGCTCGCAAAATCAAAGCCATGACTGCCCCGACCCCGGATGACTCTCCTTCAGAATCCAACTCTCTCTTGAGAGAGATCCAACAGTCTTCACAATTCCACTGCCCCGATCACGACTCATACATCTCTCAAATTCAACAATGCCGTGCCCAACTCATTGCCGGCAACTCCTACGAATTATGTCTAACAACAGAAGCAAGCATCACCACCCCGAAAGGACGAGACCACGCATGGATCCTGTACCGGAATCTCCAACGTCACAACCCAGTTCCATACGCTGGCTATGTACGACTAGGCGGCACAACAATCTTGAGTTCGTCGCCGGAGCATTTCATATCATGGACTCCTGAGGGAACAATCGATATGATGCCCATGAAAGGTACAGTCAAGAAGAGCCGCGACATGACGTTCGCCAAAGCAAAGGAGATCCTAGCATCGGCAAAAGAATCGGCCGAAAACCTTATGATCGCCGACTTGATCCGCCACGACCTATACTCGACCGTGTCTCGCGATGCCTTGGTTCAAGTGGTCAAGTTGTGCGACGTGATCGAAACCGAGACTGTATATACGATGATATCGCACGTTCGCGCACATGTACCGCTGGAACAGCACAACAACGACAAGGACAAGAATGAACCCACCGAGTCTACTTCCCACCCATCCAGACCCTCCTCCATCCAACCGCCGCACGAATCTCGCAACGCCACTATAACGCGCTACGGCCTCAAATCATTAACACGAACTCTCCCCCCTGGAAGTATGACAGGTGCACCTAAGAAACGATCATGTGAGATCCTAGCCGGTTTGGAACGACGCCATCGGGGTATCTACTCAGGTGCCATCGGTTACATGGACGTCGGTGGGTTTGGGTCATGGAACGTGTGCATTCGCACTGCTTTCGCCAATGATTCAGATGATCAACATGACGACAACGGTCGTGTATGGCAGAAATGGCGGATCGGTGCTGGTGGTGCCATTACCGTACTGAGTGATGATGAAAGCGAATGGGATGAGATGATGACGAAGCTTGATAGTGTGGTTAAGGCGTTTCAATCGGTTTGATCCCAATGGGAGAGGGAGATATAACAGGTATGGGTATGGGTTGGGGCAGCGAAAAGGAAGAGGAGGAGAGAACAAGGAACTAGACTGATGGATGAGGTATGTACTTACATTTCACGGCGTAATCGACTTTTTCAACATCAGGTACAATATGTCGATGATACCCCTTGGGCGGAGAGCAAGTATGCATGACTCAACGATGCAAAAGACTTTTTAGGACTTTCAATTGAAATTTTGTTTTCGATAAGGATTAAAATTGGACTGTTGACCGTTATAATGTCCCGCGTCGCATGCGTACAAAATTCTATTCATTCATGTCGTACATGTATACTTGCATCGACCCACCAGAGAGAGTGTGGGTGTCGATGCTTCGTATTGAAAATGCCAACTAGGCTTCACCGACCCCCCCCATCTTCATCTTCAGAAGAATCCTCTATCTGCCTATCAATGACCTTTTTCCACTCCTCCATCATATTCTTCATCTGTCCTGGCGCCATCGAGGCATCAACGACTTCCTTTGGCAATTTATGGGCACTGTATTTAGTAGATGCAAACTGATATGCCTCTGGATCATCGCGCTTCACAAGTCGGAACTCAGGTTCGAAGATGAGATCTGGTTGAGGCTCATGCAATTGCAAAAGCTCAAGCCATGAGAATAATAGTGGATCAGTCCGTTCTGCCCATGGGTTGATGTCCAGGAGCCAGACCTTGTTATGTGGAGGTGGGATATAGACATCGACGACGAAATTATCGTCTGGGAAATCGGAGATTTGGTCGAGGAATTCCTGGATCCGCTCTTTGAATGAAGATCTCAGTTCAAAGAGGAATTCGAAATAGTTCATCTCTCGCTGGCTGATAGCGATGAGTTTTTTGTTGCGGACAAAGCATCGAAATTCGAGGGCTGGATTGAGATTGAAGGATTTGCGTAGAACGAGATGGTACGGGACATGGGCTTGGTCTATACAGCCGTCAAAGGCATGTTCGAGATCGTGGGTGATGAAGTCGCTGGACTTTAAGAGTGGATAAATGTCGTTCGGAGTTCGACATTCCATGTCGTTGGTGGCTGAAATCCAAGTGGCGTCCTTGGGCGCGGACCAATTCAGTTTAGGGACGACTTTGCCTCCCAATTCTTCTATGGTAGAGCGAATTGATTCGTGGACATCGGCCCAGGGTTCTGAAGGGTCGATATTGTCGTCGCCTTCGTCTTCAAACCCACTGTCATCAGGGTCGAGAGTGGCATTTTCAGGTGGTAAAATGATGCCGTCTGCACTCAGATAGTCGAGAAAGGGTTGAGTAAGGGGGACAAGCCTTGCTTTTGGGGTGATTTTCCGATAGCGAGGATGCCATGAGTGAAATGAACAGTTCAAAATGTGTGAGGCTGTGAGAGGAGGGAAGGGGAGAGAAGTCAACTTGGGTGTATTATTGGTATCTGCCATGGCTTTGCGAAATCGTGTATGAATTGGAAAGTCTTGATCATTGTAGTCATATCATGATAATTACAGGAGATGGAGTTTGCTTGATGGTGTAGTGAGCAGCCTCGCAGATTGAGTCCATTTTGGTAGGATCCAGAAGTCGCTGGTAGAAAGATCTGAGTCATCAAGAACCAATTCTGTGGAAGGGTTAGCCGCGTCGTGGAGTGTTGAGGATTGTCTGGTCAGTCACGTTAATCGTAGCCTGCTTATTGGCTGGGAATGTTCAGTTAGGCAGTTGCCGTTGGCTCGATCTTAGGGTTGAAGTTGTCAGACAGAGAATTATCATGAGGGGCAAGGCTGCGGCGAAAAAGGCAGCCTTATCACGAGTCATCACCCAGAATATGGTACTCCGTTTATTTACAGAAGGCTGTAAACTGGCTATGAAGAAAATGTGATTATATGAAATAAAATATGTCAAATTTACTATACTCTCTCATCTACATCAACGGATAACAAAGTTCCTTTACCAGAACGGTGAAAATCAATTCAATGACGCTAGCTGGCACTGTACAAAACGGATCATCGTACATACCTGGTGTGGTGACTTGTGGCTGATGGCTGCAACAGCAGGATTTTCACCAGTAATGGCTCCTAGTACTGGTAATGTTACTTTCTAGGCTCTTGCAGAGGGGTCGAGGGGTTCGAGAGGTGAATTTTCTGGTGTGTGCATGCGCAGGGTAAATTTTCTCTTAGGCGGCTGTGGCGGGCCAAGCGATGACTCCCGCTTGATGGAAGCTGCGATTGGAACAAATTCCTTCGGCCCACCCATGCCAGACCCAAACCCGATTCAACCAGATTCAGCGCCTCACGTCGACCTCATCTTTTTCTGCACCTCCCACTGACTCCTCCACCAATCCACTGCTTCCACCTCTCCACACTGACCGACTCAGCACCGCAAAAGAATTTACTCAGTGACCTCCTGCGTTCTTCTTCCATTGCCCACCATCATATCACATCACTCCTCAATGCTTCACTGGGTCTAAAGAGCTTCCTTCCTCGCGTCTATGTGCTTCCCAAGCATCTTTACCTCTCAAGTAAGTTTTCTCAACCACCCCAACCTCTTATCACGCCGTGACAACATGTTCCACGTCATCCTAGTACCTCTCGATTTTCACAACACCTACTAACTGGTCTTTAGGATTACATTAGTGGTACTACTTACTATCCTCCCGAATTTATCTTTGTTCGTGCCCGTCTGACCATGCCAGATCATCTGTGGAAAGCCCAAGCAAACTAGAACGCCTCTGTTCGGCAAAGAGTCATAAAACCCTCCAAAATGATGTCTCGAACAATCAAACCATGGACCTTGGTCCCTAAACTGGCCAACAACATCGCCAGTGCTTCGGCCATTCGCGCCCGATCCCTCGCAACTGTGTCGAACAACACACCTCGAGAGCAACAATTGCCTCTGCACAAGCAGTTCAAGTCCACTGCTCCAGCCCACGAACGAGCCACCTTCACCATTCGGAACGGCCCAATCTTCCACGGAACTTCCTTTGGTGCCCGCAGCAACGTCTCGGGCGAGGCCGTCTTCACCACCTCACTGGTCGGATACCCTGAGTCATTGACCGATCCTTCCTACCGTGGCCAGATCTTGGTCTTCACCCAGCCCCTCATTGGCAATTATGGTGTTCCATCTGGCACCCGTGATGAGCACGGCCTGTTGAAATATTTTGAGAGCCCTAATATCCAAGCTGTTGGTGTCGTCGTTGCCGACGTGGCACAACGATACTCCCACTGGACTGCAGTCGAAAGCCTCAGCCAGTGGTGTGCTCGGGAAGGTGTCCCCGCTATCACCGGTGTCGACACTCGTGCCATTGTCACACATCTCCGTGAGCAGGGCTCCAGCTTGGCCCGAATCACCATCGGAGAAGAATACGACCAGGATGAGGACGAAGCTTTCGTCGACCCCGAGCAAATCAACTTGGTTCGAAAAGTCAGCACAAAGGCTCCCTTCCACGTCAGTGCAGCTTCTCCTACCGCCCATGTCGCCGTCATCGATTGTGGCGTCAAGGAAAATATCCTTCGCAGCTTGGTCAGCCGTGGTGCAAGTGTGACTTGTTTCCCCTTTGACTATCCCATTCACAAAGTTGCTCACCACTTCGATGGCATCTTCATTTCCAACGGCCCAGGTGACCCAACTCATTGCCAAGACACCGTCTACCACCTTCGCAAGTTGATGGAGACATCGCAACTGCCAATCTTTGGTATCTGTTTGGGTCATCAGCTGTTGGCTCTCGCTGCGGGTGCCAGGACCGTCAAGCTCAAGTACGGAAACCGAGCGCACAACATCCCAGCTCTCGACCTCACCACTGGAAAATGCCACATCACCAGTCAAAACCATGGTTACGCTGTTGATGCCGCAACATTGCCCGATGACTGGAAGCCATACTTTATTAACCTCAATGACAATTCCAACGAAGGTAAGTTTTACTCATAATCGAAGCACTGGGAGCGACATGCTAATCTACTACAGGGTTGATCCACGAATCTCGTCCCATTTTCTCGACTCAATTCCACCCCGAGGCTAAGGGCGGTCCTCTTGACTCTTCGTACTTGTTTGACATGTATCTTGACAACGTTCTCAAGTACAAGCAAGGCCAGACTGCTTCTCAGCCATACCGAGACAGCAAGCCAAGTCCTTTGCTCGTGGATCTCTTGTCCAAGGAGCGAGTTGGCGTTGACCTGACCCAGGGCATTCGCAACATGATGGCATCCGGTTCACAGGAACAGGAGCAGGAGCGAGTCTTTGCTGCCGGTGCAGCTTAGTCTTGATCAAATGACCAGTGAAAGGTCGAGATTGATGGCGTTCATGATTTTACCAATGAGGGGAATGTTGATTTAAGTCGAAAGGTAGCATGCGGTAATTTGTCCAAATGTCTAGGATGATTTCCCACCATCAGATTTCCATCTGCGAATAAATAAAGTTCATTGTTGAGAAACGATACAGTCTTCCTAGAGTTAGGTATCTAAGTCCTCCTGTTCCCGTGATCGTTGATGCTGTGTTATTACATGACTACATCATGGACACACATGACTTGACTCGCTTCGAACAGACCTAGATCCGGTCCCTTGACAAGGTTCACCCTATGTTCACCCGTCGTCACATATGAATACTCAATATCAGTTGTCGAGACTAGCTCACCGCCTTTCTGCACTCCTCCATGCCATGCCCTGACTGCCTGTCTGCCCCCTACGAAGCAAAACCCCATGCCATGCCCCACCTCCAAAATACACATTGCCCCATCGTCCCGATATAATTGTGCTACATGTCCTGGTCAAGCAAATCATTTCACGCGTCTTTAAGAGAACCTCGACGGATTGCCGCGAGCTTAGTCATGTGAGAGGGAGAGATGGATCTGTGTCAGTCGCCTTCCGACGAGTCATCTGAGCAATGGCGAATAGACCCCGTGTGACTGCCGGTACGCATCAGTGAAGAGAGGGGGCCTTTCCTTCTTCGCACGGTTGGGAATTTGTAGAAGCCAAAACCCACAGTCGAGGGCCCTGTTCCGTAGTTTCTCGTTGCCTGTGACTGCTCCAGCATCGACCGTATCCACCGCATCATGATAGGGTCGTCTTCGAGGACTTTACTGGCCAGTCCTAAAGGAAACAACCAGAACAAGACCGAGTCAGATATATTGGTCGCGTGTAGTAGTTGGTATTCGAATGCGCGGCATATCTCTACCGCTGGTTCGGTCAAGGACGACACATCGCCTGGTAGATACAAGGGATAGCTTGATGGTGGACACGGCGATGGTGTTTTTTCGTTCGGTGGCGCCAGCGTCCACAACAGTCCCAACAGGCATAATAAGACAGCATCGTACAGGCAGATCTCAGCCGCTCTGCTAAAGGATGAAAACATCATGACATTTTTGACGGGTCGGTCGTAGTTTGGTGAGGTTTCTGGTGGCAGTTGCTCCGGGTCAATCTCCCAAGCGGCATGGCGGTTCGTCTCTTCCCATCTCCACCGCCATTGGAAAAGTTGTTGAATCTGGAATTCAATTCTTCGGATTAGGTCGTGTTCGAGGTCTTTGTTGGGTTCTTGTTCCAAGTTGGCTTGATCTTGAAGGAAGCCAGGGATATACACGAGAATGTCGACTAGCTGGTTCTGAAAACTCTTATTGGTCGCCCCGATCTCTGCCCATGGTTCAGTCAACCATTCCGACAACTCGAGGAAGGTTCTAATCTTTGTGATCAGAGCAACGGTCGTCTTGGAACGTCAGCGTGCGGGAAGGGCTAACTTGAGGCAAGGGAAGCTTACTAAAGTGGCACGACAGGACTCAAAAGCGCTGCGCAGAATCGGGGAGGTAAATCTTTGAGGGCCACAGATCTGAATGAGTTTTAATAGACCTTGGATATGAAATGCAGATGCTTGAGGATCAGGGATAGAAGACTGGTTAATATCAGCTCGTGTCCGGTAAGCTGAGGAGCAAGGATGAGGGGTGGATGGGAGGTGGACAAACCGAGTGCATAAGGAGGATCATGATAGGGACGATCATGTCTTCGCTGCCAGGGGCCCCCACATTGGATAAGCGAAATGAGAGGGCGCGGACAGCCTTGTCATAGTGAACGGCACCGGTGACTTCGATCTCGGGCTGATGGTGGTGCTTGCCGAAGATCGTCAGGGAAAAGGCACGACAGGCCTCGAGGGCCAAGGCGTCGACCTTGCCTTCGGCTGACATCTGGAGCCAGGGTGAACCATAGGTACTCCACACAAAGTTGGAGAAGAGGTAGGAGAATTGGATGTTGTCACGAAAGGCGGAGAGGTTCAGCTCCTGGGGAACAGTCGATGGAGTCTGGTCGCTGGATCTCAGAGCATAAAAGTCGGAGAAGCCAGACTGGAAGGATGGAGGTTTCTTGACAGCCTTTGTCAATGTCGCCGAATCTGTCTGGTTCGAGAAAGAATGGAAACGCATCTCCAGCTTTCTCTCGTAACCCCCGCAGGTAAAACCAGCCTTTTCGCAACGCTTACAGGATGGTCTGGCTTCATCTGGCCCGCCACAGATACTGTTATTGGTTGCTGGACGGCGTCTAACTGGACCGAATGGCACTCACCACACTTGACTCTTCTCTTAAGGCATGTATGACATCCTTTACTTCGTCCAGGTACACCAACCATGGTTTCAAGGGATGAGGTCTGAACAATCCGGCGTTCGTCGTTCGCCGTTAACTGCCACAAATGGGCACCAAGACTTATATCATCTAGATTGTCTCAAACCGCTCCTAAAGTTCGGGACTTTGTCACCTAATTCACAAGACCAGGTCTACACAGCAGGGGTCGGGCATATTTCAGCAGTCGGGGGAGATGGTAATCGTATACCACCCGAGTGGATGCACCGCCATTGCAGGCGTCTTAGCCAATGTGCCGATGTGGGCGTGGGCGGATCGACGAAATGCGGGCCGTTGTAGTGTGTGAGTTCTCATTCAGACCTCGTTGACGAACCCATCCCGCCAGGCGCCGAATTAGATCGCCCCATGGGAGGATATGGTGGTTGAAAGATGAGGTGTAACGGTCGGCTGGGGACAGGACCAAGCCGGTTCGGGGTTGAGCTTTGTAGCCGCGGCCAGCCGTCGTCGCTAACCCGAGGACTCGGGGGGTCTCTTTGTGGTTATCAGTTGACGCAAGGTGGCATGGTAGTTCAAGCGATGTCTTTACGAACCACAAGTGCCAGATTGGAGTCTCCGGGGCCTGCGTCCAATGAGAAACTTGGCAGGAGCCGTTCCACCGCTATTGGTCTCACCTTCCTCCAGCTCGTAAAATGCTTCCACTTGCACCTTCCAAGTCAGATCAAATTATGGATGGCGCAGTCTTGGCGTCGAATGACTTTGAACTTGGGCTTATATTTCCAAACGGACCCCAAAGCCATTCCCATACCAGGTAATAAATTTTGATCTCAAATCTAGCATGGCTTCAGGGAGTCACCGTCTCCATCGGCCAAGGCTAATGCCGTCCTCGCCAATTATACTGCCTGGTAGGAACTACCGAAGTACATACCACTGGGCTTCACCCTCCAGCTGAATACTCTACACACCAACGCTACCTACCAGACTACCACTAGGTAGACTTCAAGTCCCACCGGAAACCCTTTTACAAATTCACGGTGGCACTGTTCGTTCCCTAGAGCCGAATTATCCAGCACTCAGAGCCTCGGACCTGGATGTTGGAGCCTGTGGCAGGGAGGCCTTTAGCAACTGTGACCACGGCCGCACAAGGCTACACCATGTCCAAGGCCCTGATATGACCATGAAGTTTCAGAACGAAAGGGGCCACAATTAGGTAGGCACACAGGGAACCCACGTTCAACTTTCTTTCCGTTCGTCCCTTAGCTTGACATCAGGCATGACTCATCCAACAAAATCGTATCTGCATGATGACTTGGAGTGCGTGAGTTGATGGGTTTGATCCCCGGATCCCCGGGTCCCCGACCGACCGAGAGCCTGGAACTGACCTTTGGCGTCATTCTTTCCTATTTCTGCCTCGTGCCTGGCTGCTGATCCGAATTAGATGCAAGTTCCGTCCACGGTGACTTCCTTCCTCATATGGCCTACGATAGATCTTCATGAGGCCATTACTCATAGCCTCGAGGCTGCGACAACCTCTGGGCATGACACTAACAGAAGCTCAAGTATGAACATCATCAAAGCCGCCGATATACGGAGCACATTGACCAAATCATATTCATGGGGATGGATCGGCCTTGTGCCATCATCATCCCCTGAAACAGGCCCATGTTGCGAGATTGAGGCAGGGCATTGACAGTCCTTCCTAGATACTCCAAATTAAGCTTGCACCATGACAAAGACTTCTACATACCGGGCCAAGCAAGATGCTTCGGAGCTCAAGTACGGGTGGGACATGGTTGAAGCATATAAGGCTGGAAACAATGTCCAAATGATATTGGTATTGCTCCTCATTCAAGCAAGAAACAGAAACAGCTGCAAAAGCCTTTGTACCTTTCTTTCCATCTTCCTTCAACCGTCTATTCATCCATCAACGAATCAGCGTAACCGCATCATCAAGACACCATGCATCTCGGACGGACCATGGGTATGGGTGCGATGATTGCCTGCGGGTTTGAATCGGTCCCAGGTTCTTGCGTGTGCCCCACGGGTAATGCATCCGCTCTGACACAGGCCTACTACCCTCCACAAGCCAACTGTGCCGAATTCTATGTCCCAGTCACGTTTGAGTCGGAGAATATTGTTTTCGACTTCCCCATCTGGGCAGACGACTTTGCCCTGCAAGACTTTCTCGCCATCGCCACCACCAGAGCCAGTGCCATGCTTCCCAGTATCGTTACCGGCACCAAAAAGGAAAAGGTTACGAGGCAGATTGCCGCCTCCTTTTGCACGCCAAAGAACCCCAGTGGCAAGGAGACGACTGTGATTCTAGCCACCCATGGCATCGGCCAGGCTCGAAACCATTGGTGAGAATGACCAGATCTGATCTCCGACCTATCTCCTAGCTGACATTGTTAGGAACTCGCCTTACAAGCCATCCGAGTACAATTTCGTGCAGCATGCAATATCGCAAGGCTATTCTGTTTTCTTTTATGATCGTCTCAGCAACGGAGACTCGGAAATGTAAGTCCCACTCCATCTGCAATAGCCCTTATATAATCATGCACTTGAGAATCACCCCAGACCCCCAGTTCTGACTAATGACCAATGATTAAAGAACCTCTGGATATGAGACCCAACTCAGCACCCAAGTCGCCTTGCTCCAGGAACTGACCACCCTGGTCAAATCTGGTGAATATACGCCAGGCCTTGGCAAGCCTAGCAAGCTGGCCATCATGGGCTTCTCCTTCGGCTCCTATGTCACCCACGCGGCCATTGGCTCCAAGCCCGACATTGCCGACGCCGTGATCTTGACCGCAATTGGCCTCAATACCACCGGCGTCAATGCGAACGGTCTCGTACGCTCTTTTGCTCCTCGTATTGCAGCTGATCAAAATCCCTTGCGGTTCGGTGACCTCGACACCGGCTACCTGACCTGGGCCGACAAATTCTCTCAAGTCAACACGTAAGTCTCATCATGGGCCCAGCTCCCATCCACTTGTCCATGCATGAGTATCCTATAGACCACTGAAGCTAATCTATTGGAACATGCAGCTACTTCAAGCCTCCTTTCTACGATGTGCAAACCATTGATTTCGTTGAGAAGTACAAGTCGATTTTCTCCATTGCCGAATTCTTGACCATCTTGGCCGGGAAGGACAACAACGGTGATTTCGATGCTTCTGGGTTCACTGGCCCAGCTTTGGCCATCAGCGGACGAAACGATTACATTGTGTGTGATGGCTCATGCGATGGTATCTTCGATGAGCCCGCCAGCACCTTCTACCAGAACGCTCAGCCGTTTGTGCCCTATCTGCACCCTGACTCGAGCCACAACTTTAACTTCCACAAGAACGCCACTGGTGCATACCAGGTCATCACCGACTTCTTGGGGGAGCATTTGAAATGATCGAGTCTTGAGTTCTGGGAATGGCCATGATCATGACTGCAGTGAGCATATTAGACTACATTCCATATGCATTATGGGGCCATCGACGACATGACTAGAGTCGTCAGAGGGAAGGTCTTGTACACGACACATTCATTCTGCTATATGCATGGGCGTCTTGAGCGTTACTGACCCGGCAGCGTTGATGTTGGGTTATGATAGAAGGCGGAGCCACTTGGCCAGATAGATCAAGACAGGTATAGGAGAGTCATGTGTAATGAGGATGAGGATACATAGTAATGATGAACACAACTCAGTATTCATGTCGTGCTTCAGATGATTTGTGCTAGACCGAGGTCAGTACTTGGTACCTACTGCTTACCCAGATATTTCGTTTCGATATACACATGGAGAGATGCATGGGCATGTCCTATCCTTCCTGTGATGATCTCCACCGGAGTAAATCTGTGACTGCTCCCTGCGGCTTTGGGAAATGTTGAGAGATGGAGATCTCATGGCTAGTAGCACCACCAGCACAAAAGCAGGTAGGTACTTTTGTGATAGTTGTAAGCTTCTGGACTTCGCGCTGCCGGATTGCCACGTCGCTAGACCTCATAGGGCTGGAAAAGACTCCGCTTGTCATACCTCAGCCCTGTGTGTGAATATGTGAATTTCAGTCATGGGACACGATTGGCCCTGTTCAAATTCAACGACTTTTGCGGGAAGACCTAGAGAATTCTGACCACAACAACTAGTCAACCCTTGCTACGGGTCAATAAAGGCGCCATTTCTCAGCTGGGTTCTGAGTTCAAGGTGAGATCGAGTCAAGGAAATGTGCCCAAACAACCGAGTTCCTCAATCTTTACGCCCCCAAAATGGCCGAGATCAATGCATGATTTCAAATTCGCTTGATCGGGGAGTAGTTGTTTCGTCCGGCCCTAACTTATGCGAGGCTCCCAGGACCGCACAAAAGTGGTAAAGTATCACAGGGCCCCTTCGGGCTTCTCGGCCCTCCCGAGGCCAGCCCGAGCCACAGGAGGATTGGTTTGTACCCAAATACACACAACACACAGTAGGGGCTCTGCGCACACCTTACTGACAAGAGAACGGACATACGAGGCCAAATTGCAAGGTTCCGTTTTTTTCCCCAAATCGTTGCGGCAAAATTCAAAAGGGCGGTACATGTAGGGTTGTAGTTAACAGATTTGTTGTTGGCGACGTATAATAATAATGATGATGATGAACGGGGCATAAGAAGCCACCCCGATTTGACAAGGATCGGGGCGTAAACGGGCGTCGGGGGGGGACACATGCATACCCATGATCGACTGTCAGTACTCACCTGCGGCTCAGACTGTGGGGACGAACCAATGAGCCTTTGACGTGTTCCAAAGTTGGGGTCCAGAATGAGGCTTGTCGTATTCGTTAACAGGCAATAGTTCGCAGTTGATGGAGATGCCACTTGCGAGGGTGACATCGATATTTCAACAGCCCTACGTAGACGTAGCTGTGCATCCTGCTATGGGCTGAATGAAAATCTCTCGACACAGCGATTGGATTTAACATAATTAGTCATGGTGGAGACTTTGAGAATGACGAGAGCCGGCGACACCGTCATGAGCTGTAGGCTCGACACAACAAACATTAATGTTTATCAAGCGCCGGTCAATACTGGAAGGAGATAGGAGATTGAGGGTGATGAGTTGCATTTGGCCCCCATAGGTAGTAATGACTCTCTCTGGCGCTGATCTCCTGGCAGTACTTTTGCCAGGCTTTGACGATGTCTTCGATGGTGGATCACTGCTGATCAGGGGATGCGAAGCTTCCACATCCCAGGATCTGGAGCAACATTCCAGCTCGACAGGGAGTTTGGCAATTGCAGGACTTCTTTGTCTTCAGGTGTCAGCACTAGAAAGTCCACCGACATGGAGGACGACATATCGTCCCATGCAGGAGTTTGCATACCAGCAGGTCGCTTGCCTGAGCTCCCCTTACTCCACAAGACTGAAACGGAGCGAGAGCTTCTTGATAGGAATCGGATGGGGAAATTTTGGATGGCAGGCGGCTCCCTCGGAATGACAGCGGCATCAACAGTCTCCACGGGCATTCACATAAGAACCGGGGTGCAGACTGCATGAGTCCATGGGAAGAATGCATTCGGCAGTTCGCAAGAGTGGTGGAATGTTGAACGTATGTTTGACTCCTCAAAATTTAACCCAACTAGGGTGTGGCATATGAGGACTGTGTGCGTTGGCCAGCGGGTGGAGAAAGAGTGTATAGCCAAGAGATTGGTCGAAAGGGGGGTCATGGGAGAGGATGTTACTGGCTGGGTATTATTATTGAACAGGAGTGATCTCATGTCACTGTGTTGGAATTCGACCCGGAGATGGACGGGAGGAGTTTGGGAGGAGGTCTTTAAGACGTTGGCGAGGACGTCGTGCCAAACACGCGCGTCAAACAGGGACGGGGATGTAGGAGAATTTTGGGCGAGAGATCAACACAGGGCGGCATCCGTGTGTCCAAGTGATGCTCATCCATGTGCTTGACAAAGCACCCTGGCATGGGCGTGTGGTTCCTGGATTCCCTTGGTTACCAGGATTGCCATTCGGTCATTGTAGGTCAAAGTGGAGGAGACAAACTGAGACAGAGCCGCAGTCAACTGGGACAGAAGATGACGTCGAGCTGGCCGCTGGTGTTGAACGGTGGACACTCGATTGGCTCACCGCCCTGACACCTAAGAAATGAGACGACTTGGGTGTTCACAAACTCATACATCATTGAGTGCTGGGCGTTGCGGGCAGTTCGTCTTGAGAGCGTGGTCAAATTAGGATGGGCTAATGCGGTTCGACTTTAACGAAATGAATGAACAATAGATCGGAAGGGATTATGAGATCAGAAAAATAGCCATGACGGTGGGTAAGATACGAGAAACGGCGAGAAACCCCTGCAGGCAGTGAGATGGCGACGGGAAAAGACTTTAGCCATCCGTCCGCCTCCCGCACACTACGAGTCCAATTTCTGGAGACGAACACCTTTTAGAGGAAGGTAATCAGACCACGGGCGCAGGTAGCACAGGTGCCTACTTGAACTACCTTATTTACTTAACTACCTACTCCGTACTTGGTACATATGTACCTACTTACCTAGGTCTGGGGACATGGTTCAGCTGCAGTTGCCTTAAAGATGGGTTGGCATTCCAGGACGTTAAGGCAGGCACTCACGCGCTGTCCATACTTGGAGTGTGTGCATGCCACACAGACCAAGATCGATGGCATTGCCCATGTGCTGGTAATCTAAATTGGCCGACTTGCCGAAGTCCTTGCATGGCCATGGTAGCAGGGAGCAGATAGCAGATAGCAGATGTGCAGTTGACATCAGTCCCCTCTTTGATCAGAGGCTAGACAGGACACCATTGACGCGGAAGCCAGACCGTCAGCATCCCGCCGTCAGTCAAGAAGCCACAGATGCGTTGTATGTAAATCATGACCTGTGCGGTACTGACAGAAAAGAGGCGAGTTTGCCATCCTTGCCCGACTGGGCTCGGTTATGCAAGTGATGCAAGATCTAACGCCAGATCGGGGGCTGATCGCCATGAGTGCATGCAGAGACCGGGGGGCTACAAAGACAGCTGTCGTGTCGAGTCCATTCCTTAGTTAAGGTACTTGGCCCTAGAAACGCCCGAGGGGCCTTTGGTCACCAACCATAGAACCCAATCATCACACTATTCACACCTATGAGTGCCTGAAGCAAGTAGATAAAGTGGTTCGAACCCAAGTGTTCCAATTCCCAAATCCATTGTTCTCCGTTGAGGCTTTGGTTTGAGCTTTGGCTTCAGCTTTGGCTTGGGCCGTTCCCTTCCCCGCTGCGCCACCAACCTAAAGAGAGGTCAACAGAGCCAGAATAAAGAGATGTACTCCGTAAGCTTGGATAATGGATACATTGGCACTTGGGAAGACTTACCTACGACTACGGAGTATACGCAGTGTGCACTGAACAGAAATCACCCTGCATGTGGTGGCTTACTCTGGCGCCACTTCCGCCTCCACATTCCTTTGCATCGACGTCGCCCTCCACCATCAACGTCTACGGAGTACTGAGAACACAATTGCGTCTTAGTCGCTCTTTGACTTTCTCCAACCCCATCAACGCCGCCCGACTCGAGGACTGAACTTCGGATCTCTGTTCATGTCCATCTCCAGCTCCTTCTCAACCGTTCTGCCCTTTGTCTACCTGACCGAGTTCCTCCCTCATGATCCTTATCAGCATTCCATCGACCGCGAGGGCACGCACCTCCCTGCGCCCTTTTACTCCTCCTGGAGCCCCCTCCTAAATACGGAGGACGTCGTTGTTCTGCCCTTCTCCATCCTCCTCGTGTCATCCCTGTCCAGCACCAGACACTAATGGTCTCAGCCATCCACAATTAGCTCCATCCACGCCGGCTCTCAAGAACCTTATTCTGGCCATCAAGTGTCAACTTCAATCCACTGACTTCATGTCCTCTTCTTAACATCCTATAGCGTCACTATGCGTCCCTGTCAGAACTTGCCCCTCCGACCCAACTGTGGTAATTCCACTGTGCCAGAAATCCTTGCTACCACCATCTACTGTCTTGAAGCCATGTTCAATTTTGGCACCTTTTCCACCTGCATATGGGTGGAGCGCCTTTCATTCACACATCACCGACCAGAGCCACCATAATCCTCTTCCTGCTGAGGCTCCGGCCTCCCATCTCCAGTTTTGACATCTCTCTTCGCCTCCCAACCACACACTATCCGGGTAATATATGTCTCCTGTTTCCACCCACCAGGCCTCCGATCCGATGCTTCGCCAACTTTACATCCTTCGAGTTACCGTCTATCTCCAACACTGACTGTCCCATTCTCTCACCCCTCTGAGGGAGATGTCTGTTCTTGCGCGACCCTCAGCATCATTCACTGGCGTACTACCCTGAACAGCCTTCCTCTCCTTGGCCGACATCGACGGTCGCATCATGACATCGATACAGTCTTACCCCAGTCGACCAGATAAAGCACTACCTGAATTGCCCATCCCAAAGTTCTCTATCGAGTCTCACAGGCCTCGCACTGCTGCAACAGACGACTCATGCCCCAGTCCTACAGTCCATGTGTACCAAGGCCCGAGATCACCACCATCGTCCCCGCGAAACTTGCGAGTCCCTCAATTCCGCCAGTCGCGAAAATGGGCCAAGAGGTACGAGCCTGCATCCCCATCACCAAACACCCCGGCGCTACCCGAAAAGGAGACCTTTCAGCCGTCTCTCCTCACTGCCGATCAAGATGAACGTATCCTCACCATGCGCGAGGAATCTTTCGACCAACAACGCGCCAAGTTAAAGCACCCACCTATGATTTTATCCAGTATTGATGAGGCACAACGTTCAACTCCCGAGAACGTAAGCGAAAACAACTTTTCAAACCCCTCACAATGCCAACCAGCGACGATACAATGTTGGAGAACTGTCAAAGCGACCATTTTCATATCTTCTGCTCCTTCAGACTTCCAAAACCGCCGCCAAGGCACCAAGCGAACAGTGCCCCCTCGAAAGCGCGAAAGAAGAGGCCGCCGTGGACATGGGAGAGTCGCACTTCCTCGATTCGCAAAGATAGGGTCCAGGTTCATGCAAAAAAGACCCGTCCCTCCCCCCAAAGACCCCTTCCCCCAGCCCATAACTGCGCTGCCAGCTGTGTACGGTGATTTCTGGCGAGAGACAGATCGAGATACCTCAAACCGCCGCCCTGGTTCCAGGTCACCTGTTCCATCCCTCCACGACCCCGAAAAAGATAGCCGCTTCTCGAAAGAGTGTATGGATGTTCTGAACAGTCTCGACTTCAACCGCGACTGGTTGTCTTCACCTTCTCCAGGCCTGGCTCCACCGACTCAATCCTCACATCAAGTCTCACCCTCGACATCCCAGCACGTCTTACAAGGCCCCCGAATTGATGACGGTGACTCGATTTCTATCCATGCCGCATTGGCTGCTGTGCCAGCCCCTCTGAGCGCTGATTCCACTCCTCCGATCCCAGACATAACTGTATCAACCAGCTCAACACCACAAGCCCACCATCGTCGTCCACAGCTGCCGCGGAGGACTTCCAGTAAACAAGACTCGTCAAGCCTTGCCACACAGATGTTCTCACCGACCCGAAACTACGCAGGTTCCACCACAAGGCGACTAGGCCTCCCTACATCTCCGTTACGCTCTAAGGCTCTTGAGCAGTCCCACCGTTCCTCGCTGGCCCCTCCTTGCGCCGGCAATACTTTCAACGGCCCAAGACCGGCCACAAGCACCGACACTCTAGCCAAGATAGAGGCAGAGGTCAAGGTCAATGTCGTTCCTCGAGGTAGAATATCTGAAAATCCCAGAGTATCTCATATATCGTCGGACTCAAAATCGGGCCCTCCTAGTATTCCACCAGAGCGTCCATTACCAGCACTACCCTCAGACTCGGCCTCTGATTTCCATCGGCGGTCTATCGATTCCTCAACAAGTGCAACCAAACATCCTGTGTACCCTAATGAAAGACTGTCCATGTCCACCATCCGCATCGTATCTTCAATTCCAGAACAACGACCTACGCTGGAGATGGAAAAGTCCACCAAAATAAATGCACAACTGTCTGATGGAAAGCTTCATGGGCTGACCCGAAAGCTCTCAGCCGATCTCATGTCGCTCGATTCTTTATCCTCTCGAAAGTCTCGTGATTCGCAACGCTCCTCTCGATCGTTCACCAAGCACAACATCTCGGGGCCACGTGCTGAGAAAGTAAAGGAGATGCGCAGGCGTGACTTGAGACTGTCAGTTTCTGACCCGGACATGCAGAATACCTCCAAGAACAAGACAGCTAAACAATCTCATGGACGGGGCGATCAGAAGGACATTACAGTTCAGCCACAGGGCCTTGATACACGACCCTTAATGGATGAGCTAGACCAATTCCCCGCAGTGCCGGAAAGTAGTGGCATTGGGAGTAGGACCGGATCTCGCAGATACAACCGAGATCACAGCCAATCAAGGCAAGCGGCCCATCGGCATCAGACATCAAAATCAAGCATGTCCTACCATACTCGCCAACCACGTCCAAAGGAAATTCTTAGTCAAAGCAATATCTTTGTCGTTGTCGACTCCGATCCTGTTACCGCCCGTTTCCGAGCTGGGGCCATGAGCCCTGCCCCTAGTATTGGCGGCCCTCCCAGTCGCAGTGCCAGTCCTTTTCAGTCGATGAAGCATTCACGACGTTTGTCAAACCTCAGAGATATGTCTGCCAGTCAGGGGAGCCCTCTTAAGACTCTCACAAAGACACTCAGTATTCAAAGTCTACAACAAATGAGGAGCCCAGGCTCAGCCAAATCCACTTCTATTGCGTCCAAACCCACCAAGCGACACGCCCGGACTACGAGCCATAGTCTCAGCAGTTCGAGCGACGAGTCGCAGCTCGTGTTGATAGCAACCAGCTCGAACTCACCCCAGAAGGTTGCGACTAAACCTCGCAAACGTCGAAGATGGAACAGTAACGATCTCGTCGACGTAGGCACGCTCAAGCAGACCGTCGAGGAACTTTTTGTCGTCGTCATCAAGCAGGAAGAAAAAATCCGGTGGCAAGCTGATCAAATCCAAATGATGATACGAGTCATGGCACCCATCAATCGAGTTCGCGGTGTCAAGGTCTCCGGGGCCCTTGAAGACATTCCAGACTATTCTACCAGTGATGAGCAAACAGCCGATGATGCTCGAAGCCTTACAGTGAGGCCAACCTACATCAACGGTGGTAGATCTACCCGAACGAGTGCTAGCACCAGTGTAATGACGATGAAGAAGAGGGAAAAGCTTCGACCTGCGCCAGGACACGTCAGGCTGAACAGCGCCGGTGATTATACTACAGCTTCCACCACGCCTAGCATCGTCGATCACACCGATGCCACCAAGGTCTCCGTGAATGATGCGTCTCTCACTGATCCAATGGAATATGACTTGGGGAGTCCAGGACCTCCTACCCTCTCGGAGCGTGAAAAGGCCCCCCTTCAGCCTGTTGAAAATGCCGAACCAAAACCCCCGGTGGGAGATCGGCTTAAGAGCAACAACGGACCGATGAACACTAACGTACCGCTCCATCACCCACCCCCAGTGGCATCCGTCATCCCCCGTGGTAGGCTTCCTGAGGATCAGATGAGCTTTCTCAGTCCCGCTGCTTCAACCGTCGAGGGAGACGATCCCTTTCTTGGCCGGAGCGCAGGCCAGAAAAACCGGCTTTTGCAACCTCCCAATAATGTTGGACGTAACGGTCGCGTTCCGCAACCTCTTTTCGGCCCACCCGAAGCGAGACATGAAAATAACGATAATGATGATACCGATGCCAGATCTTTGGACACGGAAGCTGAGAACCAACGGGACGCTGCAAGGCTAAGTGTTAATCACGTTCTGACTAGCACTGAGCAGATGGACCGTGCAATTGAGCAGTTGATGAACATATAATGATCATGTACGATAATACTGGAGTACTTGCCTGCTTATTACCAGTAGTAGAATACCTATTTAGTAACAGTGCTCAGTATTGCAGACACCAAATTCAAGTTACGCATCCCTCAGACCCCCGGAAGTTCTCTCTCTGGGCGCCATTTCATAGTTCAATCTCAGAGACTCACTCTCAGGTTTCGAAGAAGTTTTATATCCAAGTATCTTACCAAAGTACCTACCTAATCTCTCCTGAAGTAGCACTAGTTCTGTTAACTTCGTGAAGACCTGCGAGTTACTTCGCAGACCTTGTTAAGAAATCATACGTTCTCCCTCAGCTTGCCATCACTTCACTTCAGTCAACCCGTACTCGTATACCTGTTGCAGGGATATTGAATTCTCGGCCTTGTGGTCCGGCCCCTCCACGGGCTCGTACCTACTTTGGGTACTTTGGTCGGTACATTTGCTCAGTCCCTAACCTACTGAGGGGTCAACACGAACGAAAAAACGAGCGGAGGGGAGCCCTATCATAAGCCATCTCACTCACTCACATCCAAGACCAGACCTCGGGTTCGATTCAATTCGTCAGGCTGAACGAGGTTGACAGGTAGGTCAGGTACTTTAAGGCAGAAGCTGAACTCTCACTTTACGACAAACCTGAAAGAACCTTGAAGTGTCTGTTGAGCTCAACTGACCGAAAATAACGGATGTTGAACGAGAACCCCCGTCTTTCTTCCAGGTTCTGGTCGTGGTGGCCAATAGTAGCGGTTGAACACAAGCGCGGTGGCGTTCATTCGCTTCTAAAACAAGCAACTGTAGGTAATGCTTGTTCGAACGCTTACATCCAACCGGACTCGTTGTGACCGCCTGGTCGCAGGGACCGTGGAACCGAGGAATCGTGGCATGCCGGGGTCTGAGATTGGATCACGGGGTAGTCAGACTCGAGCCACACTCAATGGCCGATGACTGAGGCATGTAAGATAGATGATTATTACACGGATGAGGTGTCGAGAACATGACATTTGTGTCAACTCTTGTCGTTGCCTCGGTAGGTAAGCTTGATCATTTAATCTGATTTGATTCGCCTGGGACAGAGGCTGAGTTTACAAAGATCTATCTGAATTCGTCTTCGACTTAAGTCACGAGCGGTGAGACTAGTATCAATGCTGAAACTGAGTGTAAGCGTTCACCATCATTCTAGGTCTATACAGACTCGAACTTGAAGAAGTTCCTAATCCAATCGTTCCCCCACTCGTGTCGAATCCAGATTTCTCGTCCTACCAGCTGTGCTCAGACCGGTGTGAGAGCCATGTCTAGGCTGAGCTGTCAGTGAAGGGGCACCCCTGCTCACCGGTAGAGACAGGACACGAGATAAGAGACAGGGCTGGCCAGCTTCCCACCATCTCCCCTCTTCTCACCTTGCGCCTATTAGACTCAAAATTTCGGGAAAGGGTTGCGCCATCTCGGCTGCAACGACTTTCAAACCCTCGTCTGAGCTCCCAACCATCATCTGAGGTCTAAGACCTGGGGCCAGACTCGACAAACTTGAAGTGCAGGCCATCATCCAACCCAGTTTACGCACAGCTCGCATTGCAATGTTTCACAAGTCAACACGAGTCACAAATATCATCGAATCAGGTTTTCGCTATTGCTTGCTTCGAGCACGGCGAGGAGCTGAAATGGTGCGCCACGAACCACAAGATTCATATGTCCATTGAAAGCCTATACGAGTAGGCGTGCAGATTGAAAACGATGGATGGTCGTTGGTCCAATACCAGTGTATGAATTAGTCACCCAGGCTGACATCCATTCTCCTCGTGTGAGGACATGTATAAAAACCTAGGGCAAGTCTGGGTGGATGCTCAGCTCATTCATCCTCCAAGTCTTGGAAGACACCAAGGTAGTACTACTTACAGGTTGGCTTTCATTCTGTAGAGGCAATCGACCATGACCCAGCCCAATCAGCAAGCCAATGGGCAACAACATCCTTTGCAATCCAACGCGCCTGGTGATATGAAGACTCTATTCGCCGCGTTTGCCCGCCATGGCAAGCCCTTACGCGGGCTCATGGCTGCAGCCGACAAACCCACATTTCAAGGTCGTTTCGGACGCATGTTTGCCGATACCATTCCTGCCGGAACATACGGTGCAACCGACGATGAAAGCAGGCAAGCCTTATTGGCCTTGGGAGCCTTGATGACTTCCAAATTGGATGAACCAAAGGACGGCGGCGATGCCGAAGAAAGTGGAATACCAGCCCTCTACACCTATTTCGGTCAATTCATCGATCATGACATTACCTTTGACCCCATGACCACTCTGGTTCAACACAGTGACCCAGAAGCACTGACGGATTTCCGCACTCCAGCTTTGGATCTTGACAACGTCTATGGCCGTGGTCCGGATGATCAACCTTACCTGTACGACGACAGTGGTTTGAAGTTTCTGCTTGGTGAAGTCCTCGACAATGGAGCTCATGACCTTCAACGTAACACTGCAAACACAGCTCGTGCCCTCATCGGAGACCCTCGAAACGATGAGAATAGCATTATCTCTCAGTTCCAGGCGCTCATGCTGCGCTTCCACAACCGACTGGTAGATGAGAACCCGGGCCTCAAATTTGCTGCCATCCAGAAAATTGTGCGTTGGCATTACCAGTGGGTCGTTGTCAACGACTTCCTCCCTAAGATCATCTCCTCAAGAGTCTTGGATGCCCTGAAGACCAATGGTATATACGACCGAAAGAAGATTCAGTTCTTCTACTGGAAGAAGACTCCATTCATGCCAGTGGAATTCTCGGCGGCTGCGTATCGCCTTGGCCATTCTATGATTCGACCGGGGTATCGTCTCAACGACGACGACACCACCTTATTGCCAATATTTCCGGTGCCTGATACAGTGCCTGGAGCGCCACCAGGAGGGATTACCCCTGGCTTGACTGGTTTCCAGGCAATGGCGAAGAATCGTGGAATTGACTGGGGTCGATTCATCGACGTCGGAGAGCCACGCCCTTATGGAGCTGAGATAGACGACGAGACAAGCCCGGCCAGTACTGAAACCAAAAGACGTTTGCAACTGGCGTACCGCCTCGATACCTCGGTGGTGACGCCGCTCTCGGTCCTACCTAAATCGGTTGCTTTTGACGAACCTCGTTCACTGGCCCAACGCAATCTGCTTCGGGGCTTCGAGCTTGGACTTCCGACAGGACAAAGTGTTGCCAAAGCAATGGGAGTGACTCCGTTGAGTGACCGTGAGATCATCATTGGCAAGGCGGTGGACAGCCCAGAAGGTGAGGACACCGTTGGACCTCTGTCCGATATCCCAGAGCTTTCAGCTTTCCGTGGCAATTGTCCACTATGGACATACATTCTTGCCGAAGCGGCACTCCCCAAGAACATCAAACCAGTCACCATCCCAGTCTCCCCTCCAAGAGACATCTCGACTCCTCAGCTCGGTGAGGTGGGTGGACGGATTGTGGCCGAGGTCTTCCTTGGACTGCTCTTTGGAGACAAACACTCTTTTCTCAGCTGTGATCCCAGCTGGACCCCGACCATTGGAAGTGCCAAGTCCAAGTTTGGTCTTCGCGACATAGTGTCATATGCACTAGGGCCATAGAGTTATTCCACCCAGTCCAGAAAAAGGTATGTAGTGAGGATACTTGTAGTGGATCAGTATGAAATGGGGTCAAAATATATCAACAGTGGTGAGAGAACATGGAGAAAAGTGGTATATGGAAACACGTTCTTTCTCTATGAAATCAAACTCAAATATCGTTCGAATGAATCATGTGGTTTCTATTGAATTGATTGACCATCTGAATGGTGAAGTCGAATTTGTCTTTGGAATCTCAATGTTGCGTGTCGTCTTGTAGAATTCCGACGTGTAAATCCTATGGCCGAGTATAGACCCTTCAACCGTCGCCCCCCGAATTTTGTCTTCCGCGCTGCTGAGTCGCTTTGACGGCAATTCAACCATGGAGATGAGGAAACTTGTTCTCTACAATTAAAAAGCAGAGTCCACCACCAAAACCCGGTCAGCAACCCACAAACTGCTCTAGTGTCCGACTTTCTACCTTTCGTCGTCTCATTGACTTGAGTCGACTCCTCACTCCGTATTCTCAGACCACCACCACTTCGACCCACCTATTCGCCGTCGCTCGAAGCCGACTCCCCGTCTAGCAATCACTATGAAGCGCAGGCCAAGTCTCTCCTCATCCAGATACATTTGATTTTTTGTCCGTCATGGCAAATTACGGCGCCTACTACGGTGGTGGCGCTGGTCAGCCCCTTCAGCCAAACCAAGACCCTCGATACGTTAACTCGCAACCACAACAACCCTCCCCTTCCTTTCCACAGCCCTCCATCCCTCAGCCTGGCTTTCAGCAGCTGGGCAATCAATATTATGCCCAACAGCAATATGCAAATCAACAGCCTCAGCAGCCACAGCAGTATGCAGGGCCTGATCCCACAAATGGCTTGGCTACACAGCTTGGAGGAATGGATATAGGAACTACATCTGTCAGATCACACAGGAAAAAGGATCGTCATGCCCACCACGACATTGGTCCTGGTCCTGCCGTATCGCCTGCTCCTCCCCCAGTACAGGGATATCAGCAAGGAGGGCTTAACAACGCCCAGTTTTTGGGTGGAGGACAACAGCTTCAACCTGGAGTCCCACAACAACCAGCCAACACTGTGAATCCAGCAGACAAATTAAGGATGGGTGAAGAGGCAGTGACCACACAAGGACGTGTCGATCCAGAACAGGTCCCGAGTGTTGCGAGAGCAAGAGACGCTGCCACTCAATTCTATCAAGCTAATATTTACCCCACCATGGAGAAACATCTGCCTCCTCCAGCTGGAATCCCGTTCACAGCACACGACCAAGGGAACTCGTCGCCCAAATATGCTCGCCTCACTATCAACAACATCCCCTCCACTGTTGACTCTCTTTCCTCTACTGGACTTCCGCTGGGCCTCGTGCTCCAGCCATTCGCTCAGCCTCAGGAAGGCGAGCTACCCATCCCTGTCCTCGACTTTGGAGAGACTGGCCCCCCAAGATGTCGAAGGTGTAGGACCTATATCAACCCCTTTATGACTTTTCGGTCTGGTGGGAACAAATTGGTGTGCAACATGTGTAATTTCCCCAACGACGTGGCACCAGAGTACTTTGCCCCCACTGACGTTTCCGGAATCCGCGTGGATCGATTACAGCGACCAGAACTGATGCTGGGAACGGTCGAATATATGGTGCCCAAAGAATACTGGGCCAAGGAGCCGACTCCACTGAGATGGCTCTTCTTGGTCGATATCACGGAAGAAGCCCAGAATCGAGGGTTCCTGGCCTCAGTCTGTCGCGGTATACTGGATGCTCTCTATGGGCACGAGAGAGATGATTCTCAAGAGACTGATGAAGCAACCCCTCAGTCAAAGATCCCTCCTGGAGTCAAGATCGGGATTGTGACTTTTGACAGAGAAGTTCAATTCTACAACCTGACCGCTGGACTGGCAACGGCTCAGATGATGGTCATGACGGACCTGGAGGATCCTTTTGTTCCATTATCCGATGGCCTATTTGTCGACCCGACCGAGTCAAAGGATGTCATTACCGGCCTCCTTAATGCCATTCCGACCATGTTCTCGACCTTCAAGAATCCCGAACCCGCCCTTTTACCCACACTGAATGCTGCATTGACGGCATTAACCGCCACCGGTGGCAAGATCATTGCAACTCTTTCTCGCCTGCCCACATACGGGCCTGGCAAGCTCATCATGCGAGATGATGGAAAGGGTCGTGATACCGACCATGAAAAGAAACTCTTTACAACGGAGCATCCCGGCTGGAAGAAGACGGCTGCTTCAATGGTTGCTGCAGGAGTTGGCGTGGATTTCTTCCTCGCTGCTGCCGGAGGAGAATACATGGACATTGCCACCATCGGCCATGTAGCACGTCTGACAGGTGGGGAAACATATTTCTATCCCAACTTTGTAGCGCCACGCGACACATTGAAACTGGAAACGGAGATTAAGCACTCTTTCCAGCGGGAGACTGGATTCCAAGCATTGATGAAGGTTCGTTGTTCCAACGGGTTGCAGGTCTCGTCCTATCATGGTGCTTTCCTGCAAAATTCCTTCGGCGCTGACCTCGAGATCGGCACCATTGATGCCGATAAGGCGATCGGGGTGACGTTCTCGTACGACGGCAAGTTGGACTCTAAGCTTGACGCCCATTTCCAGGCTGCCTTGTTGTACACTTCTGCCTCTGGTCAGAGAAGAGTCCGTTGCATCAATGTGGTTGCAGCAGTCAGTGATGGTGCGACCGAGACCATGCGGACGGTTGATCAAGATGCCGTGCTCAACATCATTGCCAAAGAAGCCTCATTAAAAATCACGGAGAAATCTCTCAAGGACATTCGAGCAGGAATCACAGAAAAGACGATTGACATACTCGCGGGGTATCGCAAAAACTTTTCTGGCTCACATCCCCCTGGTCAGCTGGTTCTTCCGGAACATCTCAAAGAGTTTGCCATGTACACCCTTGGATTGATTAAGAGCCCGGCTCTCAGAGGTTTGTGGAGACCCCATCCTTCCCAGGCGCTACGCCTTTACTGACATACCTCCCCAGGCGGCGTCGAACATCCTGATCGTCGTGTTCAGTCGGCACGATTCCTGCGGTCTGCTGGTGTGACCGAGACGGCTCTCTACCTGTATCCACGGATCTACTCGATCCACAATCTCCAACCCGAAGATTGTTTCGCCAATCCTGAAACGATGCAACTCGTCGTTCCACCGACACTCCGTGCATCATTTGCCCGCGTCGAAGAAGGCGGAGTTTATCTTGTCGACAACGGGCAGCAAATATTGCTCTGGCTCCACGCACAAACTTCACCTAATCTGATCGAGGACCTCTTCGGTCCCGAAGCACACTCCCTACAAGATCTAGATCTGCATACCAACTCACTCCCAGTCCTAGAGACACACCTCAACGCCCAAGTGCGCAATCTTTTGGCCTACCTCTCGACAGTGCGGGGCAGCAAGGCGGCGACGTTTACGTTGGCAAGACAAGGGCTGGACGGGTCCGAGTTCGAATATGCAAGGATGTTAGTCGAGGACAGAAACAACGAAGCACAGAGTTACGTGGACTGGCTGGTGCATGTGCACCGCAGCATACAAATGGAACTGAGCGGACAGCGAAAGAAGGACGATGCTGGAGACCATGAGGGGATTTTGAATAGTTTGACGGGGATCAGAGCACCGTATTGGACATAGATAGAAAGTGGTACAGCATAGCGAGTTAGGGGTCATCCTTAAAAGTGTAGTGGACAGTTGCCCCTTTGAAGTCTGCAGGGAAGCGGAGAGACCGCACATGGTGTTGTATGACATGACATGACATCCACTATTGCATTGGTATCTACCTAGACAAGTAAGAAATACTGAAGATCCATGTTGAATTCGGCCATGCCCTGAGTCTAAATCAGGCCAGTCCGGAAAGGGAAAGTGGTTGTCTGAGACAGAGGGAAAGATTGCTGTTCTCGGTAGGCTACTTCTCTCCGTCCGGAAGTTCTGACCGGAATCCATGACCCAGGAGAGGTGACGAAACCGCATCACTCATTTGCATGGAGGCAGGTCCGGATGAAGAGGAGTTTTTTGTGTTCACTTCAGCGTTGGGCCTCTTCAAATTCCACACCGGTTTGCGGCGCCTGGTGATGACAGCATGTTACTGCTGCTTGTAGAAAAGTATGCATTCCCCCGAACCCACGTTGTTTTGTCAACATCTGTGGATTGGATCGAAAACTAGTCAAGAACTGACTCTGAATATTTATTGCGTATCCTCGGTCTGTCACCACGGACCAACAATCAGAGCGTCAGATGGACTGTCGAAGATGCTGCACCACTAAAACTGGACTCAGTTCTAGTTAAGGCAAACCCTCATATCTGCTACCGTACCCATACCACCTATGGAAAACCGAGCAATGACTCTCCCAACGTCTTTACATGGGAACGAAGACGAGACCAGGATGAACACCGCTCGGGGATCTAGATAACCTGATTTGGAATATGCCAACTTTTTGATTAGGCAATCTTTGCGCAACTCCATGACTCAACGAATTCAGGACTTAGGTTCAGGGTTAGGCTAACAGTTAGACTCTACCGTTAGGGTTCAAGAGGGGATAATTAGAGAATAACCACATCCAGACTGCTGGCTTCCAAATCCGGCAATTATCGATCAACATCATGCCCCAGAAGTGTCAAACATGAGGCTCACGGTTAGGGTCAGGGTTAGGGTCAGAGAAGACAATGTATTATCAGGCATTATCCATATTCAGACTGGCGACTTCCCAATTTGGGAATCATCGATCAACTTTCTAACCCGACAGTAGTTGGTTGGACGGTCATCACAAAACGGGGAGAGTTGAGGAAGAGACTCTCTTACTATAAGAAATTCATGTTTGGACACCAAGATGCCTAATCAGGTAATTTCCGGGGGACTTCATGACCCGACCGCGACTCGGACTGAGGGGTAGCGTTAGGGTAGGAGAAATTATCATTGGACAAAAAAAATAACCTAGCCAGGTCATGTGATCTACACCTGCAGGAACTGAATATAACGAAGCCCCGATTCATGAGGCTCTCTGGGTTTAGACTGCCAAGGCTGCTAAAAATGGGTCATAATTTGGAGTAGATTCCTGAATTTGGAGCAAGGCTAGATTGATAGGGGAATTCTCGTCAACTTGGTGTACCGGCACGTCATCTGTTTGAGACACATCTATGCACTTTTGGGTTAGCATGACTTGTGTTCGGATCTTTGGGTTCCTGATTTGTATAGTATTGAGGTGATGCTCTCTCGTTTTACAACAGTAGTAGTTGTACGAGATAACTGCTTTTCAGCAGTATGATCACAGATTATCTGCGTTGCAAGGGTGTCGAAAACGCCTGGAAACGCTGATTCCAGGGGGTATTGGGATCCGTATTGGTCAGAATTAGGTCAAAATCGAATCAAGATGCCATCAAGTAGTTCTATAGTTCATACTTGACACTCAGGAAATTGTTTCGACTCTTCATTCCCCCTCAAGTCCCTTTCGTGCTCTAATATTGTATTGTATTTGGTGAGTGTTGGTGCCAGACAAGACCACGTGAGTTTCTCTGGACTGAGTCCAGAGAAGTTAGCGCGCTGGCATCATCTCAGTCCATAAGGCCCTAAAGAATTCATGATATTCAGCATAGACAAGTAAGTAACTAAGTACTCACAACCCACAGTGAGTTGCTGCTAAAGGGAATTAATCGATGAGAGTTTCACTCTAGAAGAGAATGCCTGTATTCCTTTGTTGTTTATCTGTTTCCTTAACTCAAGAAATCCGTCACTGTGTCACAAACCGCCCTGTAGGACTGTGGCACCCCACCCTATCTTCAGTCAGGACAGGCCTGGCAAGCCAAAGTGCCTTATCAACCTTTACAATATCTCCCTTAAGCACCCGTGAGAAAATGCAACACCGCTATAGTTGCTTTAGCGAAGATCTGTGGCGAGCTTGGTGAGCCCGGGGAAGCTGCATGACCTTTCCAACCGAATATCGATATTCGGCTGGTGAGTCTCCTAGTTCAGAAATTCATCTCCAACTTCACGACACGGTACACAAGTGTGCCATCAGATTTTGGAGGTGGGCGCACAAAAGGGAAAACGATTTCAATTCCTCAGGTAGGCAGTCGGAACTGCCTAATGAAGATGAAGTTGTCTTACTTGATGACACGGGTATATGCATGACGACGCAGGAGTCAAGCAGGGATGAAGCAGGGATGCAGCAAGACGGGTCAGAGGCATGTGACTGCAGCTGCAAACCAAAGTACAAGTATGGAATGGGGATGGGAGGAGATTGCCGCTATGAGAGGAAGGGACCAGGCCTGGTTGCTACAGACCAAGTCGTGACTTACCCTGATTCCGCTAATAAGGTAGTCAAACTTCCTAATGCGGGAATTTAGAGCCAACTTCATGACATAACCGATAGTTTTTGGCAGCGTAGATCGCTCCATTGCAATAATATCTTAAACCTTAGCCCTACACCATTGCCCTACCCCACTACCCGATGGCTCATCCCATCGCAAGTCCCGGCCAATCTATACATTCTCTCACAGCTCATCACCACACCACTCCAAATGACTATCTACAACAATTCCGAGTCAAATGCCATATATCAATGGCATGCAGAAGGCGATGGTCAAGTTGATCGGTTCTCTTCATTCTCAAATCTCTCCAAGCCTATGGGTATATTGTGAATGCGGCCCTCGTTGGGTACCGGCGACAATAGATAAACACAATACATATGCTCTGTAGGCGATATGCAGACAAACGCACACGCTCCATCTAGTGGATGTTTCGGTGCTGGATTCTTGCAAAAAGTCCAGGATTACCACGAATTGCAGGGCCAGAGTTGAACTGGTTTCCTTACAAATACTTGGTTCTGGATCTTCTTGTCATTGAGCCTCTGTGGGCCATATCACTGCCAACAAACTACCATGCCGTCAAGTCTCCCACCTCAGCCTCACCAAAAGTACTGCTCTTCGTCATGTGGCCTACTCGATCCACTGCATCTCCATTTGTATCACCACCGATTCCAGGCTTACCCATGATGTCGGGCAGGACTCGGCGGAAGAAGCTAAGGAGGTATGAGTTGACTTGTTCAAACTGTAATAGAAACGCATCATGTCCCTCGGGACTCTCAATCTTGTTGAGCTGTCCGTTGGGGATGTGGGTTGCCAACTCCTCTTGCTCCGCAAATGTAAATAGGCCGTCAGACTCAATCCCCAATACCAGGGCCGGCTGTTCAATCATGGCAAGAGCTTCCGCCACACTTGCAGCACGGCCTCGAGACACGTCATGAGTGTCGAGCTTTCGCGTGATGGCGATGTAGCAATTCGCATCGAATCGAGTGACAAATTTACTTCCCTGGTATCGTAGGTAGGATTGGGCTGAGTAGTAGTGGCTGGTTGGGCGGGAGTTGCTCCGGGACAGTGTAGGAGCAACAGGTACAGGAAATTCCGTGGTACCTGTGAACTGAGGGTCGACAAATGTGGCTTGATCGTTGGATGTTTGGGTTGGGGTGCCATTTCTCGAAGGCGGTCGACTGTCGCGAGAACCTTTTGCTCGCATGTGGCCGTCGTTGTGGACGGTCCAATGATGGTTTTGTCCTGGAGGGGTACGTTGGCCTTGGTTGATTGAGGGTCGCTTCGATAGATCGGGAGTGTTCCGGCCGAAGCGAGCTTCGAAGGAATCTCTGCTTCGATAGGTTAAGAGGGCTGACATGCGAGCTGCTCCCAGCCCTGCCGAGGGCGGATCGCTAAACGAGTAGTAGCCGTCCTCGTATTTGGGATCGGAATAGATTGCTTGCCGTTGGGCTTCGCCCCAGCTGATGCCCCAGGCGGAATGGGTCGCCGAGGTGGCAATAGGGGCAATGGCTCGGACATAATCTTTACCAAAGTATGCGTACTCGAGAGTGAGCATTCCACCCATGGAACCGCCAACGACGCAGGCAATCTGCCGGACGCCCAAGCTGTCGAGGACTATTCGATGGATACTAGTGAACACGAGTCAGTAAATAAGCCTCTATGCAAAAGGGCGGAGATCTTCTTACTTGACATCGTCTCGGATTGTGGTGAGTGGAAACTCGGGGCCGTATCTTTCGTTGGCAGGATTGCCATCTTTGTTGGTCACGGGGCTGGCACTGCCATATGGACTTCCCAAGCTGTTGAGACAAATGACAAAAAACCTGGTGACATCAAAGGCCTGGCCAGGGCCTCCCATCAAGGGACCCCACCAATCGGCGACATCGGCACTGCCGCTTAGGGCATGACATATGACGAGGACATTGTCTTTGTTCTCAGACAGCTGACCGCGGGTGGTGTAGGCGACAGGTACGTTGACCAAGGTAACGCCAGATTCGAGGGTAAAGGAGGGTACGATGGCAAAGTTCTGTTCAGGAACTAATTGCGCAAAGGGGTTTTCTGGCTGCGATGGAACACTCTCTACGGGATTTAGTAGCCGTTCAATGAAAGGATAAAGAATACAAGTCTGGGGTGATACTGACGGAGTTTCTGCGGTGGAGAGGGAGAGTTGACCTCTCCCACCGAGTTGGGAACAGCCATGCACTCTAGCAGGCGGATGAAGGGATGTATTTCCAGTAGCAGGCAAGCTCCAGATCTTTTAAAAATCCAATAACGGCCGAGAGGGTGAACTGAGGAGGACAGATCGAGTGTGAAACGGTGCGGGTGAGACTATTGACACTCCATGGATGAGTGGTAGGAGGGTCCTAAAGAATGCTATAGGTATTATGAGTCAAGGCGGGAAATTCCCGAAGATAGAGAGAGAGAGAGAGATCCACAGAAGAGGTGTGGTAAGACTGGACGGAGTGGGATAAGAGTCAGAAAGGATGGGTGCTGCCAACGTAGTAGTTGGTGTCGATGAGACTCAAAAGAGTAGAAATAGGAGCAGGAAGAATGGTGGCGTTGTCTACCGCCCCCGCAAAATCATGAATCGTTTGGTGTATCAACTGATGGCGACCAGGATTCATGGGCTGCGTTGCCAGAGAATTTATTCATTGAAGTCTGGTTCGTGGTCAAACCTGCGGCGTTGCCCCACGAATTTCTCGTGCTCGGAGTGCCGAACAGTTGCCGACCGGAGCACACCATATTCCGCCAATCATATTGATGCGTTCGCTGATTGCTATGCACGTGACCGAGGATCCATGGCACGTGACGTGTATCCAAAACACGTGATATCAGACTCATGAAACGTGGTTCAAGATAACGACAGGTGCTTTAAGCACAAGACGACATTCGTCTTCTTATGCAAATAATGTTCATTCATCTTCAGGCCTTGTTTTGACACCTTCATCGCTATTCCCAAGTGCCTTGTGGCTATAAAAATCCCCGGCTCCATTAAATGCACAAACCCATCCATATACCACTTTACTCCATCAGAGATTCAACTCAAACCTTTTTCGTATCCTTTCCCCATATTTGATGAATATCCACATCATGGGAAACATGGCCAGGGCGATGAACGCAAGAAGACTATTCCCCCACCCCAGTCCTAGAGTCGAGTAAAGCCTTCGTCCCGCTAACGGTAAGAACGCACCTCCCAGACTGCGAAGCACCGTGTTGGCCGCCATCGCACTGGCCGCGTAGATATGGTAAGCATCAACCAGGTATGTCCCAATCGGCATGAAGGCCGAGATCATTCCAACACCCAGAACCCCGGTCCCAATGATGGGAACGATCCAATGGATACGATCGGGGTAATTTGCGGTCCAGCCGTAGAGGAACAGGCCTATTGGAGTGGCAAAGAAGCCGGGCCACAAAAGAGGAAGACTATCTCGCCGTTAGAATCATCACCTCGAGCCACGACCTTTTAGCCATTCAAAGTTTGACTTACCGATACTCGGGCTTCATCTCGCCGCCCCGGGATAACCTCTTCAGGTATCGGTCCGAGAATGCCCCAAATGCGAACAGGCCGGCAAACTGTCCTACTCCGAACCCTAGGAACACCAGTCCCACGTTGTTCAGAGGAATTCCGTAATCCTCGTGAAACACTGGTGTCAGCGTCGTGATCAGGATATACATGTATCCGTATGACACGGCAATGTACAGCGACAAGCCAAAGACGATGGGCGACAAACACAACATCTTGAGTGGTCGGGTCAGGGAGAAGAAGAAGAGTTGGCGTGCTGTTTTAGTCGATTGAAGAGCCGATCGCAATTTCATGTTGCCTGTTTCTTTTCGAAGTCGAGCAGCTCGCCTCTCCAGCAACACTGGTCCGTACGTCTCCTGCTGTACGATCAAAGAGAGGATCAACAGTACTCCTCCCTGGCAAATAGGTCAGCCTTTGTCTCTTTCTTCCCTCTCTCCAGTGTATGGAGACCCAACTTACGCAAATGACCAACAACCAAAAATCCCACCGCCATCCTGCGCCTTCTGATAGGTACGACCCAATCACTGGTCCAAGTGAAGGACCAAACAGAATGGGAAATGTCCAGATCGACATGACTTTCCCTCGCTCATCCTGGGGAAATGTATCTGCAATCGAACCGGATCCAACGGTGATGGGACAAGAGCCAGCAACTCCAGCCAAGAATCGAAAGGCACATATCATGCCTAAATTTGTTGACAGGCCGCAAGCCATGGTGAAGATGATGAAGAGGAAGGAATTGATATGATAAACCCATAACCGTCCATACAATTCCGACATGGGCGCAATCACCAACGGACCAAACGCATATCCGATGATGTATACCGAGACGACAAAAGAAGACATGACAACGCTACTTTGTCCGAATTCGTCCATCATCTGTGGAACAGCTGGTGCGAACATGGATGATGCAAGTGGCCTGACACACAGTCCGTTAGCATTTCTTCACGCGGTCACAAAGAAAGAAATAAAAAACATACGTCAAGGTGGTAATGGCAGCAAGGATGGCAACATTAGTCCATTTCTTGCGATTAGTCCAATTTAATGGATTTTCCTCATCATCTGGCCCATCCCAATTCACCACATTTGGGTCGGAGGGGAGAATTTCAACTGGTGCGACATCCTGGTCTTCGTGTCGCGAATATACCTTTTCAAGGTCGACTTGCAGTGTATTTCGGGCTAATTCGATACTGTCTTGTGATGTCGATGTGTTTGAGCGAGACACTGACTCCTCGCCATTGGCGGTCTCAATTGAGACAGGCTCTCCATGTTGGTGGTTGTGGTGGTGATTCATGTGACCTGGCCTGACCTAACCTGGGTCGGTGGACGCCGTTATGGTGGTGGCGATGGTGGCGATGGTGGCGATGGTACTTAATGGTAACAAGGATGAGGATGAGAGAGAGGGCGAGGGCTGGCCGGGCAAGGAAGACCTAACCAGAAGCATTCAACAACATCTCAAGACCCTCGAATGTTGGTGTAACATGGGTATTTCTTAATATGAATGGGAATCGCAACGAATAATGGTCTTTTTACTAGGTAGGTATATGCCCAGACTGACAGACTGGAGAATCGAAATCGAACAAGAAGGGTACAGTCCTTAGTACGAGTAGTAGTGAAAAAGGACAAAAAGGATGTCTCAAACACACTCAAGAACAAACGAATTGTTTGTGGGCGGTCGGGCAGTGGTCAGTGGGCAGTGGGCACTCTCTACTTTAGATGATATTGGTTTCCCGGCACTGGTGCCGATCAGCCGGGTTGATGCTTCATCAAATGTACTACACTACAGTGTAGTAGTAGCTTGGTAAATGGGTAGAGTCAATAATAATGGCCATACGCGTCGGGGGGTGCCTCCACCGGAATACCTCCAAGTCCTACTCCGTAGATGCTTAAGGGCCCCTGGCCTTTTCCGACTCTATGCAAAAAAAATTGAAAGCTCTCCCCTGATTGATAGCGGTCCCAATAAAATACAAAACAAAGTGGTTTAGCGCGAGAGTGTGCGCGGGGCACTCTGGCACCAAAGTCATGTCTCAACTGCCCTTCATGGCCAACTACCTCGGACTTTAGAAGGCCGCGGGCCCCCATCCGCAGCCCGTGGGATTGCTTCGGGTATTGGTTTTATTAGTGTGATGAAGTGATGAGTCAAGAGTCAAGATTCGAGACTCGAGATTCAAGATTCAAGACTGAAGATTGGCTCTCTAGCTCCTCACAAGAAAAACGGGGTGAACTTGTTCTGCCTCACACATATTTCACATCCACGTGATTTAATCCACATTCAATACAGCAATGCAAGTGATGAAACCCATCTTCCTTTCGCACTCTGGCCTCTGGGAGAGTGAGAACTAATAAGTCGAACCCAACAGAAGCGGCACAGCCAACCGTTTGCATCAGGAAAACCCAACTACCTTTTCGTTCAAGTAGGGCAATCAAGGGCAATCGTCACTGGAGAATGTACGGGGGCGTCGGGGGAACGTGCGAAATCTATGTGTACTCTGTAGGTACTCGTAGCTTGAGTACTCGAACCTCTTGCCTCGCAAGACCAACTATCTAAGATACCTTCGTCTTGTCGATATTCCCCGTACGAATAAGTACTGTCATAGCCACGGCAGACGGGCAAAAGAAACCCTCGGACCACGTCTGCGCCCCGCGAGTCCCTGCATTCGAAGACGCTTGGAACTTGCAAAAACCTGGAGTTTAGGTTAAGAAAAGGCGACGAGCCTCGGTTCAAAGCCCCTCGGCCCCTGGGGGGGCATCGTATCTACGAATAGACGTGTCTGGCGGGTCTGGAGTGTCTTTTAGCATCTTGGGGATCTTGGTCGATGCTTACCATGACGTGGCATTAGTCATTCTCGCTGGTGGAAAAGGGAGGATCGTGTATTGTGGTCCACACCGCTGTCGGATAGGTAGGTATGCATACTTATGTATCTGCATAATTGACATGAACTCCGGAAATACGGACGTGTATCTTGACTTGTGTGGGTGTAGGTGACACAAGTGGTTGATTCTGATGAGAAGTTTGGTCGAGAAAGTGTCGAAGTAGATAATCGACCGTGGTTTCAATTGAATCAAGTTAATCGATGGCCCTGATTGTTGGTTGCTCACACCTAGTCTACTACACCTCACAACAATCAAACGGAACATCTTCGAACTCATAGACCAAGTGGAGTTGATCATTATGACTAACAATGGAGTGGCGCGTTCCAGCATCCAAACACATCTATCGGTTTATATCCATGTAGATCGGACCTGGATGCATACATGTCCCAGCATGCTGCCCCCTTCTCCAGGTCCAGAATCCAAGGTCCAACTCGCGTCCTCAATATAGGACTAGCACCTTATCTTCTTGCCTCTGGCCAGATGGTGATTCGCAGAATACCCTTCCTCGCAGATCTGTACATCTGATTTTCAACGCCCGCTCTAAAACAGCACGATTGGAGATGGTGCAATGACGTCCTAGTCTCCCAGATCTGTCCACCACAGTCCAACTTAATGAGCCCGTTCCAGACTCTGTAAACTGACCAGTTCCCGGTATCTTCCCTTGAGGGCCATCAACTCGGCGTGCGTTCCTGACTCGGCAACCACGCCCTTGTCAAAGACATAGATGACGTCGGCCTTTTGAATCGTGCTCAGTCGATGGGCTACAGCGATAGTGGTTCGTCCCTTTGCGGCATGATCAAGCGCTGCCTGTACCACTTTCTCCGATTCAGAGTCCAGGGCAGAAGTGGCTTCATCGAGCAAAAGGACTTTGGGGTTTCGAAGGAGCGCTCGAGCAATGGCGATTCTCTGTTTCTGTCCACCTGACAAAAGGGCGGCTTTACTCCCGACATCGGTGTCAAATCCATCTCTGTTCACATCTATTAGTCGGGCTGCACAAACAAATCAAAGCTTTATGAAAGAACTTACGGTAGTGACATGATAAAGTCGTAGATGTTGGCGTCACGACATGCCTGGATGACTCGCTCATCACCGACTTCGCCCCGATCCGCGCCGAGGAGAACATTGTCTTTGATGGTTCCTTGGTACAGCGTGGGTTCCTGGGACACAAGAGCAAGCTGTGATCGGTAATCGTTGAGATTAAGACTTGAAATCTCTTTGCCGTCAATGTAAACACCGCCAGCCAAAGGATCGTAGAAGCGTTCCATCATTGCAATTGTCGTCGACTTCCCACAACCTGACGCGCCCACGAGGGCAATATATTGTCCTGGTTTCACGGTCAAGTTGAGCCCCCGCAAGACCGGGACCTCCGGTCGAGTGGGATATCGGAAGTGAACATCTCGAAACTCGATTGCGCCCTCAACTTCAGTCACGCTTTCACCATCCTTGGACCAGGGATCGATGGTCGGCTTTCGGTCGTACAGCTTCTTCAAGGAAGCGGCCGCATTCTTGGCTTTGGACATGTCTCCTGCAAATGAAAACACAGTTCCCGCGGACTGAGCTCCGAAAATAATTTCGGAGAAGACAATGAAGAATTGGAACAAGCTGTACTCGCCACGGACCATGAGCTGACCTCCGTACCAGAATGCCAGTGCGAAGGCAAGGAACATTGCTGATTGAGATGCGGCGTAGAGCGACGAATTTCGCAGGTTGGAGCGGACCGACGCGCGCAGTTGGTCTCGTAGCTGTCCGCGATACTCACGGTAGACCATTTGCTCGTTGGTCAAGGAAGCAACAGTGCGGATGGCATTGGTATGCTCACAAGCGTAGCCAGCCGATTTTTCATAATGTGCTTGAGCGGTGGAGCTGAACTTGGCGAGAATATAGAAGCGGAAGAAACCTGTGCCGAGAATAACAGGCAAGGCAGCGCAGCACACGAGAGCCAGCTTCCAACCGATTGCCAATGCCACGACGACGGAAACGACAAGAGTGGTGGTGCAACTGAGAAGTGTTCCTAGGGTAGCTCCCGAGATGGCAGAGAGATGAGTGGCTTCTGTGGACAAGAAACTCGTAAGTGCACCGGTCGAATTCTTGTCCTCGTCGAAGAAGGAAATGTCTTGTCTCAGAAACCTTCGGAATGCACCATCACGAGCTCGTTGAACCAGGCTTTCACTGCAGTAGGCAAAAGCAATACCCTGGACCACCATAGCGATAAGGTCCACCAATCCCAACATGAGATACATCAGTGACCAAAAGCTCACGTCACTGAGGATCTGATCGCGAGCTTGAGGAAGCGGTTGAGCAAGGGAGACAATAGCCTTCGCAAAGAAGACACCTTGGACCGGCTGAGCAGCTCCAGCAATGACGGAACAAAAGAAGCCGACGCACATGATGTGCCACTCGGTGCGATTGAATCCAGCGATGAACTTGATTAGCGTGCCCAGAGAGTATTTCTCCATTCCATCGACTGATCGCTGCTCGAGAATCTTGGAGGAGACAGATTTCTGACTCTTAGTCCGTCCTAGGGCAAGCTTTTCATCGTCAGGATCGACAGCAGCCAAACTTTCAGATCGTCTGGTCTGTTCTCGGGTCAAAACATCGTCGCTCGTGTCAGTTTGTCGATCAGAATCGTCGTCCTCGTCGCCGCCAATGCGCTGAGCGGAGACAAGGCCATGGTATGCCTGCTTCAGGTTGAGCAACTCCTCGTGAGTTCCTTGCTCGATGATGCGACCTTGCTGCATGACGACAATGTTGTCTGCGGTCTTGATGGTGGACAAGCGGTGAGCAATGACGATGGTGGTCCGACCCTTGGCAGCTTCGTCTAGAGCATGCTGGACGACGCCTTCGGACTTTGTGTCGAGGGCCGAGGTTGCCTCATCGAGTAGTAAAATCTTTGGGTCACTGATAATAGCTCTTGCGATGGCAACCCGCTGCTTCTGGCCACCGGAGAGGAGGAAGCCTCTTTCTCCAACATGGGTCTCATAACCCTCGGGCAAGGATGAGATGAAGTCGTGGGCGTTGGCCTTCTTAGCAGCCTCGATCATGAGGAAGTTTTGCTTTTCCTCGGACTCGTTCTCGTATTTAGAACCAATCAAACCGTTTTGAATATTTTCTCGAATGGTCTGGCTGAAGAGGACCGGCTCCTGTTGGACCAGGGCAATCTGCTGTCGAAGCCAATGCAGGTTGAGTGTGCTAATGTCATGACCATCGAGGAAAACGTTACCGGCCACAGGATCATAGAATCGCTCGACGAGGCCAACGATGGTGGACTTGCCGGATCCAGAGGCACCAACCAAGGCAGTGGTTTTGCCGGCGGGAATGACGAGACTGACATCATCCATGACCACAACTTCAGGGCGTGACGGATAGATATGTTTAATGTTTCGGAGCTCGAGGGAGCCCTCGACGTGGTCGAGCTTCTCACCTTGTTCTGTCAAGGGGTCAATGGGGGATGTGCGGTCGATAGTGGCATAGATTTTGGCGGCGGCTGCGACACCAGCAGCAAAATGTTGCATATTTGGACCGACGTTGCCAAAAGAGAAAGCACCAATCATGACAGCAAGGATGATGGTCAGGATGCTGGCCAGGGAAGTCTCGCCACCAACAAGGAAGCGGGAACCCATCCAAAAGGCGAGACCATAGTTGAGGAATATGAGGCACAGCAAGGCGCCGATCATGCAGCCCAGAGCACTCTTGCTCCGTACGCCCCAATGTCTGGCTTCGATGAGATGCACGTCGTACTGCTTAGCTAATTTGTCTTGGGTTCCAAAAGCCACGGCATTTCGAATGGAGGACAAGACCTCTTCGGCGACGGATCCCCCCACGGCGTATGCGGCGAGGGACTTTTTATTCCACATAGCCATTCTGGCACCTCCCGCACCCATGATAACGACAATGGCGACGACGGTACTCATACAAATGAGAGTGAGTTTCCAGAATTTAATGAAGCCAATAACGAAGGCGGCGAAAAAGGCGGCGACGCCAGTCAAGGTCAAGCCGACCTTCTCGCTAATGCCCTCCTGGATGAGATTTGTGTTTGCAGTGATCATGGTGGTGACAGCACCTGCACCGAGTTTGTCGAAATATCCAATATTTTGGCGCAGAATAGCCCGTAGATATTGCTCGCGAATTTTGGCGGTGATGTGTTCTCCGGTGTAGATGAAGAGGACTGTGGAGATGTATACCAAGAAGAATTCACCGATGGCAAGATAGACAAAGTAGAGGACATAACGATTGACGGTGGAACTAAAGCCATCCGAGTTTCCTAGCACGAGACCCTGGAAAGTTCCACTGAGGTTGCCAAAAATGACGGTCATCAAGGGCATGACGGCGCCAGCGCCAATGGCACAAAAGGCAGCAATGGCGATGAATACTTTGTCCCATGTTGTGGCATATCGAAAGAGTGATTTGTAGTTGACAGCGACATCAGGTTGGTCGAGTTGTTTCCTTAATACAGCGGCTTCTGAGGGTGGGAGGGCGGCCAGAACTGCGTCGAGGTCTGGAGCATCGCGAACGGCGACAATGGTGTCAAACTTGGAGAGGTCCTTGGGATTGTTGGAATCGGAAGAAGGAGATGAAGGCATGGAGGAAGCCGTAGGCAATCTGGGCGAGGTAGGGGGAGGTGTTGCTGGAGTCTTCTCTGATGTTCCTGCGTCTGTCTCCTGTTTGGTAGTGATTCCCAGCTCTGACCTGCGCTGTTCCTCTAGGTTCTCCTCGACTTCGGCAGCCCCCTTAGAGAGAGCGCCTTGTCCGTTGGGATCCATGGCGTGTCAAGACCAGGCTGTATGAAAAATATTGTTTGGTGGCGGAGGGGAAAGGTGAAAGGCGGCCGAGGTTTGTGTATGCCGTCGCTCTATACGGACATGATGTGTGCCGAGGGAGAATATTGTACCGATGAAGAGGGGGTGGAGGTCCGTTGGGAGGGAATGAAAGCAATGAGGAAATATTATGGTCAACGAGAGAAGGCGATTTGAATTAGGTGAGGCTATAACATGTCGTCGTGGCCAGCAGAAAGTGAAATTAGGCCAGGCAGAAATCAAAGAATGGCAGTGGTGTGGTTATCAATGGAGATGTTGACGGGGACGGTGACGCATGCAGGAAGGCGGAGGATTGGAGGATTTGTAGACTGGAATACTGGAGTAGTGGCAAAGAATAAAAATCAGTCCGTTCGTCCAGACGGTGGTGGTCAGTGGGCAGAACGAATGATGATGTATGGTTGCAATGTCAATAAATAGGTGGACTGTGGATGGACACGAGACCCAAAAAGTAAAGTCACCAGAGTCACGACAACAACAAAAGAGACATAAAAAGACTGGGATTGGAGACTTACGGACGATGCAGAATGGAGATTCGTTAACGGAGGTTTGAACGGTCGGCGCCGACAAGTCAAATAACCGAGGGGGGGCATGGGGTGCCACGGGCGATGGGTCCGGGGCCCAGAATGAAAGGTACCTAGCCTACCTGTAGAATCTGGGTCCTGGGTACACCGTAAGTGACATGGTCCCTACGCAGAGGTGCCTTGGTGCGTAGCAATTACCCAGTAGTTCATTGGTCTCGAGGCGGGTACACTCCACCGCTCCACGAGGCGTTGGTGCTGTTGGTCCATTGTCATGGATGTTAAAATAAATCATAGAAGTCCTGCCCACCAGTTAGGAGATGCGCTGAGAGATTACGCATATTGGAGGCATGGGCTAGGCGGGTAAGCTGTCGCAATCGTGTCGCCTAAAAGACCTGTAAGAGGCTGTTAGGCTGCACCAAGGTGCCCGGGTGCCACTAGCCAATTGATCCCCTACCTACTTGGGTAGTGCTCGATCTCTCCACCAACACCACGGAATTTGGAAGATCCGAGAACAACTTTTGTTGATCATGCATCGAGTCATATGTAGTCACACTGGCACTTTTGACTTGGACTAGTGACTCCGGTGCTTTATTACCCTGAAGATAGATATGGAGATGACTCAGAGAAACAATGTGTTGTGCTGCATGAATTATTTAGGCACTCTAGGGTCGTCGTGGACTATTTTCTCCTTGCGGCAATCTCTCAGTCAAAGACCATGGACCGACGGGTGTGATTCTGCGGCGGTGATCTTGAAAAGCCCTTCGCTTAAAAAAAGGCTTGATGAGTGTTAGGTGTGGGACAGTCGGACCCCCTGTGTCCGTGGTGATTCATGACAGAGGCAAAAGCTCGCATTGTCGGACAATCAAGATGAAGCCGACGTTCGCGATTCATCCTTGTTTAGGCATGGTGGCTAATGAGCTTCGTATATTCGTACTCCGTTAGGGAGGTATTCTTAGGGCTTCAAAAATGAATACTTACCTACTTACCTAGGTACCTAGGTAGACAAGCCAATGAGGCGATACAGTTCGGAGCTCGCTTACAGGTTCCCGAGGCCAGACTTCCAAGGACATATTCCGATCTGAACGCATATGTCCATTTGTGCGCATCTGCCTTCCTTGTAGGCTTACGTATAGGTGCCTGGCCTCCCTACTGCCAACATGCACGGTTAAAAGTACTAATGTATTGAAGTCGTCCATCGACGAGTACAGGCAGATCTTCCCCGCGTCTAGGCATCAGTCTTTACAGGCAATCATGTCCTTTTGGTTATGCACAATTCACTAACTTATGCTTAGATCCTTTACATAATTTGTCTCCTGTTGCCGAAATGGCTGCCCATTTCTAAGCATGACCACGCCTGTGGGCCCCTCTATGCCTCCACATTACCTAGGTAGGCACCGGGCGCCTCCACTCCTTCGATCCTCTAGGCATGCTGCTGCGGCTAAGGTGCTACAATCTTGCCCCAAACATCCTCATTCCGTCCCCTAAACGAACATCTAAACGTCAACTCATTTACCCCGTCCCAGATGATTGACTAACAATACAAGCATCAAAAAATCGGAACAAGCATTAGATTATATGAAAGACGTCAGTGGCATGTGATGACCCAACATCAAGCACGTCACACAATCGACCATGTTTCCGAATACGATAGCAAGCGAATGTTCAGACCCTGTTCCGTTGTGGATTCCAGGCACCACCAGAACAGTCCTTGCCTTTTAAGCCACACGGGTATTGGACAGTGTAGATGCTATCACCTCACAATGGCGCCCTATCTCCGTGTCCAATTTGCGCTGTTCTCAGCGAGGAAGACCGAATACGTCGCAGAAGCAGGTATATCCCTCCCTATTTGACCGTATGGATCGGTGCCAACGCACCAACACCACGTGAACCAAGCTCTGTGCAGAAGCCCCAGTGACAGCGACAGTGACAGTGACAATTACAACTTGGACCGTGGACCACCTATCGAGACGGAATAATCATCCACTCGTTTTCGTGACTCGAGGAATCTGCGCTCCCGGTCTTGCTCTTGAGCTGCAAACTTTCTGGGACGGTCGGCGGCCTGGTCAATGTCTTGGATGACTTCGCGATACAGCTCCTCTTTGAGCGGTCCATATGACACGCTCTGAGCCTTTTCCACCAGTTTGTACTCTTTAATGAACGCCAGTGTCTCGTCAATACCACCCACCCCGTCGATTATGCCCTCTTTGAGCGCCTCGAGGGCTGGATATCTCCGGCTTTCGAGCACCATGTTGCTAAAGGTTGACATGCTCAGCTTGATGCGGAAGACTGTCGCCATTGCAGGCTGCAGCGCGGCACCAAAGTCCAATTCGTTCAGGCAGACAAACCCCTTGTGAGGGTTCATGATTCGGTAGTCCTGAAACATGGCCGTCATTAGACCTCCTGCGAACGCGTGTCCATTCATCAGCGCCACCGTAGGCATCGGGTATGTAATTAGTCGTCGCCACAGTGGAAACAGACTTCTTGGGAAGAAGGTAGGATCTCGAATTGCATTTTCAAAATCCAATCCGTTGGAATAGAACTTGGCAATCGATGATGTTGTGACAACCACACCCTTGGGCAACCGATGCTCGATGATGTCGAGCGCCAGGAGGAATGTTTGGTTAAACTCCGGCGTCAGTCGATTGTCTGGTGGACTCGAAAATGAGAGCAGATACACTCGAGGAGCAGGTTCTGTGCAGACAAACTGTCCCTGCTGGGCTGATGTGTTGGCTCCACCGCCTTGTGGAGGGACAGGCAGCACAAAATGTGGTGCGTTCGAAGACATGTCGAGCTTTAATGAGATTTTGGTTCAATCACAGATAATTGATAAGGTGCTTTGTCTCTAACAGTTAGTGTCAATCATCAACGATCACTGTGAGCTGTTCAGAAGGAAAAGGGAATTGCTGAAGGAGGAATGATCGAGCTAGATACTCGGACTTATTTGGTGCACGTGGAAATAATTATTGATTAGTTGTTGATGATGTGTAGCCGTAAAGCGCGGATGAGGTGAGCCGAGGCTCCCTCGGCCAACTTGTCCATTTTTACTTTATTGCTAAAGTTGTTGAAACGATATCCGTCTTCGGTTTAGGCGTTCCTAAGTAAGGCTTGATATGCGCCGCCGCTTTTAACGTTATAAACACCCGCGTGCCCTCCCAATGCTCTCGTGGCATGCTGAGAACTGAAGAAAATGATACAAACTGGAGCCGCGGGGATCGAGAGGCTAGAATCTGCGCAGGGGAGTCAGTTCAAAATATCAGCCCTATCTAGACCTCATCGTGAATGAAACTGGTTCGATTCATGTATCAGTACTTTTTGGTTCATCTATGCACAAGACTGAATGAGGATAATTAGTCCTGGGTGTGCCACAAAGCATACCAATACTATTCTCGTTCTCGGCACTGGGATGTTTCATCGCACTGTCCACAGCTGCAAAGTCGTCGCCACTTGTAAATGCCTTCCCTCTTTCAAAATGCTTAGACATACAGTGCCTGGCCCCACCATCTGGTTCTGTTGTTACTGGTGGGATCAGTCTCGATGGTGACGCCCGTCACATTAAGTCCATTCATACTGCCATTAGTCCCATGTGCAGGGAAAAATGGTACACCTCCATTACCGTTTGGATTACCCGAGGTGACGAAGTTTGCGATGTACGACTGAAGCAACAGTGCAACGTTGTCAGCGACAGGGGTCGTGTTCTTGCCATTTGCGCCATCGTAGAAAGTATACAGGACGTCCGCACCATGCAAGCCAGGCTCAACCTGGAACATGTAGCTGTAGTAGCTATCGCCATAGGCACGTGCCAGGAAGTCCTTGTTGGAGTGGAAGATATACTCAGCGGCGACGAGTACAGCGCGGTCAAGGCCATTGGAGTATGGGAGACTTCCGTCGTACCTCGCAGGATACACATTTGCATAAAGATCTGCGAGAGTATCGTCGGTGATGGTGTGGAACAGAGTCTTCAACCAAGCACCCAGATCATCGTCGGTTTCAATTGCTGGTATGGTGAAGTAAGCGCCTTCTCTGGTGTTGTGACCTGCTAGCACCGTCACATTCTTGTTGTATGCACCTATTGCGAATGCCCTGCCAGGGAGGTTAGGCACGAAAATGCCGTCCACCACTGGATTGTAGGTGTACTTGGAGTATCCCGAGTCCGCGACTTGCGCCTCGTTGGCAGCAATGATAACCTCAGAGGAGACGGCTCTGGCTTCCTCGAGGGTGCTCACATTTAGTCATGACAAGAAGGATTTCCAGATGCCTTCCTGTGTAGAGAAAGAAGGCACGGCATGGTAGCCTGGCGATTGGGCGATAGCTCGTTTTATAGGAGCAGGATTATGGCCTCCATACGCCGAGAGTTGGTGAGCCACCGAACCTCCTCCAGCAGACTCACCGAGAATCGTGATTTGGTTCTTGTCACCGCCGAAGAGATGGATATTCTCGGCAACCCATTCGATGGCTCGTCTTTGATCGTAAAGCCCGGCGTTGGCAACACCTCCTGCAGCCTGGAACGATGGTCCTGAAGAGAATCCGAAAGCTCCAAGGCGATAGTTGAGGGGAACAAAGATCAGTCGGCGACCATCCGCACGTGCGGCGCGGAGGAGGCCTGCTCCTGTCCCTGAGGCGTCTTTGTAGCCGAACACATATCCCCCACCATGGATCCTACATGCGTCAGCAGCTGAATTTGGTGACAAAGATATCGCCGGCCTCACCATAGAACCACTGGTGCGCCAGAGCTTTCGCCACGTGTTACGTTTGTGGCATTCTCGAACACATCCCGGTCCACCATGACATCGAGGAATAGGCAATCCTCTGATGCAAGAGTGTTATTGGCAACTACTCCACCCCGCGCAGTAACAATCGCTTGTGCATTGATTTCCGCCTGTGTGAAATCGAATAAAGACGCGTTTCCAGCCAGGTACCACGGAAGCCATTGTGACTGGACTAAGTTCCATGCAGGAACACCCTGAGGACATAATTTCGGCGTGGCTCCGATCTGCACTTCCGTCTCTCGACCAGTGGGGGGCACCGGCGCTGCAAACCGGAGATCGCCAACTGGTGCTTGAGCATACCTCACATTCTTAAAAAGATAAGTCTCGTCGACGTCCTATTTTGTTCAGTTCAACAAACACAATAACGAGTGTAGGCTGCTAGGACGTACGTCATATTCCAGAGCCCGATGAATCTCATAACCAAGATCCACCTCTGGCAGAGATTGGGCAAACAATCTCGTAAGGAGGCAAAACCCGACTAGAAGATTGGAGGATTGCATGGTTGATTGAATCGTTCCAAGGACCTTAAAGGCATTGTTCCAAGTATTTATCCTGACTCTCAATACATGTCATATTCCAAGGCGAGGATCACCAAGCGGTGTGAATCTGGAGCCCCAAGGGGGTCCGAAGCTATCCAGGCCATGAGAACACAGATTGCTGATATCTTGCATCCACCGGAGGTCAACGTACTTCATTATAAAGCCATCAGTATAGGAAGTGGTACGTAAACTTCTCACATGGCGTACAGTCAGTGTGCGTGAATGGGTATAAAGTGGAACTTTGGAAGATCCTGCTGCCTTACTGTGATCAATAAGAACCCTATAAACTACCTGAAAAAACATGTGTCTCGCCCCTATTCAGTTAGATATGAAAGCGAAGTATCGATGGCCCATCACTACTAAACTCTGTTAGTTCCACTTTTGGGTATTTATTCATGTGTTCTCACTATAATTGAAGAATTATCTCCACCGGATCTTTGAAGCGAACCCCGCAAAAAAAACCTGCCTGCGCACCCGAGGTGGGTGCGCTTTGGGCTTCGATACTCAGGTCGTCATTTGCGAAGCAAGCGAACTGAGCGAACCGACTGACAGATGCTTCAGTGGGGAAAAGCTACCCTGAGTTATGCCTTCCTATTGTCCGACGTTGTATTCTTTCCGTGAATGTTGCATTAATAAGTTAGGTATACAATAGTCTTGGCGCATGCAACACTAACGTTGACCGATGAGTGCGGGGGCCCTTGGGGAAAATCGACTGGGGGTTCGATCTTGCCGTCGACCGAATAACCCTTCCAAAAGCGGCGGGAAGTTACCCTGCAAACTGCGTTGCCCTGTCAATACAAAAACATCTTGTCACATGTCTACACAATCCACGTTTGATGGTCTCATGGATAGTACATATACAAATGTCGCCAGGAATCTAAAATAGGCGAAACAGCCTGGAGCAACCTTGGCATCGATCTTCGTTGGGAATTTATACGCTGTGAAGAAGAAGATCGTTCCGTGTGTAAGGAAGAAGCAAGAAACCACAAAGCTTGACTTTTTAGGAGGGATTGAGAGCTTGGCGAAGTACTGTGGTAAAGCTCTAATATTATTCTGATGAGGCAAGCATGTTGTTGGGCTAATACAATTTCATTATTGCTTTCTGCTTTCTGCTTTCTGGTGGTGACAAAATGACTACACACCCCTTAGGCGTACCAGTAACTCTCCACGTGCTCTCCTAACGAGCCTCACGAGTTTTGAGCAACTATGCCGAAGCACTAGCCTGATTTTCACGTGAAATTCGGACTTATAGTCATTGTGGTTCTTGCCATGGAGAGGAAGATAGGTGGGCGGTAATCCAGGAATCCTTCAAGGTACGTGTCGCAATATCATAGTGTTGACCAAATGCTCAAGTTTATTTACAAGGTCAATATGAAAGTTCATCGTGTAGTGGAGGGTTACTTCAATCCCATACTGCCATGACGTGATACAGCCTTATCGTTAGTTGTGGTACTGGCGAAATGTCATGGGCATTCGTGGCTAACCCCCGGCACTCCCACTCGCCTGCCCCTCAAACCCCTCCTCCCAAGCCTGCCCTGTTTACTCTAATTGTACTCGTATGATGGGTGCGGTTGGGAACTTAGTCAGCCTGGTCCGGGGGTCCGGGCACGTTAGAGTCTAACGCCTGCTAGAGCCCTCGAACGTCTTCGGCCCTCCCACCTCGTGGTAATTAGGCGTGAGGAGACCCTGTGGCCCACTATTTTATTGAGGCAATAATTGCATTTAGGCCCCGTGCATTGCATCTCCAAGCCAGTGACGACGCTTTGCCATCCGACGTAGCCAGGCTTCCAGGTACTAGCATCCCACTATGGGTACCAGGTACGTCTGCGACGCTACAATTGTCCACCAACTGATCCCCGGCTCTCACCGGCTTGCGCATCCATGTTCTGACATTGATCGTTCAAGTCTGAGCCTGGTCGACGCAACTACGTCCTCATCCTACTGCTTTTGCAGTGCCAACACCAAGTAATGCCATCTGCGTTCATCTCTTTTGGCGCCATACCCTTGTGACGCTGGCTTTGTGCGCGGCGTCCCTCCCTCCTCGGTTGACCCTTCCACCCAACTCCCTACATTGTCTACAATGGCAACCAATTCTTCGACAGGACAAACACCCAAAGCCGGCCCTACGCTATGGCAGCGTACCAAAGGCTACTCAAACACAGCCTATGAAAAGGGTCTCAAACCAGGATGGAACAAGGCATACGCAGTTGTCGACAAGCTCGGCGCCCCCGTCAATCGATTCTCCAATCGAGTTGGCGCAGAGGCTTTTTGGCCTACTACGCTGGACAAGGAATCTGAAAAGGCTGCTCGAATTCTAAGAGGCTTTGCTAAGGATGGCTTCTATGAGGAAGTCGATCAAAAACAGGCACAGAAGATAGCCGATCGAGAGGCCACCGCAGACGGAATCCCTCAAGGAAAACAGAGAGTGATAAAGAAAATCCCTACCAAAGTCATCCAGGAATGCGTCGGGTTGGCTATATTCACCACCATGCGGACAGGGTGGGTAATTGGCGGATCCGGCGGCGCAGGTGTTCTCGTTGCAAGACACCCAGAAACCCGCGAATGGAGTCCCCCCAGCGGTATCCATATTCAGAACCTGTCCTTTGGATTTCTTGTTGGTGTCGACATCTACGACGCTGTTCTGGTCATCAACACGTACAAGGCCTTAGAAGCCTTCACAAAAGTGAGATGTACTCTGGGCGCCGAGGTCGGCGTTGCTGCCGGCCCCGTGGGAATGGGCGGCACCCTTGACACAGAAGTCGTCAAACGACAGGCACCTATCTGGTCCTACGTCAAGTCCCGTGGCTTTTATGCCGGTGTGGCCATGGAAGGTCAGCTAGTAATAGAAAGAACCGACGAAAATGAGCGCTTCTATGGCGAGAGGGTTGGTGTTTCAGATATCCTCGTGGGAAAACTGCGACATCCTCCAGTCGCTCAGTATCAGGTCCTTCTCGACACCCTCAAAGCCGCTCAAGGAGACGAAGTGGACGACGCCTTGCTCCCCGATGGAGTTGCTCCCAGCGATATGGAACTGATCTCTGACAGTAAGAACTGACCCAGTCATTCCCTTGCAATTGGCTAATCCTTGTGCCTAGCATCTACCTTTGGTATACCTGCTGAGGACGACCCGGACCCATTTGGCGTCAAAGCCCTCGAAGCCGAAGGATTAAACATCAGAGAGGCTGGTACGCATCAGAGACCGAGTGCCGAGGCCTTTGAATTCAGGCCCTCACCTACAAGTCCCATTTACTCTCATTTTAACAGGCAAAGTGTCGATGGATCTGTTAGAAGTCGGAAGTGGCGAGATAGCACCAATAGTCTGGCAAGCATTGACAGGGGAACACAGACAGACGAGGACGAGAAGACGAAATCCACAGATCACAGCCCCAGACGAGATGAGAAGAGGACGACCGAAGCTCCACGCAAGCACAGCCAGCTTGTCAATGAGGACGATGATCAAGGGAACGACCGAAGCGAGTCTTTCTCTGATGTTGACTCGGACGCTGAAATCTCTACGGCAGTGCCAGTCATGGCCAAGGCAAGGATGGTGGATGTTCCCAAACGACCACCGCCAGCACTGCCACCTCGCAATCCCGAAAGGGTGGTGTCTCCTGTTGCTGTGACAGAGCATCCTTCTGATGGCTTTGATCGGATTTCTCTGAATGCTGGTGACGAGCGTAATAGTCGTGATGGTGGACGGACCTCCTCACCTGCTCGTTCCTTCCATTCCGTTCCTGGAACCCCGAACGAAGAGAAGAAGCCGAATGAACAACCTGGGTCATTCAACTAGAACTAATGTGATCAATGACGAGGGTTGCTGACTGCATGGAGTCGGAAGAATATATCCTTTCTAGATGACCAATTGACAATTACGGTACGCACAGTACGGATCAAGGCTTGTCTCGTTGCTCAGCCGAGTAGCCTGATGCACCTCCTTCCTTTTTAAAACAGATCGAGGTCATTATTGGCAGGTACTAAAAAGCCAGGAAGATGGGAAGGAACGTTGTCGTTGCCTGCTCCTCCAGTTCCTCTCATATTCCTCTTTCTCTTCTCCTTCTTCTCTTCTCCCGTCTTCAACTCTTCCCATCAGCATCACATCAACTTTTGGACTCACACTTGCTTGTGCTCTTCAAGTGCTGCTTGCTTTAGTACATCAGCATTCTCTTGCCAGTGGCAATATTTATTCCTTTCGTTCATCTCATTATCTCTCCATCCCACGATTCTCATCAACTGAATCACCATGCATATCACTCATCTCGCCATTGTTGCAGCAATCCACTGGTAGCCCCAGTTGGTCTCGGCTGCACCCCAGGTGGTCTCCGACAACTCCCTGGACTCAATCGACAATGCCGGGCTCGCCATGTCCCCTCTTCTTTCCCACGGCTTTGTGAGAGCTGTGGACACAGAACCTCGTTGTGGCAAAGACCTTGGCACTTGTAATCCCAATGACCTCAACTCGGGTTGGTGTTGCTCAAAGCATGTAAGTCTTCATTTCTGGACCATTCCTAACCTCGCTAACCTCACCTAGGGCTTCTGCGGTACCACTTTTCTCAGCTCCATCTCGCCATCGTGACTAACATTGACCCTCAGGTGATGGAAGCCTGTACTGCGGTGTTGGATGTCAAGACGGATACGGGTATGTGTCAATTGTTACACTATCAACCAGCATCACTAATCAGGCTGTCATCTAGCAAATGTGATCTCGCCTCCTCTGGGAACAAACCACCCAAGGTCAAGCTTTGTGGAACCAATCACAAAGGCAACGGTTCCAACTCTGAAGGATCCCATTGCAGTACAGGTGACTGTTGCTCGAAAGATGGAAAATGTGTCAGTACATACTGCTCTGGATGGTCGTCAGTCTCTAACTTGCTCAGGGTACCGGTAAAGATTACTGTGAGAGCGGGTGCCAGGCACTGTTTGGCAACTGCACTTCAACAACGTCCACAAGCTCCACAAACTCGACTTCAACTCGCTGCGGAGCCCAATATGGCTCGAAGAAATGCCCCAACAATCAATGTTGCTCGATGAATGGCTATTGTGTATGATCCCATCTTCCGCAGCCGCGTTTTATGAGCTGACAAGGACCAGGGCGTGGGAAAAGACTTCTGTGCAGTGCCAGACAAGTGCCAGCACAAATACGGCTTCTGCGATTCGGACATCAAGCCCCAAGAAACTGAATACTTTAACTCTTCTGCCGACGACCGTTCTCATGTAGGTGTGGTTCCATATGGCAAGTTCATTCGTACCTGCCAGGTCCCCAGAGTCCTCGGCCTCAGCTTCGACGACGGTCCATCAGAAAACACGGCAGACTTGCTTGATGTCCTTCAGGACTATAACGTTCGAGCCACCTTCTTTGTGACGGGAGTCAGCGGTGGCAAGGGGGCCATTGACCAGACTGATAAATGGAGAGAGCTCATCCTTCGCATGGTTGACGAAGGACATCAAGTGGCGTCACACACATGGTCACATCGCAATCTCGACAACCTCACCTCTTCCCAACGTTGGTCGGAGATGGTCAAGCTTGAGCAAGCTTTGTTCAACATCATTGGCAAGTATTCCAACTATGTGAGACCACCATATGTTCAATGCAACGAAAGCTCGGGATGTCTCAAGGATTTGGGCGACCTCGGCTACCACGTCATTGGCTGGTCCATTGACAGTTCTGACTATCGACATGAGAACGATCTTGACGCCATGATCCGTGAGTTTGATGCATCTTTTGATGCAATTGATCCGGAAACGGGCAGCGCCATTATCATCCAACACGACACCATCCGCAAGTCTGCCATTGACTTAACCAAACACATCATCAACCGTGCACAGGAAAAGGGATTCTTTCGTGAGTATTTTGTAGATTCTCAAGCCACCAACGACTGACCATACACAGCTGTCCCGGTTTCGCAATGCGTGGGCGATGAACCCGAACAATCTTACCGTGTTGCGGTCAAGACTGACCAGCGAAATGAGACAGCCACGACAAATGAATCCGACTCGACACCGACACCAGAATCTTCCGCAGCCAAGGTGGCTCCTTTCCGTTGGAGTCGATATCTCGTCAGCCTTTTCGGATCGGCTCGTGCATACAGTTCTGCACCTGTCCCTCTTGCCATCCCACCAAAGAAGGCAAAAACTGAACTATGATTCTGCATTGTCAAAAGAGGCTCAAGGGCTGTCTGTCTTTACGTTTGAATCGATGTTTGGTTGATGCATGGGCTTCTGTCGAAGTACAGAACGACAAAGGAGCATAGTTGTTTGTCCATGGGACAGGTCGTGTGGTATTGACTTATTCGTATGCACATGGGTATTTATAGTTTTAGTGTCATTATAAGCGTTATCAGCCCACCGTGTTTAGTTTTGCTTTGAGATTGTGAGTATTCAGTAAGATTGTGTAGAATGAGGTCAAGGATTGACTATATGCATAATAAATCATATTTGGAGGAGGGTGAGAGAAGATGTGTTGGCGGATCTGCCGGGTAGCAGGTGCCACTGTAGTTGGTGTCTGTGGGTACCTCATACTATCGCATTATTGAACAATACATCGATTGGGGGGCCAGACTCCTCCTTCCCCCCCCCGGAGGTGCCGCCTGGGTCACTCGGCGCACCACCCAATTAATTACGAGTGGTTTGATGATTTGCAACCTTCACGAAGTTAGTATTATCCTGCCTAGGTACCCATACTTTGATTCCTCCTCCCTTTGGCCACAACCTCCTTGTCCTTATCGAAAGTCGTCGACAAGACGCTGACCATTCCACGCGTCGCTATCTCTGAGGATGCCTTGCCGTTGAGTCGCACGTCTTTGGAATCAGCTGCGCCTTGATTGACACAACTACAACACTCGCTCGTCCTGCGAATCCCTCCGCACCACCCACTTACCTCGCCACCATGAAGAACCCTCAACCCCTCCGATTCTCAACCAACCTTCTCTTCTCCTCATTACTCTCCGTCGTCCTCTTCACATCTACGACCTGGGCCCATGGCGGACATCCTGACAAAATCCCTGAAGGCGAAGCCATCTCGCCTGACCCACTCGACTCTCGCCTGTGGATTCATATTCTGTTGATGGTTTTGTCCTTTGGCCTCATCTTCCCTTATGGCATGGTCCTCGGTATTGTGCGCAGTCGCTGGCATGTCCCTGTACAGATTGTGGGAACCATCGTTGCCACCGTGGCCTACTTCCTTGGCCATATGCACAAAGGTCGCCAGTTCCGCCATCCCAATGTTCACGCCAGTTTTGCCAACAGTTTGGTCCTCATGTTGATTGTTCAGGTTGGACTCGGAGTAGGATTGAAACTGCACCTGGAAAACAAGAGCGGATGGGTCGGACGAGTCTTTGGTGGGAAAGTTGGGAAGAGTGGCCGACGCGGCGTGGTCCTCATCCATGGCTGGATTGGAAAACTCATGCCGATTGTCAGTTGGGTCCAGATGTTATTTGGCGGCATTGTCGCTATGGGCTATTGTCGCGGGGATCATCTCGGCCAGTGCCTGGCTCATTTCATCATGGGCTCTGCCTTCATCGGGTATGGTATCATCATGACATTGTTGCTGCTCGTGGGGCAGGCATGGTTACGGACCACCGGGAGGAGCCAGGAATTCTTCGACTCCATCATCATTGCCGCTTGGGGCTGTGTTAATACTTTCACCGAACATCGATGGGGTCATCCTTGGGTCAAGAACGACCTTCAGCATACCAGCATGGGTATTGTATGGTGGTGCGCAGGCTTGTTGGGAGTTTGGCTATCGAGATCAAGGACCGGCCGGCCCAAGAGAAACATTCTTCCTGGAGTGGTGATCCTGCTGACAGGCTGGGCAATGAGTGCCCACCCGCAGGATATCCCACTAAGCACCATGGTCCATACCGTCTTTGGCTACACTCTCATGGCTGCCGGTGCTGGTAGGATCATCGAGGTGTCATTCCTCCTCAAAGACAGCCGAGGAGGCGGTGAAGTCAACAGTTGGCAACACCTCCCACCATTTGTAAGTCTCAACAATCCACTTTTCGTTCAAACTGTTCCCACTGACACTCTAATCACAGCTCCTTTATGCTTCTGGATTCCTCTTTATGGGCGCCACCGAGGAACAAATGAGATATCTCTCAGACGCAGATGTGACTCACGTCAGCTACATCCTCATCCTGTATTCTATTGCTTTCATGTTGTACCTGTTTGTCAACATACTACTCTACATCTACGCCAGCCACACGTGGCCCGACGATGAAAGCAACGGCATGCGCAGCTCGCATAGTCGCAGTCGCAGCATCACCTTGCCTGGTGATGTTAGCGGCGGTCCAAGCGGAAGTCATGCAAGGAAACCAAGCCACATCAATGGCGGCGCCATTGGCAACGGACATATCGCTCTTCCCACGGGCCCCGCCAACGGCAGCGTGAGATTGCCTCGACATCGTGGGACCGACAGCCAACAGGTCCGTGATGCGGAGGAGTTTGAGCTAGAAGGCTTGATCAGCGATGGTGAAGCTGATGACGCTAGTCCTGTTGAGAGAAAGAAGGAGGAGGCCTGAGGCTTCTATCCGTCGGTCCATCAAGACGTGTCATATGGATTTTGCACTTTGTGATTTGTAAGAGAAGGAGAGAAAGTGTGTGGGTGTATGTGCATTAAGAACAGAATCGGCGTTCGGGGTGGCCATTGGACGTAGCCCAATTTTGGTCATTGATCTATCTCCTGAGCAGCTTTTCATGAATATCATATATCTAAAATAATAATCATGAGCAATGGAAACGACGGCATCTTCATCCTAGCCAAGTTCTTCTGAGACAGTATTATGGATATATTCATTGTCAGGCTGAATACAGTATGCGAAAGCTATCTTAGAGGTAGAATCTTCTGTGGTAGCACACTCTGTCTACATAAAGGACATTCTGCCTTCTCCTTGACCCAATCCTGAACACAAGTCCAACAGAAGACATGACCACAAGTAGTGACACTGGGGTCTCGGAACGACTCCAAACACAGGGTACATTTCCGCTGTTGGCCGTCGGCGATCCAGGCCATGGTCTCGTCATTGGACGTGTCGTAGCGCGGGGTCTCAAGAACCGGAGTAGCGGTATTGGCCGCTAGGCCCTTTGGCAATTGCGATGGAACCTCGACGTCGGCGAGTAACTGTGACGCGGAAGTGTCAAACGAGGATCCAACAGGGACTTCGACACCGGCACCAATGACAACTGTGGTTGGTGCGCCACCCGCATGCGATAAACTGTCTCCCTCCGATGCCTGTAGATACGTTTCACGGACATGTAGGACCGCCTGAACAGCCATCTGCAAGATGAGCAAGACACCCAACACCTCATATCCAACACGCTGCTCGCCAGCGTCGATCGATTTCGTAAAAACATAGCGTAACCCAAACAGTCGTTTTGACAGATGATAGTACGCTCCCGTGAAGTAGAAAATCGCCAACGACACCGCATACACGGGATTCGGACTCGTCAACGTATCAAGATGCTTGAGTATATATTCCTGAATGCGTAACGAGCGACTCGACGCTCGTCTCCATGCACTACTTCCCTTAGCTTGTTGGAGATTACGTTCCAGTTTCTCACGTAACCGTCTCCGTAGCGCTGGTAGAGATTTGCTTAGAATCCATGGTGCGAATACAATACTTGAGATGTATCCCACTCTTCTTCCTAGGCCGGCGAGGCGTAATGTGTCGTCTTCAATTTGCACTACGTCGCAGTATTCTTCGCCTAGGGTTCGGTTGCCGAGGAGGGTTGTGAGAGATAGGTAGAGGAGTTCGGAGAGGTTGTTTGTGGCGTTGGAGTATTTGTGTGCGAATCTGGCGCCGAGAAGAGCGCGGAGGATGGTGCTGGCTTGGCTGGATATCTGGCCGGTCATGTATGCGTCTTTTTGGTGCGTGCGTAATATATCTGGGGATGGTGCGAATGGGTATTCCATGGGGAGGGGACGGCGGTCGGGGACGGGTGTGGTTGATGAGGATGATGATGATGGGGGAGGGGGGATGGATGGTGGAGAGGAAGGGGAGGAAGAGGATGGTGATGACATGTCGGCTGTTGTTGAGGGTGTAAGAGGTAAGGCGATGAGGTGATTAGTATTAGACTATCATGTCATGGCTGTGACTTCTTGAAGTATATGCGGTTTGATTGCTAAGTTGTAGGTGTGTAGAAGCAGAGAGAGGACGTAAGTAGAGTCGTAGCCTCGCGAGCAGTCAGCCTCGGCTCGGATAATGAGAAACAATTGTATCATCTGATCCACAGTAGATACTTGCATCACACAATGTAATGCTCCGCTCGTCAACCAAAGGCTCTCCCCTGCCTGGAACTCCACGTGTTCTCGACTCCAACCATGAAGTCCAGCCCAGATTCCAACATTCAACAATTGTGTCTCGCCCTATACTGCGACTGAAAAGGGCGACATATCCTGGCCAACCTCGCCGCAGCCCACCTTTAACACTCATTTAGAAAGTCCCCAGACACGCGAAGCATGGTTGTTTCGCGTGTTGCACAGCTGCAGAAACATGGACGGAGACCCGGCCGTTGAGCCAGAGATCGACTCTTTTAGTCGTGTGCTTCCATTGCCCTACCGAGTGGCCATCATTGTCGTTCTTGGAATTTGGGCATGGGGTGTGAACTTGCATTATTTACATTTGGTCAAAATTGTACTTGAGTCCCATGTTCCTGATTGTTTGAAAAACGCATGCACTGACATAAATAGGATGTCCCTGCGTTGATCAGATATCCTTCTCGACAAGGCCCCAATAGCATCCTACATCACCACTCGACCTATCGATTAGCCACTATCCTCTCGATTCCACTCGCAGCGTCCCTGCTTCTCTTTTGGGCCATCACGCGTGGTGACAAACATGCTGTTCTCTCCTGGCAGATCTTGCCGCAGTCATACCTGTTTTTAATTGTCCTGTGCTTCGTCCTCCCCGTCAAGCGCATGTCGAGATCCGGTCGGTTGCATTTCTTGACCACCTTGAAGAGAATTAGTGTGGGTGGACTGGCAGAGGTCCAAGATGGCAAATTTGGCGACATCATTCTCGCCGACGTTCTTACCAGTTATGCCAAAGTCATGGGCGACCTGTTTGTCTCGACATGTATGCTCTTCTCGAGGAAAACCGTCAGTACAGCAAAGCCGGATCGAGGCTGTGGTGGTGTATTTTTGGTGCCATTTATCATTGCCATCCCCAGCATGATCCGGTTGAGACAGTGTTTGATTGAGTATTCCCGGGTTCGGCGCAACAGGACGGCGACTTCGGGCTGGGGTGGTCAGCATTTGGCCAACGCCTTGAAATATGCCACTGCGTTTCCGGTCATCATCTTGAGTGCAGTGCAGAGAGGGTACAATCCTGAGACATTTCATATGAGTGAGGCGGAACTGTTTAGACTATGGTAAGTCATTTTGTGGAGGCGTGCAAGGGTTTACACGAGGCTAATTACTGCAGGCTATTCTTCGTTATGATCAACTCCTTCTATTCATTCTACTGGGACGTGGCCAAGGATTGGGACTTGACATTACTGTCGTCGAGTTGGGAACGCAATAACCCTGAACATCCTTACGGGCTCCGGCGGCATCGTTATTTCCATGCCCACCAAATGTATTATACTGCGATTGTGATCGACTTGCTGCTAAGATGTACGTGGAGTTTCAAACTGTCGGCACATCTGGACCATTTCAACGACCTAGAAGGCGGGATTTTCTTGATGGAGTTGTTGGAAGTCATTCGACGATGGATGTGGATTTTTTTCCGAGTCGAAACTGAATGGGGTGAGTGCTGAGCAGTCGTGACTAAAGTGACGTGAGATGAATCTAACATTTGGTCCTAGTCCGAAACAACCGTGGCCCGGCACCTGATGACATTTTGTTGGGTGATTTCGCTGGAAAGATAGATGATGATTGAATCAAGACATTGTTTTTGCCTGGTGCCTGGTGCTGGATATCATTGATGATGCGTGGCTAATGGGTCTGGATGTTGTGGAGACACTCCAGCAAATTACGAGATACTTTACGTCGTAGATCAAGATGTTAGATGGATCACCCGAGAGAGGTTGTGATCCTGTGCATCTACTAAATTATGACCATGCGTGCGTATCTGTCCTGGATAGTTGTCATAGCTGGGGGAGTGGCATGATACTTCGTGCGTGTCAGCCCCATGGTTGTGCATTGGACCCCTGAAAAGATGAATAGGACACTTATGCAGGTACGCGAGAGGAATGGAAAGGAGTTGCACAGAGCCTCAATTATCAAAAAGGCAATTACAAGAATACAGCTGCCTATTTTGGTTACTTAAGAGACCATCAATCAAGCATAATTGACAGTGTAATAGTTTGAATATGCTGTGCAGGCAGCAGCCAAAGAAAAGGAGGTCGAGGGGCACGAACACTTTTCTAAGGATTGAGGCCTTGAAGCCATCGAAGGCTCAGATAAGCTGCCGTATGGTGTGGCTTTTAGGCTTGCAGATGCTGTTTGGCATGCTTAAGGAGGGACTTGGGGAGGCTGTTATAGGCTGGCTGAGCTCCATTTAGGCGTGGCGTCTCAGTCTCAGGCTGTATTTGATGCCCATTGGCGGGCCAAGGGGCCTAAGATCCCCTCCCGTGCCTCAGCATCCACCTCCAACACTTTCCCCTCCCCGTTGTCTTGATGGTGGAACCTCCACCGCCATTTTTGACTTTGAGGTGCTTGTAGATTGTCCTACTGTGGCACAAAAGGCACAAAATATTCCTATCCTGGAGATTCCCACTCTTCCGTTCCAACAACCTGCGTACCATTGTCAATTCATGTGTTTGCAGAGATTCAATTGACTGCAACAAGCATGATTCAAAAAAATCCAGAGTCCTTCTCGGACTTTGAGTTCATCGAGACTCCTGCGGCTGCACCAGAGCAAATCCCCTCTCCCAACAGCGGTGTCCGCACCACTAAGGTAAGTTGCACGTACACCGTACACCGCAGTCTCTCTCAGATACGTCTCAAGGGTGAACAAATCACTGACGCAAGCTGGGTTACTAGTATCCTGCCATCAAAAATGCACCTCTTCCAGCAGACGATGCCGGCAGTGACTCGTTCAACAACTATGTCATGATCGCTCTCTTGCTCGTGGTCCCCTGGTACCTAGCCCGATACGTGGGAGGAGGTTTCTACACCACCATCTTCGTTGCCCTCCTTACCGCCGTCCCTATCCTCATGACCTTCTGGACTGTTGCATCCAGCATCTCTCCACGCAAGAATGAAAAGGCCAAGTTCCCAGGCCTGCCCATTGAACACTACTTGAACTTCCGCAGCCAGGAAGACCGAGACAAGTATTACGGCAAGAACAAGATCCCCATCGAGACCTTCTCCGAGATGTACTTTGATGAAAAGGTCGACTTGAAGGGAGACTGCTTGGAGATTCTCGAATATCGACATGATTGGGCCAACTTCCGATTCACCATGGGCTTGTTCAAACACTTCTTCACAGGTTTCATTCCTGAATTGCTTCTGCACACTCGTTCGCAAGATGAAGAACAGGTTCGAGACCACTACGACCGTGGTGATGATTTCTACTCCTGGTTCCTGGGTCCTCGTATGATCTACACTTCCGGTATCATTTCCGACATCAACCGCGAGGAGACTCTGGAAGAGCTTCAGGACAACAAACTGGCCATTGTCTGTGAGAAGATTGACCTCCAGCCTGGTGACACAATGCTCGATATCGGCTGTGGATGGGGTACTTTGGCCAAATACGCCAGCGTCAATTACGGTGCTCACGTGACTGGAGTGACCTTGGGTCGCAACCAGACCGCCTGGGGCAATGGTGGAATGAGAAAAGTTGGAGTTCCCGAGGAACAAAGCAAGATTCTCTGCATGGACTATCGTGATATCCCCGTGCCTGAGGGTGGCTTCAAGCGCATCACTTGTTTGGAGATGGCCGAACACGTCGGTGTTCGTCATCTGAGCTCCTTCTTCCGCCAGGTCCATGACATGTTGGATGACGACGGTGTCTTCTTCCTTCAGATTGCTGGTCTGCGCAAGTATTGGCAATATGAAGATCTCGAGTGGGGTCTGTTCATGAACAAGTACATCTTCCCTGGTGCCGACGCTTCAACTCCTCTTGGCTTCGTGGTGGACACCCTCGAGGGAGCTGGATTCGAAGTCAAGGGCATCGACACCATCGGAGTCCACTATTCGGCCACCTTGTGGAGATGGTATCGAAACTGGATTGCCAACTCTGACAAAGTCAAGGCCAAGTACGGCGTCAGATGGTACCGAATCTGGGAATACTTCCTGGCCTACTCGACCATCATCTCCCGACAAGGCAGTGCGACCTGCTTCCAGATCACCCTGGTCAAGAACATCAACTCGACACATCGTATTGAGGGCATCAAGACTCAATTTGGCCTTGAGGGTGCATTGAATGCTGGCCGAGCCCGCGTGGCCAAGAACAAAGCGAGCGGATCTGTAAAGACCGAATGAGTTCCTGCTTGTACAGGCAATGTCTAGGAGGGAGGGCGAGGCAGGAGAAGGGGCATTTTCATCGCGATTTGCCTTCTCACGGCTACTCAGCGTCTTTCCATATCTCAGAGAGCCTCAAAGAGGCTAAGGAGGATGCATATAGGCTAGAAATACAGTTAATGTACGTGAATGAGAGAAGAATTGGAAGTTGACAGGCTTAGGGAGCGATCGGCCATCAACAAGGTCTCTTCAATGCCTAACTAAATAGGGGGAAAATGTATAGAGTTCAAATGATTCAACGAAATTATATACTGTTCAATGCCAAGATATTTGTTCCCAAGCCCCAAAATGACTAGGACGATTCTAAAGCACAGATGTATAAGTCGGTTGTCTCTCCATTCCCTGGAATTTGGCATCGTTTCCACCGTATACGACAGCCTCGATAGTGTTCATGATGACGGTTACCAACAATGCTCCTACAGATACAAATTGCTCAATTCTCCAGATCTTCTATACCCAGACTGGGTTGAAGGCGACTTCTACACAAACCCAACCAAGGGGCGAAAAGAACTTTCAAACAAGGCTGATCGAAATACTGCCAACACTCGCAAAGATCTAGAAGCCGCCAGTCAAACAGGTCTCTGCATAAGCTCCAATGCCATGTCAAGTCTGGATCGGCACGATATTTTATACTACGGCTCATTAGGCTGAGCTCAATCCGCCAAGCATTACCTGGCTGAAGTACGCTTGGTCAGTACTTGCTTATAAAGGCTGAAGGTCTTCGAATCTGGCCCCTCTTTGCTTGGCCATTCATCGTACTTTGCCAATCTTTGGGGCTACTGCAGTGGTAACCGACGATGAAATGAGATGGCTGTCCATGGTTGGACTGACCAAGAAAGCCACAAAATGGCTTGCAGTGGCAACTGACAATAATGAAAGGCGACGGCTGTCCCTAGTTGGGATGAGTGGTTGCCCATGAAAGCCACAAAATGAGCCGCAATGGCATCTCGAATCACAGAGTAGGATCATCCATTTCTTCTTGTCCTTTCGTTCAGAGAAAGGCTGTCATCTTTTTCATCACTTGGTCCTCGGTCATGTTTGAGATTTCCGACCATAGTATCTTGAAATAGCTACTATGAAGAAGCCTATACTTGTCGCGACCACACTCGCTAGTGTTGTTGTCGCTCAGTCGTCCTCTATTATCGATGTCTTCTTCCCTGGCGCCAGCACAGTTCAGTTCATCGGATCTATCATGACTTCAGTAAGCTCAAGCACAACCTCTCTTTCTCTCTTTCTCTCCTTCTCCACTATAGGTCGGTCAAACTGATCTATAGTAACTCCTAGGATACCTCCCAAACCACTATTGCCATAGCTTGCCAAACAGGCTCGAGCAATTTGGATTGTGGCTTTTCTGATCCCATTACCGTGACTGTGGGACCCTCGACCTTCCATGCTGAGGAGTCATTCCAGGATATTACGGCGATTCTACAGTGTAGCCTTGAGGCTAGCGTATCTGCACTCTGTGCAGAGACTTATATTGGTCCTGCTTACCTGGTTAGCGTCGACTCGGATCAATTGACTGGGTCCGATACGAGTACCAATACTGCAATTATTACCACTTCCGCTTCCACTAGCCTAAGCGGCACTGCCATTGTCTTCATTCCCGTCACGCTAGTCAATAACCTCGAAGGTCCTGCTGAGACCGGTGCTGGTGTCACAACTTCGACTGCTTCGCAGACTAGTACAGCCAATACGGGCACCGTCGCAAGAACAACAACAACCAGTGGACCTGGGATAGCTGCCTCGCCAACAGGAAGCGCAAACAGCGCAGGCGCTTCCCCCGAACATAACAGCATTAGCACTAGTAGTTCGAGACCGACTTCTTCGAGCCCGTCCTCTTCCGGATCAGGATCTGGCCTTTCCGGGGGCGCAATTGGGGGAATCGTTGCAGGTGCGGCCGTTGGACTGCTGCTAGTCCTAGGAGCACTGTGGTATTTATCCAGACGTCGGAGGGCCACTAAAACCCATTCGACTGCAAATGAGACATCCAACTCGACAGCAGCAAGCAAGCCCTATGAAAAACATGAGCTTCCAGGCACAACATTGTATGAACAGCCAACAAGGGATTTTTCAAATCAACCACAACACCAACCGTTTCCTCGCGCTGAAATGGACGCAATCACCACAGACCCGACTTATCCAGGGCTAGAAGGCCGTCCAGAGCTACCGGGCCATGACCACGGTCATTCGGAAGCCGGGGGTTCTAATCGCCTACATCAATAACATATCCCTTAACCTAGAACACATGAACCCTTGTAGGAACTATCCGTTACCGGCTCAGTGGTAGTCTCCTCGACTCGACCCTTGCATTCCCCACCCGTTTCGACCCATGGCGGGATATTCTCTATGACGACTGATGTATCTGCGATTTCATTATTGCAACTATTATACCTTTATCCTACATATACCAAGGCGCCCTGCAGGAGACATGGCAAGCCAAAAATGGCATTTAAGATAATGATAATCAACACACTGACCACACAGAGGAAAGTGAATGCCCAGATGTAGAATTTGAGCCAGAACTGGGCGTTTGTGACCTGCAAATACTGTTCTGAAATAGAGTAGAGAGATCTGTGAATAGTTACGATGTCGATACCTGAGATAGGCATTGGGGAAGCGGCATGCATACAACTTTGCTCTTGCTCACCATAGTAAAACAACGTTCAACATTTAACCCACACGCCCTCTTGCTGGCAATCAAAGACCATGTTGGAACAATATGGCTTGGTATAGCGGTGGACTGACAGAGGTACAAGAGGTTATATTCAGTCTATCCTGTTTGTGCACGGGCCGTGATATGGTGGGTCCCAACGACATCATTTTCTCATAGTCCCAAGATTTTGTGAATATATTTTATACTCCACAATTTCCTATCGCAATCGACCATAGGATATGGAAAACAGGGCTTCCCGTTCGCTCAGCCATACTTAAGCCATATGCCGGTCAGTTAGTACTAAAGTGGGTGACCATTTGGGAATCCTGGCTGTTGATTGTTTTTGTCATTTTGAGTAAATTCACCTTCTGCTCACATGATGCACTAATGCTTCATGTCTCTCTCAATGGGTGAGCCTGACATCTACCGGACACTCGGTCCGATTTTCAGCATAGATTACCTTCGATCTGTGTCTTTTTTTTGGTTACTACCAGGGTTGGGTGGGACCTGCCGCAAATCTCAGTTCCTTCGCCTTCGGAGTGCTCTCCAACCAACGTTGATTGACAGCCAATCAAATAGGAACGTGCCTGAATGGGTCTTTCCTCCATATGCATGTGCCTTCCTATTACAGACTCCTGTCCTTCTTCGTTCCATCAAATTTCAATCCCATTCGAATTTTTCTGACTCAAAGATGCCGTAAATTCGGCAGAGTAAAAAGATCTGGGGGCAATTCATGCCAAGTTATTAGACCATTCGCCTATTTATCAAGCATTCATCAAGCATTGCCACATGTCTGGGCATATCTTTTCTTTTCCCTGGCTGATATCCGTGCATAACTATCTGAACATAGGGAATAATCTCACCAGAATTTGTAGATCTAGACTTGGGGTGTGCATTAAACCTTATCATCGGTTATAGACCTTGTAGCTTTTGACGTAGGAGGGTCTGGTTCTTCACAGTTTCACGAGCACGTTGGCCAGAGCCTTCTCGTGATTTGACCACGATCAGATCATGAATCCGCGTCACGGGCTGGTGAACTCGCCCTAAGACGTTACTTCCAATCATTCCTGGTCTTGAAAAGTCGTATCAGAGGAACCACTCCTCAATGCGTTCACCACATGCTGTCTGCTTTGGCCTTCGCATCCACAATTTCTCTCATTCCAGCTTGTGCTTCAACGCCAATCCCACACTTCTCTTCTTTTGCCAGACCGTGCCTTTCTGTCCCGCTCTCATTCGTCTTCGCCAATCACCTACTCATCTGCGCTGCAACCCTCCCGCGAAGCCAGCCACGGAGCCTGCGCTCTCACTGAGTTAGCTCCCTCACAGCCGATCTCCACTCCCTCGCTGCTGACATTTTGCACAGGGCCAAGGGTATATGTAAGACGACTTCTGCAAGCCCATTGCCATATCCCTAATCTTCTTATTTCAGCCCAAGCCTTCTCCTCCCGTTGCTTAGGTGTCTTGGCCGTTGCCTCATCTTCAACGTTCAACCTCTCAGTCGATACTGTCGTTGCCGTTGCCGTTGCGTCCTCCATGGCGGCTCTCAAGACATCAGGCGGCAACGCTGCCTTCCACAATTTCCACAACGACTTCGCCCACATCCAAGACCCCAATGAGCGAAGAAGACTGGCACTGGCTGAGATCGACAAGGCCCCCTTTGGATGGTACCATGTCCGAGCTATCGTCGTCGCTGGTATTGGCTTCTTCACCGATGCCTACGACATCTTCGCCATCAACTTGGTAACCGCCATGTTGGGTGTCGTCTACTGGCAAAATGCCCCGACGAACCCTGGCAAGATCCCTTCCACTGCTGACACTGCCATCAAAGTAGCAACCTCTGGTGGCACCGTTCTCGGTCAAGTCGGCTTTGGATGGCTCGCTGACGTCGTGGGCCGGAAGAGAATGTATGGTCTCGAACTCATCCTCATCATTTTTGCCACTCTTGCACAAGCTCTTTCCTCCAGCTCCGCCGCTATCTCCATCGTTGGTCTTATCATCTTCTGGCGTGTCATGATGGGTATTGGCATTGGAGGAGACTATCCCCTCAGTTCCATAATAACCTCTGAGTAAGTCTCTAGAATTCGTTTCCCTTCTGATGTCTATATCTGACCATTGTCTAGATTCGCCACAACCAAGTGGAGAGGTGCCATGATGGGTTCCGTCTTTGCCATGCAGGGTATTGGTCAATTCACAGCGGCTATCGTTGCTCTTATCGTCACTACCGGCTTCAAAGAATCTCTCGAGACTGCAAAGACGGTCGACAGATGCGACGGTGTTTGTTTGTTAGCTGTCGACAAAATGTGGCGTGTTATCATTGGTTTCGGTGCAGTTCCGGGCTGTATCGCCCTCTACTTCCGTCTCACCATTCCTGAGACTCCTCGGTACACTTTTGACGTTGCCCGTGACACCGAGCGTGCTGTCGAAGATGTCAAGGCCTACAAGTCTGGTGCTCGCGAGGGCAAGCCTGACGAGGTTAGCCGAGCCGCCGTCCTTCAAGACTCGAGAGAGCGTTTGGCTGCTCCCAAAGCATCTTGGGCTGACTGTAGGTTCTTCTCCACCCGGCGATGCCCGTATGGCTATCGTAGCCAGATCCTCTTCTCTTGTTGACATACACTGACATGCCTGTCTAGTCTGGCGCCACTATAGCCAATGGAGGCACGGAAAAGTACTCCTCGGAACGGCTGGTTCGTGGTTCTTCCTTGACGTGGCCTTCTATGGTCTTGGCCTCAACAATTCGATCATTCTCAGTGCCATCGGCTATGCCAAGGGCAGTGATGTGTACTACATCTTCCGCAACACCGCCATTGGCAATTTGATCATTGTTTGCGCTGGCGCCATTCCTGGATACTGGGTGACTGTTGCAACTGTCGACACCATTGGCCGGAAGCCTATCCAGTTGATGGGATTCATCTTGCTCACCGTTCTCTTTGTTGTCATCGGGTTTGCATATCATCACCTGTCCGAAGGCGCACTTCTTGCCCTGTACGTCCTTTGTCAATTCTTCTTCAACTTTGGCCCCAATGCCACCACATTCATCGTACCTGGAGAATGCTTTCCAACTCGGTATCGCTCGACCTCTCATGGTCTGTCCGCGGCATCAGGCAAGGTTGGAGCCATTATTGCCCAGGTTGTTTTCGGTCCTCTGCGAACCAAGGGCCACCCAACGACTGCAAATCCATCTCCATGGCTCAACCACGTCATGCAGATCTTTGCCCTCTTCATGCTTTGCGGTATCTTCACTACCCTGTTGATCCCCGAGACCAAGCGCAAGACCCTGGAAGAGCTTGCTGGAGAAGTTCCCGGCACCCCCAACTATGACCCTGAGATGTCTGGTCACCGCAAGGCGTCATATGTCCCCCCTGGAGACGACGAAATTTCGCGCGAGACCAATGAATTGAATGAAAAGGCGGTGGTGTGAACTGAGGCCATCGTCCGGATGATGTCAGCGGGAGCGAGGATGGTTGCATCTGACAGTGGCCGATGCTACATTGGCATCTTGGAATTGGCATCTTGGAATCGCATTGTATAGTAAGCAACGATGAGAGAGGACGAAATTAGATACCTTTCAGGCCTCATCATCAAATATGATGTGGTTGGCTTTCATAAAACCAATTTTACCAACTGGCATAAATCTATGGCACACGTTAAACATTGGTCATCGCGGGTAGTTAGACCGCACAAGGATGAAACTTCATTGACAGCATTGTAGCTTTAGTGCTGAGAAGACATAAATTCATCGACATCAATACCAGTAACCCACCAGATGGAGGTAAGGGTCCTTGAAGGGGTAGATGGGTGGGAAGTAGGGAAGGAAAGGTAAAAGATGAGATCGATCGTGGTTCTACTTTGCTAGCTCGCTTGATTGACTTTTGCGCGAATGACAGACTTCAGATCAATCGTAGGTAACTACGTCAGAGTGTCAGGCCCTAGGGCCCTAAGTCAGGTGAGAGAAGTATCTGGGGCAAATTGTTCTATTGGAAGCTAGAAAACTCCAGGAGTCTATCGATGGTAACTGTGCTATATGTTTTTTGTGGATGGCAACCCGTATCACGTGTTGTTACTAATCACGTGATCATGTGGAAAAATCATCACGTGACACATAGTGTTTTTGTCTTATCAGGGCATATCAGTGAATCTCCTTTCTTGGTTTTGAAAGGAGATGACATTTGATATCGTTGCAACAGGCTCAACATGCATGGACAAAAGGCCCACTATATTCAGCTAAGTCTTTGTCATAATACAAGACCTTCTTCTACGCCTTAAGCTTTTGCCGTGCGGTTAATGCCCAACAACTCAGCGAGGCCGGCACGTTCCAAAGCGTCGATGACATCAAGATTGAGGCGAAGGACGTTGTGCTGTAGCGGAATCTGATAGTAAGGGATGGGTTGGACATTGAAGGTGGTGGTGTTGCCGACAACATCGATGGGCAGGATTCCATCTTTGTACTGGTTGAAGATGAAACCTAGCACGGCGGTCTGGTTGGTGACGGCGCGCAGCTCCATTGTATTGTTGCCGGGCGCCAGAATCATGTCGTTGATGGTCGCATTGCCCACCGGGGTGCCGTCTACAGACATGCTCAGCGTCACCGTGCCCAGTTGCACCGTCATCACTGTTGGGTTGGGGATCACGAGCGTTCCGTTGGCGTTGGACCCATCATCTTGGGGTGTCGTCAGGATGTTGAACTCGGTCACGTTGAACCCTTCCAGGTGGTTCAGTCCTATTTGAAGACACATGCTCAGTAAGTGAATTGCTCGTGTATATTGACAAAGAGGAGTGGGATGGACGCACCTTTCATCTTGATTTCCTTGTTGTAGTTGACATTGGTGTTGGGAAGACCGCCTTGCTTCAATCCACCCTTTCCTTTCAGGAAAATCGAATACTCCTCTGTGCCCAGCGTCGTCGCCACGTACTTGGTGTACTCGGTCAGGTCGGCGATTTGAACTCGCTGCGACACTTGGCTCTCCACACCGTCTCCAGCATCCATGGCGGGGATGTCAAGGTATGCGAATGGGACATCACTGTCGGGGAGTTGCAGCGATGCGTTGAATGCATCGAGCCTGGGATGATATTTCGAGTCGGTGTGAAACACTGTGGTCAGTTCCAGATCGAATGAGTCGGGAGCCGGATTGAAAAGTGACAAATTTATGACTTCCAGCTCCGACTTGTTGATCTCCTTCTGGGCAAGGTTGGGATATCCAACATATATGCTGTGATGGCATGAGCTGGTTGGCCTACTTGGATGAATCGCGACTGGGGCGACACCTACACAGGAAGAACGATGACGAGGACAACAATGATGAAGACGATAACGTGAATCCACCAGAATCGAGCACAATGTCGCTTGAGCTTCTGTCGAAATGTGGGTTTCTTGCCCGACTCGACGCCGTCGCTCTCGACATGGCTCGGCTCGGTCTCTTTGTTGATGTCGTTGGACATTGTTGACTGACGACTTGATGTTTGGAATGTGACTAGCACAACTCAGGCGGGAGAGCAGCCTAGGGTGTCTCTCGACAGAAGGACTAAGGACAGTGGCTGATATTGACACAGGTCAAATCGAAGTATCTCAACTCAAGTTTGCACAACTTACGAAGGACAGCGAAAATCAAGTACTTTACATTCGAAGCAAGCCAGTACTGGGGGGGACATTCAGGCCAACTAGAGAATCTCTTCCTGGTACTTTTGGGGGAATCAAGGATGTCTCCTTTGCCACATTCCAACCAATTGGAACCATGAAACCTGGGGTCTGCTGTCGTGTGACATGTCGTGCACCGTGCCATTTCGAATTTCTCGGGCCTTGGGGCATGGCCTCAAGTCGTACCAATTGCTTTCACATGCATGAATCCGAGCAAAAATCTGCAAACGAGGGCTCAAAACAGAGATGGTCAACAGCCACGCCGAGGAAGTTGGTCGGCCAAATCGAATCACATGCGCATTTTGCAACCGCGACTAAACCCAATGCCAGTACGTAAGGTCGCAACAGCGTCGAGTAGCAATCTAGATGTCTTATGTTGGTTGCAACAAAATCCGCGGGGTGCCGGCCATTGGCAGGCTTGCATAGAGACTTTTGGCAAGGAGCCTCGACGGGTAAAGACTGGAAGGCCAATGTCATTGCTCAAGAAAAGCCATTGACAAGGGACAATGCGCCTAGGGAGGTCCCGATTGGGAAGGGAAGGAAAGATCTTTAAGTCGGAAGTCAAGGAACATGGGACGTGAATTGTAACCCTTTCGCAAGACTCCCTGTCGCTTGAAGTCTGTAGGTTGACAACATCACCAATGGTCAATCAAGGTTTCGGCGCCTCTCCCTGAATTGACGCCCTCTCCGCGCCCGCTAATCTATTTCCAGTGCCTCGTCCGGGGATCGCCTCCGCAACCCACGCGCCAGAAAATACGGAGTGCAGCAACTCTAATTTGCCAAACTGGTCCCGGGGTTCCGAGGTCCCAGGACCTGGGGCTTCTCGTCCCTGGATGGCAGAACCGCTGATCCAAGTGGATGTCTGATTGAGTAATAACAATGGTGAGTGAGGTAAGTGGTCGATACCTACTCGTAGGTTCGCCATGACGCGAGAGAGCGGGCGTGCATCGACAATATCAAACTTTGACTAAAGGACAATCTATCCTACATCCGAGGCATCCAGAGAGAAACCTCCACTGGGATTTCGAGATCTACATTCATTCACCTCGACTTGTGGGACTACATCTGATGCGATTGAACACATGTGCGAAATTGATATCGGCTCCAGTACGACGAGTTGGGAATAAGGTATGCTACTGCCTACTTCTAGGTAACTCGATCAATATAGACCGAGAACGAATATAATATCAATGCAGAATCTCGAGGCCGGTGCAACAAGAAATCGTTCTGCACGTAAGAGCAAGTGCCTCGGTCACTTTTTGTCACATGCTAGAAATCATAATTCCGAGCTTCGATATCGAGCTCCCTGATCCCTGTTCAAGGATCTTGCCGGCCCTGGCAGATGTGGAAACTCCAGGTTCCCCAACAAGCTTCTGTACCTTGAGAATTCTCCGTAGAATCATCGACCAAGAATATAGAGTTGCGGGTCTCTGTCACTACACTGCAGTGCTACTGTGAAATCTCACTACCAACTTGCCTCGGTATAGCTGGACAGACCGCTCCTCCAACAAGGCTAGCGAACACTACCATAAGACTAGCGAGCACTACCATACCAGTATACTTACCTTACCCATCGAGGTTGATCATGGCATGCAGGTCACCGTAAAAGAAACTCGAATCAGCCGACAGGTGATGCCGACGATGCCCAGGGGCACAAAGAGACTAGCAGTGAATAGACAAATTGCTATTGGATATGGACGCGATCGAGTAGACTGCTCTCTCAAACATAACGAATCATAGTTTATGTAAATGTTCTTCTACACTGCCTCTATCATAGTCCTGCTCGCATGAGAATTATGTATCGTATGCACCCCAGAACAACAGGGGTAGCATATACGGCATAGGTACAATACATACCCGGTGCATCGCCTCTGCCCCTCAGATGTCGTCAAATCAAAACGGATTAAATTCTATCGCTTCATCGCATCGTCTATCAAGGTGTCATTCAACCCTATGGTTGGGTTGATGGTGAGTGCCCGACTAAGTAGTGCATCTAGTCTGGCGGGGGAGCTTCTTTTGTGACCCCACTACAATCCAAGCTTCTTGTTGGCATCCGAGTTCCCCTTCATTGCGATCTGCTTGATCTGCTCATCTGGAGGAAGAGCGTCAAAGGCGGCCTTATTTGCGTCCCACTGCCTGACACACTCGGCATCCCAGTTGCATTTCTCCACTTCCCCATAGACCGGGTGGTTGTAGCGAGGGTGCATAGCAGGCCACCCGGATGCATGATAGTGATGCTTCACAAGTGCCGTTTTCGCGTTGTGGTTACCCGAGTCTGAATGGCCCTGGCCTGCAGCAAAGGCTTCCACGGTGAGAACTAAAACATCTCCAACCAATTTCGACTCTCCCAAGTTATGGAAGTTGTCGAGCCATGTCACTGGGCGCTCGGCCTTCATCGACATATGGTCGAGAATCGCCTTGGTGAATGCTGAAGGACCAGTCCCGCTGATGACCTCGTCGAACCCAAGCTGGATTTCTGAGATTGGCACTTTCTGTTGCCTCGCGACCGAGTTAAGCCATTTGACAATGTCGTTGATCAGCATCATCATCACCGGCAACCGTGGCTTACTCATGAACGTCCACTGGCAGAAGGACTGCGACTTTTTTCCGAGAATACTGTGATTGTTGAACTCGGGCTGGTCAATTTCGATGCCGATCACCATATCCAATGATCGCTCGTCGTATCTATCGGGGATGAATCGAGGGATAGGCTTGAGCGCCTCAACATCAATGTCTGTATAGACGCCTCCTTCCACGTACATGACCAGATATCGTAGTAGATCCGCCTTGATGATCTTCAGTTGCAGGGAACGATATACTCGCACAATGTCCACCCTGTTGAAGCCGGACGGGCCGAAGTGTGTTTCGACATAATGAAGATCGTTCTGGTCCGTCAAGACTTCATATCGGTAGTCAGGGTTCTTCGCCGTCCATGTCTTTGCTGTCGTCAGATCTCTGGCCTCAAATCCTAATGGATCGACCTTCCACGTCTGCCAGATCTTCTTGGGGAAATGACCGGTTGCCAGTGTGGACTTGTATGACATTTCAGTGCTGCCATCTCCGAATGAGCCGGCGCTCGAGATGAGTAGAAGCACGATACAGGTCACCGCAAACACGGGGAGGAAACGCCGCACGTGACTCGCGCCGAACACGGGAGCTCCAGAATAAATCATCTGGTCAGCAATAGTAATGGTAAGAGGAAAAGTAGCGAGTGTAACGAGACGAGCGAATGACTTGCAAGGTTCAGAGGGAACGAGTGGATATACAGCACATAGTCTCCCCAGAGTCGAAACGAAAGACGATTCTTCTTACCTTGAGGTCGTCCAAGAAGAACCTTTTTCACTTTTTGTTCTCGGTGGCGGGTGATTGAGGAAAAGATTCTCCCAGAAATGTGCTAACCCGCCTATCTCCATCCTCGTTCCTGGTCTGGTGTGGTTGGGTCTGGCCTGGCGTCAATTGTGCCTGGATAATGTTGATACTTACTCGACCTATGGAGTACTTTGTGTCAATCGGTCGCCTCGGTATTCCGGATCACCAGCATCAAAAAGCCAAGGTCACTTCATGCACAGCTAGGCTGGTTTAGAGCAACAAGCTAAAAGCTTTGTGAGCGGAGCTCGATACTGTTTCGGGACCAGCGTCATGCATTTTACTTTGGACCTTTGCTAGCGCCCTCCGGGCCGACAACATCAGCACATCTTCTCGACGATGTGATGAGCTCCCCTCCTCAACTCCCTAGCTCTACGAAGACTATCCCTCCTCGGTATAATAACTGTCAAAGCTAGTAGTCTGATCAACAGTAGAAACTTGCAATTGGCGCAGTGAGTCTAGAGCTTATTCTCACCATTTGGGAGCCCCACTACAAATTCAAAGTCGACGAGTTTAATTCAGGTCCCACATTGACGAGGCATTGTCAAGATCGTGGGTCGCAGGCAATGTGTTCTAACATCTAGACCATGGAATGATCGACCTACGAGTATCTTGGTCTACGATAAGTCGCCTGTGCCTGCGCACCCATGATGCTTGTTCTAGCTGGCATCCTATCGAATCGCACCGTATCACCGATCCACTTCCGATATCGGTCGTGTCCGAACTCGGATGAACTACTGCCCTGGCACGCAAGGGCATTTATTCGCTATAACGCTTGTCACGACTTGACGGTTTGTGCAAAGTCCTAGATGGCATTGACAAAACCTGCACGTTCGCTTCGAAGCGATCCACCGTCGAACACCGCTTCTGGGATGGCTGGAAGCGACAATGTGAGACCCAAGGCACGAGTCTATCAAGTGGCGTCCCGCGGCGGCTCGGCGGTTACACACATATCCTTGCTATCCTGAGGTCAGATTCTTGTCTGTCCATGTGATATCGCTTCGGACGGATCGAGATTTTCCTTTTCCACCTTGCTTCTTCCCCTGCGACTGACATCACACCTTGCATTCGCCATACCTCGGACCCAACCTCTTCATACCCCATGTGATAATCGGATGAGGTGCTCTGGACTAGGAGCTCCTCACTGGAGCTTCAGCAACCTAGTCCCTGTCCACATTTATGCAGAGAAATCGGCTATTTGAGTCAAAGTCGTCAAAGATCGGACGTCTTAGGAACAGGCTGGGACCTTGCCTACGCCGGAAGAGCGACCCTCTCAGGATGATATATTCTAGCACTTGACAGACTTCCTTGCAGTTTCCGAATATTATGGCTCTTCCTCACAATGGCTAAGCAGCGCGAAGGACTACTGGGCCAGCATCAATGGAAACCCAAGAATCCAGATGCAAACACCCCCCAAATAGTTCGTCTCGCGAGATCCTGTAACAATTATGTTCGCCCTGCCTTCTTGACAAAGCCGAAATCAAACGGCAATGTGAGGCGCACTGCCTACTTGGATGGCCTTCGTGGCTTTGCTGCTCTCCTTGTCTACTGGCTTCACCATCAACTATGGGCCCACGAGTGTCTCAACGGTGCAGCGATCCTGCAAAATGCTTTTGGCTACAAAGGCCAGCATTATCTAGCGTGTCTGCCATTCATCCGTCTCTTCTTCACTGGTGGCCACTTTGCTGTGGTTGTCTTCTTCGTCCTTTCAGGCTATGTTCTATCGACGAAGCCTCTGGCTCTAATCCAGTCGGGCGACCTCCTCACCCTTGGCGACAACATCTCCTCTGCGCTTTTCAGGCGATGGATGCGCCTAAACATCCCAGTCATATGCACGACTTTTCTCTATATGGCATCATGGCACTTCTTCAAGTATCGAGTCGAGATGGAACCCAAGAACTCCTTCCGCGATGAACTGTGGTGGTGGTATTGCGAGCTCAAGAACTTCACCTTCGCCTGGCGCACAGGCGGCGAAATGTGGCTTACATACAATTATCACGCCTGGTCTATCCCCGTCGAGTTCAAAGGCTCTCTCACAATTTATACGACCTTGATGGCCATGTCGCGCTTTAAACGCAACGCTCGCCTAGGCTGTGAGGTCGTTCTCATCATATACTTTATGTATATCGCAGATGGCTGGTTCTGTGCGACATTTGTTGGAGGAATGTTCCTCTGCGATCTCGAGCTGTTGGCGGCACACGGCGATTTACCCAAAGCCGCCGGTCGCTTGAAGCCCTATAAAACCATCATCTTTTATACACTGTTTGCCATATCTCTCTATCTGGGAGGCATCCCCTCCAACACGGCAGATGTTCAAGACTTGAGAGATTCGCCAGGATGGCACTATCTGTCCTACTTGAAGCCTCAAGCAGTCTTTGACTACAAGTGGTTCTACTTGTTCTGGGCAGCAATGTTTCTTGTCGCTTCAGCTGGGCATATTACATGGCTTAAATCTTTCTTTGAGCTGCCCTTCAACCAGTACCTTGGGCGAATCTCCTTCGCATTCTACTTGGTGCATGGGCCAGTACTATGGATTCTTGGGGACAGAATATACTGTGCTGTGGGATGGTCTCGAGAGGGCCATGCTGTGAGCATGCCCAGCTGGATCAACCTGTTTCCCATCACAAAAGCAGGCCCACTAGGATTGGAGGTCAGCTTTCTCCTTCCTCACTTGATAATTCTACCTGTCACGCTCTGGACGGCTGAGGTGGCCACCACCTTGTTCGACGAACCCAGCGTCAAACTATCGCAGTGGCTGTATGGAAAGATGCTGTCTGCGCCAAATAAAGCATGACGAATAACGGAGAAATGGAAATTAGATGATACTAACAAACATTAATGCCGGTCCCATCACGGGCTAGCAGTATAGACGAAATCACAACTGAGCCACGTAGGTTGTAGGCAGCCTAAGGGCATAATGAATAGCTAGAATTTAAACCTACTCCATATAACAGGTGATGGTAAATACCTCGTAGATCGCTGCCCGGGGAGAGCTCTGCCTCGGTTTTGCAAGCGGAAATCCATGCACCCGTGTTCATTAGGTATCCAGGTGATAGTACTCATCAACGAGGAGACTAAGCAAGGATTCTCTCACCAGCCTCTCTGCAAACCTGCTTCTCCACTCTATCTGCATGCTTGACATCGCCACCTCTTTCTCGTTCTGGATTATGTCCTGGAGACATACTCTTCTTCCCTTTTTTAAGGAAATTCCTCTCTTGCACCGGCTTTCACCCAAAAGTTCAGGCATCCTGAATACCGATGATTTGACTTCCCCGATCTTGCACAAAATGCTCGTCACACAGAAAAAGCGCCTAACGCTCTTGATTTCGATTGTCTTAGTCTTCGTGACTATTTCCGTGGTGCTGGCAGGAGGCTGGATAAAGCTGCCGCATCGCTTGCAGTCAAGTGGTCTCTGGCCTCATCGGTCCCCAATCGACGATAAGCCGTTCAGCAATGAGAAACCAGGCGTACCAGAATCTCACATCGAACTCTTCTCGGCGTCAAACAAGAAGGGCAGATATTTCGAAATCTCATTCGGAGGTGAGGAAGCGTTGAATCCAAGCATTATTCCGCATCCAGTCTCCAAAGACGTCTGGATAATCACGGCTCAAAAGTCCAAGCACACGAGCGAGAACTCGGTTTGGTTTGCTGAAATTGTTTGCAATGCAAAGTTCAACCGCAAAGGCATCCTCAGTTGCATCGATACTCCTACCAATCTCCCTGTCGCTGCAACCGACGGGGACAACTGTGAGGGCCCCTTTGCTTTGATGAGTCTAAATGTCGGCCCTCACGATGCTAGGGCATTCTATGGGCCACGACGCCCATACTTGGTCTACGGCTCAAATTCTGGGTACACATGTTTTGGACAATGGATTCAAGACTTCAGAATGCTTATGGACTGGGAAGGTCCATCTATGGGGGACATAGACTTTAAATTCGGCACAGAGCTTCAGAGGCCAGCACCTTTCAATGCACTCGAAAAGAATTTTTTCGTCTTCTGGGACAAGAATGGAGACATATACGTCCATCACGATATGGCACCAACTCGAGCGTTTGCCCGTCTGCACTCTGACGGGTCAGTCGGACCAGATCTTGCGCCATTGGCTCTGCAAAACGACAACAAATGTGTGGCAGAGTATCTCCCAAGTATTGCACCACACCTGGAGTCTATCCACCAAGCGACTAATTCGCTTTCAATTACACTGTGTGCAAGATCTGATCCTTCGTGCGAGCCCGACGACTCCAACACTTTCATCCTGACCATTATCCAACACAAAACCTTTTACGCTTTTCACAGCGTGTATGAACCATACCCTGTGCTTTTCCACCGCACTGCTCCGTTCCACATTTTTGCCATCTCTCGGAAACCATTGTGGTACCATGGACGGGCAAAGCAGGGAGAGGCCAGGAACCCAAACCTCAAAGGGAGTGCATCAGGCCATGCACAGCCGTGGAACCAGACGGAGATGATGTACACCACATCCATCGCCTGGAAAACTCACGGCCAGAAATATCACGGGTACATAGATGACCAGGTCTTCATCGGTTTCGGTATTGAGGATAAAGGGACAGGCGGAATTGATGTCCCAGCGAGTGCTCTGCTCTCCGACTATGGTCTTTGTTCTGTGCTATAATCATCAGAACAACTACCTCCGACCGTACCAGCATGGTCCTTTCCTGGATATCCTGTGTCACCATTCTTGACACGACGCCGAAGTTTAACTCCCACTTCATTGCTGTGTCAACAAAACTCGCTGATAAAAGTGGCACGATGCTCGACTTGTGTGCAACCCATCTCTCGGAGGGGTGCATGATGGCCCAAAGAATCAGAGTCAAAGTGAACTTCGATGTTCTGCATTCCTCTCACCGCCCATGTTGATAAGGCACATTCGAACAACGAGGAATGAACTAATTCTTTTTGCCACACAACGTTCAAGAGCAGCCAGTTGCGCTGTCGTTACATCTTGGATGCGGCATCATTGATAAGTGTGGCCAGTCCCACGTGGACGTACTGCTTTGGCCTCGTTGAGCTGCTGTTGTGTGACCTTTGAGGCAAGGGGCTGAACACAACACGCTGGCTGCAGCAGATACTCGGAGACCTTCATCATCTTTTGTCCTGATATGTGGGTCTTGTAATCTACTGACCAGTCAATCGCCCTCATCGGTACAGCCATTTGGCAAGCCACAAAGTGTCATGCACCTAGACGTGTAAACAAATCTTGCCCCTAACTCGACTATACATCTGCAGAGGAATCTCTTGATCAACCACAATGTCTCACACAGCTTAACAGATGGTACACAGGACCTCGACTTGGCCGGAACGATCTTGTCACCTCGTGGAGACGAATCAACTTTCAGGGTGAGCTCCCTGCCAATCCGATTCTCTTTGCAATCTCCTATTCCTTTCGCCGTCTAACATAGTTGTGGATTTACATCGGACTCTTTATCACTCACAACTGCATCCATTGCTTCTTCACCCTGGCCTCATGATCACCAGCCATCTCCAGTACCATGCCGCTCCTTCGAAGTCTTTCGTCTCGCCTTGGGAGGAAGCATGAAAAGGTGCCCGTCGAAGACCGCCAAAGCACAAATGGATCTCCTAGCTCTGCCACGAGGCAGACGCAGTTGAACGACGCAGGCATGACACCGATCGATGAGAACAATATTGGACATCAGCGGGGTGAAAGTCTGGCCCCTGACCAAAGGGCACGCGGCAGCCCAGATACAGGTTTGGTGCTCCAAAAGCCCAACAGAGCAAATTCCAGCAATAGCGCAGGACAGAGTTCTTCTACGGCAACACGCAAAGATGCTGAAAACACCTTCGAGAAATTCGCCCAATTGATCCACGCCTCAAGGCGACCTCTTCCAACACAGACTGGAGATGGTCAGTACATTAGCCGAGAGTCCAGTACTGGAGTTTTGGGAGATCTTAAAGCTATGAAAATGAGAGACATCAAAACTGTGAAACACATCATGGGCGACAAGGCATCAGGAATGCCCCAAGATGACCGAAAAATGCATATGGAAGAGGTACATCTGGCTTAGGCTCTGGCGTGAAGACTTTCAGAACTGATTGTATGCTCTTACAGGTGATTCAGCTCGTTGCTGGACTGCCGAGCCGCTCAGCACACCGGGTTGAGTTGACGAGTCTGTTCTTGGATGAATTATGGAACTCACTCCAACACCCACCGATGTCATATTTGGGTGACGAATTCAAATATCGTTCTGCCGACGGATCTAATAACTCATACCTGTTCCCAAGACTCGGTGCCGCTAACACTCCATATGCGCGGCCGGTGGTACCTAAAACAATTCAGCCTGGGGCACTTCCTGACCCAGGATTGCTCTTTGATTCTCTTATGGCACGACAAGAGTTCAAGCCACATCCAAACAACGTCTCTAGCATTTTCTTCAACTGGGCGTCACTCATTATTCATGGTATGTACTACGGCCGATGGCAGTTGCCACAAGAAATGCTGACCCACCACAAGACCTGTTCCAGACGGATCACCGTGACTACAGTATCAGCAAGACCTCTAGTTATCTTGACCTGTCGATATTATATGGCGACACCCAAGAAGATCAGAATGAGATGAGAACATTTCAAGATGGTAAAATCAAGCCGGATTGCTTTGCCGAAGAGCGACTACTTGCATTTCCCCCATCTTGCGGCGTCATGTTGATCATGCTGAATCGCTTCCACAATTATGTGGTCGAGCAATTGACACTCATCAACGAGAATGGGCGATTTTCCAAGCCGTCTGGAAATCTGTCAGACGGAGCTAGAGACAAGGAATGGCAAAAATATGATAATGACTTGTTTCAGACTGGCCGTCTGATCACATGCGGGCTCTATATCAACATCACCCTCTACGACTATCTTCGTACAATTGTCAACCTCAACCGCACAAACAGCACGTGGACACTAGACCCCAGACTTGACAAACCCAAGACCTTTGCCCATGATGGCACTCCTAAAGGACTTGGAAATCAGGTCAGCGCAGAGTTCAGTCTCTCCTACCGGTGGCATTCATGCATTGGGAAACAGGACGAGGCTTGGACCGAGCAAATATTTTCAGAACTGTGTGGAAAACCCGCGTCAGATGTTTCTCTATCGGAGTTGATGGTCGTTCTGGGCAAGTATGAACATGATTTACCAAAAGACCCTCAGCAAAGACCATTTGCAAACCTGAACCGCAATGCTGACGGAAAATTCAATGATTCCGACCTTGCTAAGGTCATGATTACTGGCATTGAACAGGTTGCAGGGGCATTTGGGGCACGAAACACCCCCAAAGCGCTGAGAGCCACGACAATTCTTGGAATCATGCAAGCCCGTTCTTGGAACGTCTGCAGTCTCAATGAGTACCGCAAATTCTTCGGCTTAAAGACGTATGACTCGTTCGAGGAGGTCAACAGGGACCCTTACGTGGTGCAGCAACTGAAAAATCTATACGAACACCCCGATTTCATCGAACTCTACCCAGGATTGGCAGTCGAAGATCATAAAGACCCCATGGTCCCTGGTGTAGGCATCTGTCCTACTCATACCATATCCCGTGTCATATTGTCAGATGCAGTGTCTCTGGTCCGTGGAGATAGGCACTACACGACCGACTTTTCACCGCGAAACCTGACGGCCTGGGGATACAACGAGGTATTGTATGATTTGAATGTCAACCAAGGTTGCGTGTTCTACAAGCTGCTGCTGCGTACTTTACCGAATCATTTCGCGCCGAACAGTATCTATGCTCATTGTACGTTGTATCAAGTATCCGAAACCGTCATTTCTTGACTCTAGAATCACTAATCTGTTCAGATCCAATGACCATACCATCTGAGAACGCAAAGATCATGAGAACTCTGGGGCGATATGATGAGTACGACTGGACTCCCCCTGTCGAACAACGAACAAGAATCAATCTCACCACATACGAAAATGCAAAATATATTCTGCAAAGACCTCAAGATTTCAAAGTCATGTGGAATGATGGGTTAGGCTTCGTCATGGGTCCGGCAGGCGAGAACTTTTGCCTTGGCGGCGACTCGGTGTTTCATAGAAAACAAAAGGAGATCATGCACAAGCTGATCTACCGTGACGCCTGGCATACTCATGTCAGAGCTTTCTATGAACAGACGACGCTCCGATTACTTCGAGAGAAAAGTTGTACAGTCGCAGGAATTCGACAAGTTGACATGACTCGAGACGTAGGTAACCTTGCCCATGTTCATTTTGCAGCAAACATGTTTTCGCTACCACTAAAGACGGTGGATAACCCCAAAGGTATCTTCACTGAGCATGAGCTGTGGATGGCAATGAGTGTTATTTTCACCGCCATCTTCTTCGACTTTGATCCTTCAAAATCATTCCCACTTCGCCAAGTTGCCAGACATCTTGCGACTACACTCGGCAACTTGATCGAAGCAAATGTCAAATCTGTGATTGCCACTAGGTTTGCGTCGAGATTTTTGGATTCTTTCAGAGACAATGACACACCACTCTCAGAGTACGGTATTCACATGATTCGGCGATTGAGCGAGAACGACATGACAGCACATGAGATGGCTTTCAGTCAGATCATGCCAACAGCTGTAGCCATGGTGCCCAATCAGTCTCAAGTCTTTACACAGATCATGGATTACTACCTTGGTGACGGCTTATCTCACCTCCCCCATATCCAACAGTTGGCTCTGGACAACAGCGAGGAGTCCGAAATGATATTGCAGCGCTATGTTAACGAAGCAATTCGCCTCAACGGCACATTCGGAAGCTACCGACTCAGTCAAACCAGCCATGTATTCACCGATAACGCACGACAAGTCCAAGTTGAGCCGGGAGACAAGGTTTTCTGCAGTTTCGTTGGCGCTGCTCGTGATCCGGACGTGTTTCCAGACCCAGACCGAGTCCGCTTGGATCGGCCATTGGATTCGTACATTCACTACGGTGTTGGCGAGCATACATGCCTGGGCAAGGAGGCCAGCATTGTTGCCCTAACAGCAATGTTGAGGACGATGGGAAGGCTGAAGAACCTTCGTAGAGCACCCGGTCCTCAAGGGCAATTAAAAAAGGTCAGTCCCATCAAAGTTGGAGGAAAGATCATGCATCTAACTGATACAGGTTCCTCGCCCTGGTGGGTTCTACGTTTACATGAGAGAGGATCATGGCTCGTACTTTGTCTTTCCGTGCACGTTCAAGGTTCACTACGATGGGGAGCTACAAGCTCTCAAATCGCCCTAGAACCTGGCTTTAGATGAGGTGAGGAGACTGACCTCTCCGGCAATACTGCAAGATCAGTTATATGGTGGATCGGTGATGCTATACTATTTGCTCAACGGTATGAGAGGTTTCCAACTCGTCTCTCGTCCTCGCTCAGTTGAACTCGCTGTCAATGACGTGACCTGCCAGTTCTTTGTTGTTGCTGTAATCGATATTGACGTCGACCAAAGACACGCCCTGATAAGCGAGTGCTTGAGCCATCACTTCCTCAACTTCTGATTCATCAGACATTCTGAAACCTCTGGCGCCAAAGCTTTCGGCGAACTTCACAAAGTCCACACCTCCGAGCTTGACACCACTGCTGCGTCCATACTTGAGCTCCTCTTGGAACTGGACCATGTTGTAAGAGCTATCATTCCATATGAAATGGGTGATGTTGCAACCCTGTTGAACAGCCGTCGAAAGCTCCTGTGAAGAGAACATGAACCCGCCATCGCCGCTCATCGACACCACCTTTGACGAACACGGAGGCTCTTGTATCAGAGATGCTGCGATTGCCCAAGGTAGAGCCACTCCGAGGGTCTGTTGGCCATCGGAACATAGTAGTTTACGTGGTTGGTATGCAAAGAAGAAGCGCATCATGTAAATGTACACCGTACCCACATCGACTGCAACGGTCGTATTCTCGGAGATTGCCTTTTGCAGTTGTGAGATGAAGTGTAGCGGATGGACGAGCCCACTGGTTCGTGTGATTTGTGGGAGTTTCTGCCATTGCAGGAACTGGTCGGACAGATCTTGGGCTGTTTCGCTTCTGGTAACATCAATTACCTGTTTCAGGTTTTCTGTCAAATAAAGCAAGTTCTCTTTGATAGAGCCAAGAAGCTCCAACAATGGATGGTAGTATGCTCCAACGTCAGATGATGCGTAATCTAGATGGATGATCTTTCGTGCGGCGGTTGGATTCCACAAATTAGCATCGTACTCGACTGGATCATAGCCCACAGCGAGGACAAGGTCTGATTTTGCGAGTGCCTTGTCCCCAACTTGGTTCCGGAACAAACCCACTCTTCCATGGAAAAGATAAGCCAGCTTTTTACTAACAGCACCTGCAGCCTGAAATGTCTCCACCGTGATCAGAGGGTGGGAGGTGAGGAGTTTCCTGACGGCACCAACCACTTGTGGAGACGACGATCGCATGCCCAAGAAGAGAACAGGGAATTTGGCGGCCTCGATGAGTTTTACAGCTTCATTCAGCAAGTCTTGGTGAGCAAGCCCATATCGCGGCGCTGAAAAGGCGTGACTGGGGAATTGCAAGAACTTGGACCTGCCCTTAGCGATATCTGCAGGTATCGAAACCACAGACGCACCCTTGGGTGAGGTGCTGGCAGTTCGGAATGCGGACAGGACAACTTCGGCGGCTTGGTCTTCGACGTCGATGCCAACGGCGCTTTTGGAAGTCGGACCCAAGATCTCCAACGCTCTCATCGACTGATGTGTCCGTTTGGTGTTCATCAGTCTAGGGACAGAACCGATAATCGCCACCACTGGATCTCCCTCGGTTGTCGCCGTGACAAGGCCTGTGGCCAAGTTGGAGGCCCCGGGTCCTGAGGTAGCTACGCACACTCCAGGGATGCCGCTGATGCGTCCAACAGCCGCTGCCATCATGGCAGCATTTTGTTCATGTCGACATACGATCAATCTGATCTCGGGGTGGTCGAGTAGACAGTCGAAAATCGCATCGACTTTGGCCCCGGGGATGCCAAACACGATCCTGACCCCCGCACTGTACAGGCTGTTGACTATGATCTGCGCTACACTGTCGTCCGCCATGGAATCGATCTTTCGATGTACTTTCTCTGCCTTTGTCGCGCGATGATCATGGATGGAACGAAGGAGTCGCTGCGCGAGAAGTTGCAAGGTTTGAGCAACCGAGAAACAGCTCCGAAGCTTCCATCAAGGACGTTGGGAGCCACATGTGAAAGGCCACAAACTCAATTTCATCGTCATCACGAAGCCCGGGCCAGCAGGGTGATACTTGCTTGCTACTTAGATAAGCGGGTCCTATCTGACTCAACGGGCCCTGGCGGCATTGCTTATCACCAATTGGAGGCGCCTAAAGGCTTCTCTCTTCCGGGTGCATCCGCACGTGATTTTTCAGGTGTGAGCTTGCATCACTTCAACACTTCAATGATCTCATCACCAGTCAATGTTGAGGGATAATTTTTATGTCCCTGTTTTCCTTTATCTAGATATAGTACTCTGCACAATTGGGTAGAATATTGTCATCATTCAGGTCAAGTCCCGTGATACACCATGGGTGACAATCAGATCTACCAGTTCTCCCTCGTTAATGCCTTGATGGCGGGAGTTTCTGACTCGGGCATCTCGGTCGAGCAGCTTCTAGCCAAGGGCAATCAAGGAATCGGCACATTCGCACAGATGAAAGGAGAGCTTCTGATGCTCGATGGCAAGGTCTATCAATTGCTCGACGGCGGTCAAACGAGGGTAGCAGACAACACCGACTTGATCCCTTACGCAGTGGCAACCAATTTTGTCCCCCAAAGCACATGTGAAGTGTCACTGAAATCGAAAGACTCCATCTACGAGCTGCTTGAACAGTTCCCGGAATACTCATCCAATTTGTTCCTGGTCTTTCGCTTTGATGGCCACTTCCAGTCTCTCATATGCCGGACGGTTAAGGGCCAAGAATACGAGGGCCAGCCGCTGGCGGACGTTGGCAAGAACCAGCACGTCCAGCCGTACGAAAGTATAGAAGGAACAATCGTTGGCTTTCGCTCCCCCGAGATTTGGCAGGGCTTCTTTGTGGCTGGTGAACACATGCACTTCGTCAGCGCCGATCGGCGAGAAGGTGGGCATGTCCTGGAAGTGTCCGGTGGCCAGGGAAAACTCAGCATTGCAGTCGCCAGGGATATTCACATTGAGCTTCCATCCTCGGATGCATTCAACAAAGCTTCACTGAGTGTAGATGACGTCGGCATCAAAGCAGTCGAAGGTTGAGTTGGTTGCACAACTTCTACTATGCACCAGTGCCATCTCTGCAGTCCCAGCAGCCAACTTTGTCATCTATGATGGCGACCAGCCCAGACGAAAATTAATAACTTGGATGCTCTTATTAAACTTCTTGGATACACACTTTAATGTTCTCGGGATTAAGCTGAACGGCGTCAAGGAGCTCGGTTCTAATGATGAAATTACTACAAAGGCATAGGACGGGCTGTGACCAGTCGCCTATGATGCACAGCTGTCGCAGTAAATCTCGAAACCCTGATTATTTCCGTGTCAGTGGAGTGGCATTGTGGTTGCTTGAGCAGGCACTTACAAGATCGGTTCCTGGATGGCCAGTGCAGTTGCTGGAAAGTGGAAATCGCCTCTGGATTGCTTGCAAGGCATTGTCTGGTGCGGTGTTGAAGACGATTTTGGCTCGTGGTGCTTTGTCGCGATATGTCTGGATGATGTCTGTAGATGGACAAATGAGCAGATGATTCTGAACGTTGAAGTAAGTCTTCAGGATGATACGGACCTTCGAGGCGGACTGTGAGGTCCGGCAAGCGAGCACCTCGAACTCCATAACCAACCCCGGTGCCTTGCCAATTCCTTCCACGCAATCGATCGGCATAGATGCCCACATCTTGTTCTGGACCCGCAAGGACAACTGTTGTGAGGTATACATCAGCGGAGGTTGCTTTATGTTAGCCCCTCTTTCGAGACTCGCCTCTAAGGTTATATCCAGCTTCCACGATTTCGGCGGCATCGCGCCTCAGGGCATTGTTAACCATGTTCGGGTCGAAGCCTTGTTCAATGACTAGAGGGTGGAATGGAGGCAACCCCCTGGAAGGAAGTTCAGCATAAGTCAAGGACAGCACAGGGGAGAGTGGACAAACGTGAAAAAGACATCTACATCACCACAGCCAGGATTCCTCACTGGCGGCCGAGGACCAAAATGAGCCATCGTGCTGCCGAAAAAGGCGATCGTGGCGAAGATGCGAATTCCAACCATGTTGTGCGGCTAGAGGATACGAGGAGCAGAGGATCTGAATGGACGCGGAGGATTAGCCTGAATTGTCTCGGTTGTGGTAGGATAGAATTTGGCTTTTCGTTGTGCCCTTGTAGGAGGCCTAGGACTTTATATTCCTCACAATGCTTAACATCTTGTCCTCCGAGATACTCATTCTCTGGAAACGGTCACTCTACGCAGCTAAGTTGTTCGAAATTACCAGCGAGCCTCAGTGATTGAGGACTGTCCTTACTGCTCCAGTCATACACGGCTGACGGCTCTGGTAGACCGACTCAGGGTGGACGTGCACTCTTCATGGAGGAGAGAGGGTCGTTGACCAACAGAGATGGTGATTGGCTGTAGGGAACCCAACACGGCTGGTATTTGACCGACTCCGAATCTCAGCGGCGCTATCCATCGGCTGGTCTGGAGCCTGATCCGGGAATATGGCCCTTTTGACTCGACCATTTGATTACATCCGTTCAAATTATGCTCAATTAGGTACTATGTCAACGTGGAAGACTGATTAGGGATGGTCAATATGCTGTATCTGTGTATGTTCTCGTGAAATCGGAGTATCTGACTCTTGAAGGCACGTGTGGCCTCTTCCCAATTCGGAAGTTGATAACTCTTGGCAAGTGGAAGTCTTGGCATAGATCTCCGGCTGGGATTCCCCGGCTCCGAGTTCCTCACTTGAAGCGTGCTTCAGTGACTCTCGAATGGGGCATCAGGCTTGAGTCTCCTGTAATTACGGCTCCTAATATCCGTGGCATTGAATAAGAAGATTACCCACAGGACAGTGGCACTGTCAATTACCACTCTTTATAAGCATGTCGTCATGTTTGGGTGGTACTAAGCAACTCGGCGCTGCTGTTTCGACCGATCCAGGTTTGGCACGCAATCACCTTCTTCCTTGTCGTTGGATGGACCCGTGTTTTTTGATCATACTTGAGATTGTGCCCCAGAAAGTCGAGAAATGCTACAAGTCCGGCTCGGCGATCTTGAGAACTGCCTTTCCGTTATTCTGCCCCTTTAACATGCCAACAAACCCCTCAGCAGCACGGTCAATGCCGTCTGTCAAGGCAGTTGTGGGTTTTAGCGATCCGTCGCGGATCCATTTCTTGAAGTTCTCCTGATGCTCTTTGGCGTACTTTCCTCCCATCTCGGCATCGAGTACTTGAAACCCACGCATCGTCAACCGGCGGAATATTACCTCAATCAGATTGGCAATTCGATACTTTTCTCCCGGTGATTGGTTATATGTAGAAATCATGCCACAAGCGACTTTCGACATGTTCAGCTTGTGGACCATGCTTGGATAGGAGGAACTCTTGACTTACCAATGCGCCCAAATAATTTCATGTTGACTAGAGCAGCATCGAGCTGTTCACCCCCAACATTATCATAGTAGATGTCAAGTCCATCAGGTGCGAGCCTTTTGATGGCTTCAAGAGGATTTTCATTCTTGTAATTGAATCCACCATCGAAACCAAGTTGATCAACAAGGAATTTCAATTTATCGTCACTTCCAACACTTGCATAGACTTTGAGTCCGCCTCTTTTCGCAAGTTGTCCCACAATCTGTCCCACAGCACCTCCAGCCCCTGAGATCAAGATCGTCTCACCTTTCTTCGGCTGGCCAATGTCATAGTATGAGCTGTATGCCGTCAAACCAGTGCCATCCAAAGCCCCAAGCAGCACAGGCAATTCAATTCCTTCCATGTCGGATAATTTCTCGGCCCCTGATAAAGATGCCCCATCATGCAACGTGTACTCTTCGATCGGAAGAATGTGTCGAATGAGATCACCAATCTTGAAGGACGGATTATTCGATTTCACAATCTGGCCTATCCCTCTTCCGCCAAAGGGCTGGCCAAGGGGAAAAGCAGCATTATAACTCGTGTCATTGGACGGCTTCAACAATACCCTCTGGTATGGATCAAAGGACAAATAGCAGTTCTTGGTGATGACCGCCCCTTCATCGAGCTTTTGTTCGATATCGAAGTCGCGAGACTCAACTGCAATATCCTGCCCAGGGATCGGATAATTGGTAGGCGGGTTCTTAAAAATTAGCCCTTTGTTGGACACCATGACTCCAATGCAACAGATGAGAAAGTGAGCTTCAGTTCTCCAAGACAGTTGCTCCAGAGAGTTTCAATCTCATAATTTGTTTCCGACATGGTTGTATGATACTGCTGCTTCTGAGGAGTCAACTAAATCTGAGTCAAGCAGCAAGCCGAGTTCTGGGCCGCGGGTAAGTTTCCAGGTCCGAGGGGCCCTCTAAAGACTCGAAGCTCGGTAAAAGGAAAAGTGCCGAGTATTGGTCTTTGCTTCACGGGGGCGGCCCCTCGGCCCAGAAAAGCTTACCCACCAGAACCACTGTGGCAGAACCACCGCAACAACGTAGAAGGCTCTCAATTGCAGCTGGTATGTATTCTTGCCTCATCCTCTGCTCCACGTTCTCTGAGTGTGGTGCGCAGAACAGTACATGGACTGCAAAGTCGTCCCGTGACACCACACTCGGCTGTACTGCTTGTCAAGTAGATTGCACTATTTATGTGACTTACAACACGATTGGAACGTGATCTCGGAAGTGGTCATCTGCGTGATCCGTCCAGTGATCAAAGGAGATAGTTGGGCTGGCTGCACCGTAGGTTGGTAAGCACCATGTTTTAGTAATGGAAGAACGCGAAGTCCCTCGTCGGGCACCAGTAATCAGCGTGAAGATTGCGCTATCTTGATCGACTCGCGGGGGGGGGGGGGGGGGGGGGGGGGGGGGAGTCAAGCCCAATACCTCGATGGTGCAGTGGCTAATGTGGTTGGAGAGATACGATATGCACTGATCGAAAGGCTGCCGTCAGGCATACTTAAAGACATCACGGGACTAGAGTCTGAGGTTGAGGACAAGCATGCGTAGGCAAGAATGAAGGCGAGGGCACCCAGATATTGCTTCCTGACTAAAAGGTCTCGACCTTCAATGGTTCTAGGACTGTCATCGCAGTCAACACATCTGTCTGAGATGACACACTACCGAGCACAACTGTTGAATTTTGGCTCGATTGGGATTGACGGAAATCCAATCAGATCCCACTCTGCGATGACGTCTAGCCGTATAGGGAAATTTAATCCCATGCTTAATATGCTTTTTCATTGGTCATTTCCCGATCCCTCGACTTCACTTCTTACTGATAGCCCTCACCAAGACCCAGGAGGATCATCTCATATCTGGGTCATGGCGCTTTCATAGTAGACGAGATCTGATAACGAGCTTGGGATAATCGTCATTGATATCAAACAAATTGTATGACGAAATCGCACAGGAATAGTGGACAGCTGGCGTGTCTCAACCACCATCACATCGTCGATTCTTGAAGAGTCCGCGTCAGGAGGAAGGAGAGCAGGTTGCTGCATCACTTCACAGGGCCTGCATTGAGCCCGGACAGACGTGTGCACACGTCTACGAACCATGTGACGACTTGTGAAAGCTGCAGCTAATAGGATGACGGTCAAGAGCCATCATGAAACGAGCTAGCATTGCTCGAAACCTCAGAGTCCAAGATAACCAAGTTGGCATACTGTCCAATCATGGATTTAATTTTTGGCATTACTGTCGTCTACTCCTGCGGCTTGTCATCCCCCAAACTTCGACGAGGGTTCCAAGCCCAGGTGAGATCTGACTAGTCTATCTCACTATTTCGGTATCAGAGATCGCTTTATCCGCCAATCACCTGCTGATCCCTGGCTTTACTCGAATTGGCGATTTCGTCCAACGGCCCGCCACCAGCTTCTGGTCCGACTTCTCAATCTGTCTCAAAAGTCCATATGCCACGCGACCACGCCTAACTATACTACATCTACTGTAGGTATGGCATCGCTATCATCAACATACAAATAACACCTATGTAGATTATACTTCTCTCCCAACACAACAGATGAGTCTGCTCTCCTTCGTGTGACATATAACATACTTCCATTTGACAAGCCTTACTCAATTGCAATCATAAATACATAATCGGTCTGATTCACAAGCAAAGTTTTTGGATTTAAACCTATCATTCCATTTCCTCTCAGCCTCAGCGCGCCTATTAAAACACTACCACGATGGGTGTATTAAACTATCTTGGCTTCAAGGGCCAAACGCCTGCTGCCGAAGGCCCCAAACCAGTCCGAGCACTGCCGTCAAGCTGGTATACCTCGCAGGAGATGTATGAGCTTGAGAGGAGGGCGATCTTTTCGAAACGGTGGATGCTCATCACTCATAAACTCAGATTCACAGAGCCCGGCTCATGGATTAAATTTGAAATCGCGGGATTTGAATTTGTCTTATGCCTCAATCGCCAAGGGGGAATCAGTGGCTTCCATAATGTGTGTCGCCATCGAGCTTTCCCCGTTGTCCAGGAGAAGACAGGCACTGCAAGGATCTTTGCCTGTAAATATCATGGTTGGTCGTACGGCCTTGATGGAAAGCTTGCCAAAGCGCCAAAGTACGACGAGCTCGAAGACTTTGATAAAACACAGAATGGTCTATTTCCAATCCATGTTCGCGTCGATGCTAGTGGGTTTGTTTGGGTGAATCTGGATAGCAAGGCTACCCCAGAAGTCCCGTGGGAGGAAGACTTTCTAGGTATCGACACCCAGGAGAGATACAAACAGTTCAACTTCGACAACTACGTCCTTGATCACGAGTACCAGCGTGATGGCGATTATAATTGGAAGATCTTGGCCGACAACTTCAATGAATGTTATCATTGCCCAACCTCACACCCAGACATTCCTACTCTTGCCGATATCGAGACCCATGATGTGGAGGGTGAATTTGGCTGGATTAAGCACCAGTCGGTGCCTACAGAGGAGCAGAAGCGCCTTGGGCTAGCAATCGCCAGCACATACTTCTTCCCCAACGTGTCCATCTCTGTCTTGTGAGTTATTGTCATTTCCTGAAGAAGAAAAATCGCTCATAGTCTCGCTAGGCCACACTTTATCATGCTCCAACGATTCCTGCCCCACGGTCCTAAGAAATCATCAATGCACTATCAGATTTTCCGAAATAAGGATTCAACGGAGGAGCAATTCCGCCTCATCGCTGATTTGTACAACAAAGTCGTCAGCGAGGACAAGGTTCTCTGCGAGCTAGCCCAAAGAAATCTTAACGCTGAAATCTTCGTCAACGGTGAGATGCACCCCAGGCTAGAGAAAGGCCCACTTTATTTCCAGAAAGTCAATCGTACCGTTATTAGAGAGCACTTTGATCGGGAGAAGGCAGCTGGACGAGAAATTTGGCCCGCCAGGCAGCAACTACCAAGCGGTGCCGTAACGAGCAATGAGGATGTCGAACTTTGCTCAAGCTTGTCGTGTCAGTCGAAAGAAGGAGGGTTGGATTGGTAGACCGAGCCCTGAGTCGAAGTTGGAGCATTCCATGTTTTCATCAACATCAAATTGTGAGCATCAGAGCGAATCCATCAGAATGCGGAGTCTTCACGGTGTATGAAAGTGTCTGTTTACATGCCACAGAGTTGTTTCTCACTCTATGACTGATGATGCTGTAGCTGTCTTGTTACAATTACATAGAATCCAAAGATAAGATCCTGACTTGACGTCTTTTGCTGCTATTGTGTGATGGCTGGTATGTCCAGTTACTTTCCACCGTGACCGTTGACACAGCCACTATCACTCGCACAAGGGATGCATGCAGAATTCTATTCCTAATGTCATATCTACTGCACCGCTGAAAGTGTCATTGAGCTGGTGCTGATGCCTCCTTGCACCAGTGCCCATGCAGTCGGAATTGTCCTGCACAAGAGTCAATCATGCACCGTAGCATAAGTATGTTTAGCATTGCAACAGTAGGACACAACACTGATGTCTATGCATATCGCACTTCTCAGAGAGTATACACCCACTTCCCGAGAGCGTAGCAAAAGATGCGTCCTAGCTAGATGTCCGGATCAATGTTGCTCCATAAAGAGATAGCCGGGGCAAGGATACCCGTCATCTGAAGGAACCATCGAATATAGGTAGAAATCCGCCTGTTGCCCGGATTTCAAGAGGAACAAAGAAAATGAGACGAAAGGGGCTCGGTAGAAAAAAGAACGCATGGTAATTGCAGGTCCGGTATTTGGGACAAATGCCAACGTCAGGGCTGGTAATCCATGTCCTTTGGTAGGATGAGACCTCCGTGCATGCCTCAGATAGAAATTCCCGCTATTGCAAAGTCTGACTTGGGTATTGATACGGTACTTAGTCCAAATGTGTTTCCAGAGCTTACGACAACGCATGCGCCACATGGTGAATAGAAGGACGACCTGTGGAGGAGGTTGGTGGCAAATCTACCGCAATTATCCATATGAGAAGAAGCTCTACAGCGAACAATCAAGGGGGCTCTGTTAACTCAGCTCCACGAGAAGTCGCCAGGGAGAACATAATTATGCATAGGTAATGAAGTGCATAATTAACAATGAATATCACGCAGGTGCGACTTCATTCATTCAATATCGCGAAGTGGCGATCAAGCTGAAAATGCAAGTTGAGAAGTGCAGAAGGCAAATTCCTCAAGGAGTAGCTGAAAAGCACGTGCCACGGGAGATGGTGCAAAGCTTTGGCACCAGATACGAGGCAATGCAGATCGAAGGGCTTGTGCGTAAACTCTTGGGAACTCAAAAGTAGTTCTAACAAGCCTACCGTGCCTGCGCAACCGGCTAATCGGGCTGTAGACCTCGTATTCACGAAACAATTTAAGCGCATAGACCAAAACACATGTTGAAAAATACGTACGAAGCTGGTAACAACAAATGGTCCCTTGAGACTATGTTCAAGCTTAGGCTCGGTAGCCAGTTCGAACTCTGACCAACAAGTCTAAACGAAAAACGATCGTAGACCCGCCCCGTTTATCAGCTTCTGAGTAAATTATCCAAGGTATACCTGAAAATCCGGGGGTCTCTCTCGGGTAGACTTCCAATGCTCTCCGTCCGTAACGGCCAATAGTGGCTGAGGGCAGTCTGATGACCCTGGCTGCGTCATTGTCATTATATCGAAGTCAATACTGGTTCTAATGGAAATAGTGGAAGGCGGTGGACTGTGAGACTCTGCAAATGCACTCCATAGATTTCAGCGTAGGTCCTTTATATGAAGTCGTCAATTAGCCCCTCTGATTGTCCATTTGACTAAGGTCACCATCGTGAAGTTCATCTAATCAAACCAACGCACCTCTTGTGGGTGACCATGACTGAACCAATTCCAGGACCACGCGCTCTTCCCCTTGTCGGTAATTTGCTCGATGTCTGGGAAGATCGAGATATGCCCCTTAGGGCAATTGAACGAATGGCCGATGTCTACGGGCCTATCTACCAGATCGACATGAAAGGCCAACGCCGCATTATTTGCAGTTCTGCAGATCTTGTGGAGGAACTCACAAACGAGAAGCGCTTTGTCAAAATTCCACCTGCATCAATAGCAGACAGCCCGGGGCCCAAAGGACTATTCGCAGCCAGAAATGAAGATCCTGATTGGGAACAAGGACACAGGATCCTCATGCCCTCTTTTGCACCCTTGTCAGTGCAAGACATGTTCACTGACATGAAGGATATTGCCAGTCAAATGATCCTGTCATGGGCAAGGAAAGGGCCAGAACATAGAATCCTTGCCACAGAGGACTTCACCAGACTGACGCTTGACACCATCGCTCTCTGCACAATGGGCTATCGTTTCAACTCATTTTACCAAGATGCGATGCATCCTTTTGTCGAGGCCATGAACACTGTTTTCGAGTATAACACCGCCAAAGGAAGCCGGCCAGAATTCGTCCAGAAGCTCATGTGGAGAAAGAATGCCGAGTTTGAACAGGCTCGAAAAGTCTTGCGAGACACCGGCAGAGCCATCATTCAGGGTCGCCGAGACAACCCTGTCGACAAGAAAGATGTCCTGAACACCATGATCTACGGAAAAGATCCCAAGACTGGGCAGAATATGCGTGAGGAATTGATTGTTGAACAGATGACAACCTTTCTCATCGCCGGTAGGTCAAACTTCAACATATGCACACAAGAAACGAAATACTGACTGCAGCAGGGCATGAGACAACCTCTGGTCTATTGTCGTTTGCCCTGATGTATTTGCTTCTCAATCCAGGTACTTATCTGAAGGCCCAAGAGGAAGTCGACAAAGTTATAGGTCAACGTGCGATCGAGATCAAGGACATAAATAAACTCACGTATCTTACTGCTGTTCTACGCGAGACTATTCGACTTAGCCCTACTGTCCCAGTCTTACAGAAGTCGGTCAATCCTGCACTAGCGCATGAGCACGTGCTATTGGGGGGGAAATACAAGATCGATCCCAGCGATCAAATTGTTGCCCTGATGACAAAGGCTCAACGAGATCCGAAGGTATGGGGAGAGACGGCCGAAGACTTTGATCCTGAGCGAATGCTGGACGAGAACTTCGATCGAGTCAGTACACAATATCCAGGATGTTGGAAGGTGAGTCCACAGATTTACTCGCTATTGAGCCCTAGGTGCTGACTTTCCTAGCCATTTGGCAATGGCAAGAGGGCATGCATTGGTCGACCCTTCGCCTGGCAAGAGTCTTTGCTTGTTCTCGCAATGGTACTGCAAGCATTTGACGTCAAGTTTGACAACCCTCACTATGTTCTCAATATCAAGCAAGCCCTGACTATCAAACCGGACGATCTATACATTCGAGTCAGCCCCCGTCGACAAATGGACAGCACTCAGCTTGATCGTCTCCTTCACAGTGATGGGACCAATGGAAAGGTGCAGAAGGGAAGCGAGGAGGGCACGACGGCAAATGGTGCTTCATCCCCATCAAAAGCGCCAATGACCGTCCTCTATGGATCCAACACTGGTACTTGCCAGGCTTTCGCTCAGCGACTTGCTTCCGATGCGACATCTCGTGGCTTTGTCGCCGAAGTCCGCGATCTCGACAGTGCCACAAATTCCCTGCCCAAGAATACCCCCGTGGTCATCATTACATCTTCTTATGAAGGAGAACCTCCCGACAATGCCACTCGCTTCTGCCAATGGTTGAAGGAAAGTGGCCCAGGTAGTATGGACAAGGTTCAGTATACGGTCTTTGGATGCGGTCACCGTGAGTACAATTCCTATACCCCGCCAAGATGAATGAGCTCGCTGACCGCCTACTAGGGGATTGGAGCCAAACCTTTCATCGCATCCCAAAGCTCGTGGACGGGCTAATGACAGATCTGGGTGCCCAGAAGATAGCACCTTTTGGTTCTGCAGACGCCGCGAAAGGAGATATGTACGGAGATTTCGAGGATTGGCTTGATAATTCGCTATGGAAAAGTCTTTCCCCAGATTCCTCCGCGGAACCGTTGAGCAGTAGCATGGATATTGAGATCTCCACGAATGCTCGCGCAACCAATTTGCGTTACGACGTCAGCCTGGCTATCGTCAAGGCTAACTATGTCCTTACCAAAGAAGGTGAACCAGTCAAATGTCACATGGATATTGAGCTTCCATCAGACGCAGTATATCAATGCGGGGACTACCTGGCGATCTTGCCTCAAAACTCAGAAAAGAGCGTCAAACGCGTGATGGCTCGATTTGGACTGCCTTGGGATGCTGTTGCCACTCTCACAACGATGGGACCGTCGACTATCCCAGTCAATACTCCAATATCTGTGTTTGACATTCTTCGCAGCTACGTCGAGTTGTCTCAACCAGCAACTAAACGAGTAGGTCTCAATCAGCTCCCCTGTTTAAAGCCATACTGACGATCGTCCAGATATTGAAGACTTTCTCAGGCTACACATCGTCCGAGGAAGACAAAGCCTTCCTCGACAAACTTGTGGATGACAACAACCTGTTTGAGCTTGAGATCACTAAGAAGCGAACAAGTCCCCTCGACATACTGTTCCAGCGATCCTCGATCAAAATTCCTTTTGGGCAGTTCCTTGGGTTTCTACCACCCCTTCAAGTTCGTCAATATTCGATCTCCTCTTCACCTCTTGAGAATCCAAACAGATGCTCAATCACGTATGGGGTGATTGACACACGTTCATTCTCTGACCCAGCTCATCGCTTCGAGGGTGTGACTGGAAACTACCTCCGCAATCTCCAGGACGGTGACATGATTTCAGTCAGTGTTCGACCAACAGCGAAGAAGACATTCCGACTTCCCGCCGACGCCGAACAGACTCCATTGCTGATGTTTGCGGCTGGGACTGGCCTCGCTCCTTTCCGTGGTTTCCTGCAGGAGCGGTCAATTCAGCTGCTAGCAAATCCAAATCGTCCACTGGCTCCAGCACTTCTCTTCCTTGGGTGCCGAAGTCAAACTGGCGACAGACTCTATGCCGAGGAGGTAGACTCCTGGGTTGCCAGTGGAGTGGCTACAGTCAAATACGCGTTCAGCAAGGAGAGTAACGCATCCGAAGGTTGTGCTCACGTTCCAGATCGTATGATCCACGACGGTGACGAAATATTGAAGCTTTGGAGGAGCGGCGCACGAGTCTACGTATGTGGAACCAGAAGGTTTGCGGAAGGCATACGCGAAGCGGCAAAAAAGATCGCTCTAGACGTTCGCAAGAAAGAAAATGGTGGCGTCGGGGAGAGGAAGGATGAGCTGGAGAAACTCTTCCAGGCAGCAATGCAAGCAAGAGTCGCCAGCGACGTCTTTGACTAGGGTAATATGGGTGTTGCTTGAGAGCCAAGCAAGACTGAGGCTGAGCCAGTAGTAATCTCTGGTTTTATTCATATGATTTGAAGGTAATCGTAACATGATAATATTAGGAAGTCCATTCGAGGTGTCCCGAAAGTTCAGTGGGTTTTACCTTTCGCTTGTTGGCTCCCGAGAAAAGACTAGGGATGGAAAGTTACTGCTTCGTAAATCCCCGGATGGCGCTCAGCTGAAGTGGCAACTTCACAGAAACTGTCACATCAATGCAGAAGCTCTGTTTTCAGTGTATTTGTGCTGCGAAATGCCTAGTACTAGACACGGAAAGGCGTTCAACGCTCGAAACCGAGCATACATGGCTTGAGACCCAGCGACATGGCTCATATGGAGCTCTTCGCAGGTTGATGCCTGAAAGTTAGGGCGTAGCCGATTCCACGTATTAAATCCATCGGGTTCAATGCATGTAGTAATGCCCCAAACATGCCAGAGATCGATCTTGTTTCCACTCTATGATCTCGGTACTCCTTAGCATGAAATGTCAAATAGTAAGATGCCGTAAACAGCACAGCCTCAATGCAAGTAAGAAGAGCTGGAATGCCAACTGTGATGTCTCGATACGTGACTTTAGAGGATCCTTGGACTTGACTCTTGAGGATGTTGAAGACGAACTGTGAATGCATGTTGAGCCTCGAAAGGCAATAATTAGGGGAAGGGATTAGAGACTCACACGTTGGAGCGTGGTTACCAGCACAAATAGTTTGAAGGTAATCAATTTTGGCAGCGCTTTTCGATCAGGCATGTATTCCTTGAACCTTCTTTGAAACTTGATGATGGCGAGAATGACATATATGGTACCTCCGAGCTCAAGGACTTGGATCTGTTTAAGAGAGTCAAACCATGTTTTCGAGCAGCACGAGCAGTTACCAGCGTGGAGTCTTACGATGATGTGACCAACTCTCGGTTTCTTGGAAGTACTACAGGCAGCTTTTGTGGCTTCCAGAATCTCTCCAATGATGATCAAGATCGTATAAAGGGCAAGGTAAAAGAAGACGGTTCTCCAGAGTCGCTGCTGAGGGGTTAGAACTCGAGAACAAACGCAGGGTTGTGCACAAACCCTGAACAATTTCAATGTCCTGCCCGGGACAATTTCTCCATTCTGCTTTCTGTGCTCAACTTGAGCAAAGAATTCTTCGCGGGTATGGGCTTCTGGGACGACAAAGTGAACATAAAGGAGGAAAAGTGACGCCAAAGCCCATGCTTCGTAAAGATTTGGGATCGCTGCTAGGTAGCTTGCTGCCGAGTAACAGTGTATCGCAGCCACTGCAAAAATTGCGAAAATCAAGGGGGTCAATATAATTCTGAAAATCTGCCGTTGTTCGTCCGGGATATTGTATCGACGAAGATGTGGAATGACAAGCCCCAGCCAAAGCAATAGGGTAATCCCAAAGCAAACCCAAGCGACAATGAGGATGATGCGCTGAAAAGTGAATGAACCGGAGATGGGCTCTCCTGTGACATATGCTGTGGAAGGCGCATCTGGGCACTGATTTGAGCGAACTCGTAGAGCCATAACTGTCGGAAACTGATATTCAGGTAGAAAATATCCTGAGAAGCGGTTGGAATCAGAACTTTGATGTCGTTCCTGAAAACTGAATCGTGTACAAGAAAGGCACAGAATAGAGTAAGCAGTATATGAATGGACCAGATTCACTCATCCAACATAGAACTGAAAGACATTACTCCAGGACCAATGCTCACGTCTGGACAGTTCAATAAGTCAAGGATGTTTCGGTTTGCAAAATCCTGAAGCTTCTTGCTCAACCAGGCATCATAATTTCTCGAGAAAACCCAGCTATTGGGAAATAGATCGAGGTCCAAGGAAGTAGCATGGAAGGCCAAAGTCAAGTGGGATTTTGATTTCAATGAACCTAACGCCCAGAACTACAGCATTGGATGAACCATTTAGATTACCTGTATTGACAATACACCTGAGCCTCAGTTGAGGGTTTGGACCAATCAATGATCATTGCTGCGCCGCCATTCGTCTCAATTGGTAAAGAGTTCTCCCCTGTCATCTGTGCAATACGAGGATGGCTACATTTATGTAAATCTAGGTTGTTGGACGTGCGAGGTTGCCTTAGACCCACCGAGTCCTGCTCTGCAGTACTCCGTATACGATGTGAAGCCCCGCTGTTTCTACACGGACCCACCATACAAGTTCTTGGATATTTACCCTGCATCAACACACGGATAGGGATGGGACGTGCACAATTCAGCCGCACGGACTGACTAGAACCTAAGATTCGTCTCAATAGATTCTAAGCCACCTATTACAGGTGCCAAACCCTAGTTCTGTAAACTAAGAAAGATGTGTGCCTAAACATGCAAGGTATGAATTGTTCGTGAAATCACGAGGAGGATGGGTGATTTGGCTTTGTAGCTCGTGCTCCGAGGCTCAAACAATAGCTAAAACTTGTTGGATCATCTCTTTGCCTCCAAACGAAATTGTTTGTTTGTGAATGTGTTGATGATATCTTTTTCCCCGAGTCATCACGCCAGAGGCAAGCCAGGTGCCATCCACAATGGCTCTCCAGTCCTCGCGCCGCTCGAGCACTGAAGATGACTACCGTGAAGTTTTCGAAGCTGCGATGGATGATCGCATTCGAGACGGAATTGAAGAATTTTCCAAGCGCAAAAAACCAAAATGGCATCAAAAACATCTGAAAACCGGCAATCATGATCGGGAGCTGAGTCGAATCGCGACAAACTTGTCTAATGCAGTAGGGATCTCTTCAAGAACACTGGCAGATATTGACCCACGCCTGGATCCCAAGAATGAGAACTTCGAGTTCCGTTTCTGGGCTTCATCTTTCCTTCGGCTTCTCAGAGAGGATGGAATCAAGCGAGCTAGCGTGGGTTTCACTTTCAAGAACCTTAGCATCTTGGGCAATGGATCAAGCCTAGCCATTCAGCCGACCGTGGCATCCCCATTCAAGGCCCTCTTAAGGCTCCCGCTGCAATTCAAAGCTCCAAAGCGAGGGCCGCAGACAATCTTGCACAACCTGAATGGTTCGGTTGATCAAGGCGAAATGTTGCTTGTCCTTGGTCGTCCAGGTAGCGGCTGTACAACTTTCTTGAAATCCATTACTGGACAACTGAATGGACTCACGAAATCAAATGATTGCGTCATTAGTTATGATGGCATTGCTCAGGATCAGTTTCTGAAGAATTTTCGAGGCAGAGCAGTCTACAATCAAGAAGACGACGAGCACTTTCCGCATCTCACAGTCGAGCAAACCATCTCTTTTGCCGCAGCAGCCATGACCCCGCAAACACGCATCCAAGGAGTTTCCCGCGAAGTCCATACAAAGCATATGTGTGAGGTGATGCTGAGAATCTTTGGTCTATCACATGCTCGTCACACCAAAGTAGGAAACGACACCATTCGAGGTGTCAGTGGAGGAGAAAGAAAACGAGTCAGTATTGCCGAAATGGCGTTAGCAAGATCTTCAATCGCTGTTTGGGACAACTCCACGCGTGGCCTAGACTCTGCAACTGCGCTTGAGTTCATCCGATCTATGAGGACTTTGTCAGACCTGATTGGGCTCACGCAGGCTGTGGCCGTATATCAGGCTAGCCAGAGCATGTATGATCTCTTTGATAAGACTCTGGTCTTGTACGAAGGGCGTCAAGTCTACTTCGGCCCTAGTCAGTCTGCAAAGTCATACTTTGAAAGAATGGGATGGTATTGCCCTGCACGCCAGACAACTCCGGACTTCCTCACTTCTGTCACCAATCCTTCAGAGCGACAGATTCGTCATGACCATAACAAAAAGGTGCCTTTGACAGCAATTGAATTTGAACAGTATTGGCAAGAATCTGACGAATACCGCACATGCATGACCGCAAATGATCGCACGGAAGATGTCGAACAGCAGGAAGGTCGATTGCAAGCTCTCCGGGAGGCGCATCAACAAGCCCAAGCGCGCCATACGCGCGGACAATCCCCGTATCTGCTCTCAGTCTACATGCAAATACGATTGTGCATGAAACGATCATCACAACTACTTTGGAACGACAGAGCATCCACAATCACTCTTGCTTGTGGGCGAATCATCCTCGCGCTTATTGTGGGGAGCATTTATTTTGGTCCAGCCGATACGACTGCTAGTCTTCAATCTTCAGGCTCAGTGATATTCCTGGCGACGTTGTTGAATGCGCTTATGGCAGTGACTGAAATCGGGGCCCTGTTCGCAAAACGAGGCATCCTGGAGAAGCAAAGTACTTTTGCGTTTTACCATCCTTTTACCGACGCTCTTGCTGCGTTCGTAATTGATATACCAGTCAAGTTCGTCATCTCGATTCTCTTCAACGTGGTCTACTACTTTCTCGCTGGATTGACCCCAGAGGCATCGAAATTCTTCATCTTTGTCCTATTTACTTTTACTTGCACCGTCCTCATGTCGGCAATCTTCCGCAGTGTTGGGGCCGCTTGCAAGGCTGCACCGCAGGCGTATGCCATTGCCGGCATTGGAATCCTCATCATGATCATCTACACCGGATTCGCCCTCCAAACAACATATATGCATCCTTGGTTCCGATGGATCAACTACATCAACCCAATTGCCTACGTGTTTGAGGCGCTTTTGGTCAATGAAGTGCATGGCAAGGAGTATCTTTGTGCTACGGACAACTTGGTACCCCCCTACGCAAGTGGAAGCTCGAATTTTGCTTGCGCATTCATCGGAGCAGAGCCTAATGAACGAGTTGTGTCCGGTGATCAGTGGGTTAATTCTGCTTATGGGTACTCATATTCTCATCTTTGGCGGAATCTGGGCATATCGATCCTATACCTCGTGGTCTTCTTGGTAATATACCTTGCGACTTCAGAGTTCAAGTCATATGCCGAGGCCGGTGCACAGAGGCTTGTGTTCCGCTCCATCGAATCAGCTCGTCTAGCTGCTCACCCGGAAGATGATGTCGAGTCTAAGGTCGGCCCTCGGAGCTCAGGCGACATGAGATCGGGTGATCTAAGACCTTCGTCGAGTACAAAATCAAACAACGCTGAAAAGGAAGTATCAACTCCCGGTGAAGATCAAAGTAAAGGACAAATAACAACGGCTGGTGGTACTCTGACCTGGCATAACCTTTCTCTTGATATCCAGTTGATGGGTCAGCGTCGACGTTTACTGGATGGGGTTTCAGGCATGGTCTTACCTGGAAAACTAACCTGCCTTATGGGCGTCTCAGGCGCAGGAAAGACGACCCTTCTCGACACGCTAGCTCAGCGCCAAAACACAGTCGGCGAAGTTTCAGGCAGTATCGCGGTTGATGGCGAGGCACTCAGGCCATCTTTTCAAAGGAAGACAGGCTACGTGCAGCAACAAGACCTTCACATGGCTACCAGCACCGTTCGCGAAGCTCTCAGGTTCTCAGCCCTATTGAGACAACCTGCGCATGTCTCGAAAGATGAAAAGTACGCATACGTCGAAGAAGTTATGGACCTTCTTAATATGCAAATCTTTGGTGATGCTCTGGTGGGACGACCGGGCGAAGGACTGAACATCGAACAAAGGAAACTGCTCACTATTGGGGTAGAACTTGCCGCTAGACCGACTATTCTCTTCCTGGATGAACCAACTTCAGGCCTTGATTCACAAAGCTCGTGGACTATCATCTCAATTTTGCGGAAATTGGCGGATAGCGGTCAAGCCATCCTTGCAACCATTCATCAGCCATCCGCCATGCTATTCGAGCAATTCGATTCCATTCTTCTACTCGCCAAGGGAGGTCGAACGACCTATTTTGGACCCCTTGGTCTTGATTGTCAGGTGGTCACTACCTACTTTGAGAGCCATGGCGCGAGAGCCTGTTCACCTCAAGAGAATCCCGCCGAGTATATTCTTGCAGTCATTGCAAACTCCTCACATGACTGGCCCGCGATCTGGAAATCTAGCGAGCGGTGTCTGGAATTACAGAGGCAAGTCGTAGGAGGTACCGAGAAGTCACACCAACAAGACAACTCTGACAAGGACCGGGAATATGCCCTATCTTTCTTCCAGCAATTTCGTTACGTCTTCCTGCGGGTTGCTCAGCAATATTGGAGAAGTCCTGGATACATTTATGCCAAAATACAATTTGGGCTCCTCGCTTCCCTATTCATTGGTTTCACCTTCTTCCTCCAGAACTCGTCCATTACTGGCATGCAGAACATCATTTTTGCGATCTACATGCTGAATTCGATCTTTTCGACTATTGTAAATCAGGTATGATTACCCCTCCTCTTTGATGAATTTAGGCTCACCTACGTTCGAACAGATCATGTCACGTTTCATTCCGCAACGTGCATTGTTTGAGGTCCGTGAATCTCCCTCAAGAATGTACAGTTGGCTCGTCTTCGTGCTCGCCAATGTTTTGATTGAACTTCCGTATCACGCCTTTATTTCTGTCATCGTTTGGGCCTGTTGGTATTTCCCAGTATTTGGCCTATATCAGGATTCGGGGGACAGAGCTATGATGTGGGCTTTCTGTCTTCAATTCATGCTCTATGCCTCGACCTGGGCACAGATGCTTATCTTTTGTATGCCGAGCACGGAGACTGCCGGGACGATATCCAATATTCTTTTCACTATGACACTCCAATTCAACGGTGTCCTGCAACCTCCTAATGCCCTCCCTGGATTCTGGATCTTCATGTACCGTCTTAGTCCATTCACCTATCTGATCGGAGGATTTGCTGGCATTGGCCTGGGAGATCGGCAAATCCAATGCGCAGAAAATGAGCTTGGCATCTTCGATCCCCCATCCGGACAAACATGCGGCCAGTATCTTGCTGCTTATATGGAGAATGGTGCACCAGGCACGTTGTTGAACCCGACTGCCACAGTGTCGTGCGAGTACTGCCCGTTGAGGAATGCAGATCAATTCCTGGCAGCCTCGTGGATTTATCCCTCCGATGCATATCGCAACCTCGGCATACTATTCGCATTCATTGGATTCAACGTAGCCGCGACACTGGGGCTGTATTACATTTTCCGTGTGAGGCGATTCTCTATACAGGGTCTCCGGAGGACTAAGCCTGGAAAACCTGAAAAATCAGAGGAAGAAGAACCAAAGGAAGGGACCAAATGGTCGTATCTGGGCTTCTACGTCCATTTGGGTTGGGGCATCCTAAGGAATATGGTCCGATAGTTCTATGCGATGTTATGATTGGATGTTAAACGCTTTTAAGCCTCCTCAGATTCACCCAGATGATAGGAGTAATAAAGGCGCGAGGTAGGCTAGGAATGCCAGGACTGCCAAACTATGTTCTAGCTAAAAGTTCGAACGCCCGCCTGCGGTGTGGTTACAGACGTGCTCTGCGATTTGTAGACAAGGGAGGTCTTGACGCGGGGGCCAAGCATATGATGAATTAAAATGGACTGTGTTCGATAGACCTGTCTGTTCTCGTGGAGCACCAGGTATTGTTTTACTGATTCCTTGTTGAAGATATATGATCGACGATGTCGTGTCACGTGAGCCTCTCCGTTTGCCGCGGACCTCGGTGAGTCGTACCCTTTGACTTTTAGTGAATTCGGCAGAGCCATTGTCTATCACATCGGGTTCGGTAGATTTTCTCGGTAGCCCTCGGTAATGTACCGAAACCCTTCCATGAAGCGGCGGGAGCCTAAGAAGCCCAATCGTTCTAGCAAGTCTGGAGAACTCTGGAGCTGCCTTTCGGTTTGACCCACCATAATCTCTTACAACGACTCAAGTGCATCGAGCTCTCTTCTTTGGATGCTAGATAACGGTATCCCGGATATTCGAGGGATCACTCCGTAACACGGCACGCTAACATGGTCAACAGGTCCAGACCATCAGGTCATCTAGCCGAATAACGTGGTTTGAAGTTACTTAATCACACTGGAGTTGTCATAGCTACCTGATCAGTCAGCTGGTTCTCGCCGGACTCTCCTGTATCGATGTTATTTCGCCCAGAAACAGTTTCTGTAACATCTACCATTAATTACAGAACCCCTCCCTGGCACTCCTCTGGTTACTTGTCTTGCCCTTGGCAGCGTTATCGACCATAGTCGTCGTTGGCTAAACGACTGGACTGATGCCTCCCGTAGGTCGAGATCGGGCACAAATTGTCTGCGTGGCATGTCACAGCAGAAAGGTGCGGTGCAATTTACAAGAAAGCCGGGATGGAGTTTGCAGGAATTGCCGTCGCCACAACAAACGATGCATAGTGAGGACAGGTCAACGGAATGGGGCTTTGTGTAAGAACACCACAACTGGCAGCTCCCCGCCTCGACCCACCAACAGGGAGGCCGTCTCACTAGAGGATTTAAGTACCCAGAGAACCTATCTGGGAGAGAATACATTCTTAGCTCACGAGGCAGAAAGTCAACCTACCGTTCCACAAGGCCTTGTGCCAGCACTGACGCCCCTCCATGAGTCGGTCTTGCGACTTACGGAAGCCACAAGTCTGCCTAAACCGCCACTACTCAAGGCGTTGACAGAGTCTTACTTTGAACATGTTTTCCCTCGGTATCCTGTTGCTGAACCAGCAGATATCGCGAACAGCAAATCCAGCCTTCTGAAGCAGGCTGTTTGCTTTGCAGGCAGCCTTATGCGGCATTCCGACAACCCACGGCATCTGGCTGTCACTCAATCCTTCTATGAGAAGACCAAACTAATGATCCTCCTCAACTATTCATCTAATCCTATCGATACTCTTGCTGCGATGTGTTTGATGATCTGTTGGAGTGCGAACCCTTCAGACTCGTTGAGTCTTGATGGTCCTTGGCATTGGACGGGTGTCGCTATCCGTCTAGCACTACAAATGGGGCTTCACAAGGAGGCTACGTATATCAATCAACCACATGGATCACGCCTTCGACGAATATGGTGGATTTTGTTGGTATGAGTCACTATCCTGTGGTAACGTGCTGTGTCGCAATAACTAACCTTTCGTAGAATGCAGACCGATTACAATCGGTTTGTTTTGGACGCCCTTTGGCGGTTAGGGCTTCAGATACGAACACTCAGCTGCCTCAACTTTCCGATTTCGCTGAGGATAACATATCTAGCAAGGTCTTTGTTCATTATGCTACGTTGATCGAAATTGTGGGAGGAATTGCAAATTTCGAAATACAAGGCCGGAAAGCGTCAAACCCCGAACGAGAACAAATTTACTGTTCGCTGTGTGACTGGATTAAGAATCTGCCGGATAGCATTCGTCTATTCGACACGAAAGGGGCGCGCCAACAATATCATGCATCTGTTGTTGAACTTCACATACTCTTCTTTACAGCCATTATTCTCTTGGACGCCCATCGAATGAGAGTGGAAAACAAGTGGTATATGTCCACTCCTTCGGTCATCGCAGCTTCTTGTGGTGCCAGGCTCATGGAAGAAGTTGAGTGCCACGAGGACATCGCATCTATGAGTTCTCCGACTGTTTTCTACATCATGGTTATCAGCGTGCCACTGCTGTACCATCGAGTGTCATCTGAAGAGAAAGAAGAGATCCGTCGAGCCGAAGTTCAAATCTTATACTCCAATCTCGAGCTGCTGAGCGCAAGATATAGTTCCGCCATTTTGGCGCGGCGATATCTCGACAAAATTAGCGATGAGTGCAGAAAGAGTCGCGCTGAAGTGCAAGAAGAACTTGAAACACACCAAGTAACCATATCTGAACATAATGCGAGCCAGTCATCATGGGCTACTGGGGACTTATTCCCATTTCCCAGCAACTTCTGTCCCAATATGGAACTTGTGGACTTCGATATCAACGACCAAACGAATGGTGCCTTGGAATTCTTCCCTGTCAGCAACGACCCCCTTCATTGGGCTTTCAATGACCCGCCTGCATTTCTGGACTTCTTCCAGATAGATGACATGACAGAGACATTAAGTACGGCTATCCCTTTCGATCCAGCTTCAAGTACCTTCTCGTGAGGTATAGCGAGACCCAACTATTACCTGATATCGATGCATATATCAATTGCTTAATGGTTATAGAAACACACTAGCACTTGACACTGCTACAATTGAGAAAGTATATATATGGATCTAGTTGAAAACCAATTCATCTTATGATGCATCGATACAGTATGCTTATAGCGCAGCATTGGAGATAGTACCGTCGACAACGTATCGACTTAGTATGATTGCATCATAGTTCCAGCGAGTTCAGGACAGTATGGATGCTAACGCCCGCACTTTGTCTGATAACACATCTGATACAACGTCGATTCGAAGCAGTGTCTCTACTATATAGTATTGATCCGTTAGAGAGACCCGAATAGTACCAATTCGGAATTGAGAGTAGAGTAACTATATGAACCTGGTTTACGTGAGGGCAGCTTGAGATGATATCACAGGTCCTTGAGTCCAGAGATCCTTTGGACCGCCGCATTTATAGAGTATAGCGAAAACCCTCGACCCCCTCCAGCACGACTCCCTCTTCGTCAGCTCTCCTATTCGCCCTCCTGAAAATGAATGTCAGGAAGAGAGTGAAGCCAATAGTGATTGCCATGCATGTGAACGAAGCGTAGAGGCCGGGGCGGAATGTCGGTGCGTCTTGAGCTCGGAAGACGACAGCGCCAATAACTCCACCAATCCCGCCCATCGTTGTTTGAATAGGGATGGCAATTTGTCTTTTCGCGGCTCCTGGGGTGTTGTTCATCAAAAATGCGATTGCTGTTGGGATAGCACAGAAGTTGCCAATCACCCCAAAAAAGATACCGACTAGGCGGCTGCCATTGTTAGGACCCCACCCGATGAGAAGGAATCCCACGATGACAAGAAGGCATAGGCCGATGATAAATGGAGCGCGTCGCTTGATCCTGTCTGCCCACCAGGCGATTCCAACTGAACAGATGGCTGCGGCGACGTATGGAGGAGTTGCCAGGCACTGGCTGGCCGCGACGCTGTAACCTAGACCTCGAAGAATACTGGGGGCGAAGAAGGCCATCGTGTAGCCCCCTGCAGTTGGAAATCCCATCAATGAGCCCATCATCCAAACTTTCCAGTCCTTACAAGCTTCGATAAGGTGCTTGCGCTGCAGCTTTTCGAGTTCTTCGCCACGATCCTCGAAAAGCCGACGTTGCATAAACGCCCTCTGAGTCGAGTCCAGCCATTTAGCCTTCTCTGGAAAATCAGAGACGAAGATGTAGAATGGTACAGCTAGTACGATCGTCACTATGCCGGGTATAATGAAGATCCACCGCCATCCACGGAGTCCGCCAACTCCCTCCATTTGGCTGAGGCCATAGCAGATGATTCCGTTAAAGCCTGACATGAATGCTCCTCCGATGAACCAAAATGCTACCCTTTTCTGTACCTCGTATCTCTTATACCATGAAGAGATAAGGTATAGGGCAGCAGGCTAGGAGAGCGATCAGACATCGGCACAAGATATAAGATGGCAGTCGACTTACATTGAATCCTGATTCAAATAGACCAAGAAGAACTCGTAGGCCACACATCTGGCCAAAGGTGTTAACGAACCCAAAACACATTGCGACAACTCCCCAGCAAACAATCAGGAAAGTAAGATATCGAGATACCCCGATTCTTCTGATTATTGTATTGCTTGGAATTTCGAATATGGTGTAGGTAATGAAGAACACCATGAGGACAATGTTATAGCGATTTCCATATAGCTCCAAGTCCTCAGTCATGCCAACAATACGAGCATTCGAGATACTCGTCCTGTCAATGAAAGACAGAGCATAGAGCAAGGTCAGGCATGGGAGTAGTCGCCAGTCAGCCTCGCGGATAAGTTTGCGCTCCTCTTGGGGCGAGATAGTGCTCTCATCGTAAGGAGCATTTTCTTTATGCTCGCCTGTAATGGTGACACTGATTTTAGACTCGTGATCTTCCATCGTGGCCATGGTGTGGAACAAGGAGAGTAATCGCCGGTAGTTCAAGGTTTTTCAATATTTCCAAAATAGCCGTACTGGCACAAGACGGTTTTGGCTCTTGATTCTGCGTGTCCTCCGAAATCCTCGCTGAAGGGAGCAAGTGCATTCTTATATCTGACTGACGACCATGTTCGTTGGGCCCCTGGCTAATTCAGTGTAATGTGTGTTGCTGTTGATCATTTGGCGAAGTGTATTCAAAAGCTCGGTGACCCTTACCGAGTGCGGAGCCGAGCATTGAGAGCCTCTGGGGACCCCGCAGAATCTAATTACTTTTGATGGAGAATTTTGAGGTTGGACTGCTGTTTAGCCAATTGGGGTTACCTTACAAAGTCCGGTGGCAGTCGAGGCATGGAGGAGGAGAGGGGAAAAGAACCATGGTGGCAAGGTAGTTTTCAAAGAACGGTTGGCGGTAGGCGGTTGTCGGCATTGAGCCGAGGACCATCCTTGGACCGAGCAGGTCAATCAAATGCCGCGGGATCTATCGCTGCTTAGTAAAGGAAGGATGAAAACCTGGAAGGAATCGAGCCTTCCGACTCACAGAAGCCTAGGATCTGATATATGCTAATCTAGCTGAAAAAACTGGATTAGATCTTTGAAAAAGAGCTGCAGTTCAAAGGCAAACTTGGTCTTTTCATACTTGTTTCAACATGGAAGCTACCCCGTCTGCAATGAAAGCGGTCATATTAACGGGAGTGGGTGCTCTGGACAAATTACAGTACACTGAAAATCACCCTGTACCTAAATTGGCCCCTGGCCAGTTGCTTGTCCGCAACGAGATCGCTGGAATTAATTTTGCAGACATCTATGTACGGACGGGTCACTACCCCGCAGGAGGCTCATTTCCAGTCGTGAGTGGTCTTGAGGGTATTGGCCTAGTAACAGCGATAGCAGAGCCAAACCCTCTAGGCTTCCAGATTGGAGATCGCGTTCTGTGGCAAGGATTTGGCGGGTATGCTGAGTACAGCGCAGTACTTGGGGACAAGGCGGTCAAGGTACGGCCAGAAATCTCCAGTGAAGATGCCGTCGGGAGTTATATCACGGGAATTACTGCATTGAGTCTGATTGAGCAGGCATACACAGCGGCATCAGGAGAAACAGTACTGGTGCATGCTGCCGCTGGTGGCGTGGGCTTGATGTTGTGCCAGCTCTTGAAGCATCGAGGCGTCAACGTGATAGGCACCGTAAGCAACGAGAGCAAATTTGGCATTGTCAAAAAGAGCGGTGCTCAACACGTTATCACATACAAGTCAAGTACAGGAAAAGATTGGATCGACCAGGTCAAGGACCTCACAGACGGAAAAGGGGTCCATGCGGTAAGTAGATTCATACTCATTACACTTCAAGCTGATCATGTGCTTTCAGGTGTTCGACAGTGTCGGGGAAGACACTTGGAAAGGAAGCTTCGAGGTCACCAAAAGCCGGGGTAAAGTGGTTTTCCTTGGGATGTCGAGTATGTTTCAGGGACTTATGCAATCTGGACATATGAATGCTAACCAATGCATTAGGTGGACCCATACCCCCAGTTGACCTCTGGACTTATAGTCGAAAAAGAAACATTTCTATTCTTCTGTCTGCGCTTGCCAACGCAATCGATACGCGAGAACTGCTGGAGGAGTATTCCGGCAAGATACAGGAGCTAGTGATCAAAGGTGTGATTGAGGCTACTAAGCATAAGACGTATGCTCTCAAAGATGCTGCCAAGGCACAGGAAGACCTTGAGAGCAGGGGAACCATTGGCAAGTTGTGTCTTAGAGTATAAATGGACCTTTGAATAGCATATCCAGAATATTAGAAATTCGTAGTCTGGTGGGAGCATGGGCAAATTATCCTCTAATAAACTAGTTGGCCATCTTGGACATTACACTGCCGCGAGTCAACAGGAGCTTTTAATTCTCGATGATTATCTCCAAGCCCCATAGTCCTCTGTTGAAGGATGTGCGTAATGCGATTCATTGAGCTATTCATATTGTAAACGTCACGGGATAGAGCGCTGGTTGCGGCACTCTGATTCCGAGAATACTGGTGAAGCCAGAGCCGAGAAATGAGGTGGGTTGAGCACTCAAGTCAAAGAGCCAGCCCGGCGTAAAGTCGGTCCACATGTTCGGTACTGTCAGCACTTATACCGAAGTTTGGTGGCGGTCCCAAAGTTCATCACTACAACTCGGTAAGGCCTGGGAGCTCAGGCTCTGGAATCTCAAAGGAGCTATCATGAGCACGAGTACCGAGAGTGATAAGATTGAGAAGGGGTTCCATTGGGCCGAATCCATGAGGCCGCGTCGAGCAATTGCCTTATCTGTGAGGCCCAGTTCGGCTCCTAGATCGTACTAATGCACCGGCCTATTATTGAAATTATGTTAAATGTTCCATGGTTCGCAAAGGTCAAGAGAATCGAGGCATCACTCATCGTCCACATTACAGACTGCATCAGCCTTGACACATCATGATCATGTCATTGAGCGAAGACGGCTACCCCCTCGAGAGCCCGCTCGGGTGTACTCGACATCTTAGGATCATTACTGTTGGCGCGGGTGCCAGTGGTCTCAACATGATCCGAACACTGCGTAAGAATCTTGACAACTACGAGAATGTGGTCTATGAGAAGAACCCAGATATTGGGGGGACTTGGTATGAAAATCGCTATCCAGGTTGCAAATGCGATGTACCATCACAGAACTATCAATTCACCTGGCGCCATAATCCCGACTGGTCAGGATTCTATGTGGAGGCTCCAGAGATCCTACAATACTTGAAGACCATTGCCACAGAGCAAGACTTCTGGCCAAGTGTCAAACTAAGCCATCAAGTGATCGGAGCCGAATGGGTTGAGGATGAAGGAATGTGGCACGTCAAGGTCAAAAACTTGTCCACCGAGGAAGTTTTTGAGGACCAGTGCCACTTTCTTCTCGACGCTACAGGAGTCTTGAAGTGAGTGAAACAAATCTCCTTTCTGAACTGACCACAAATTAACGGCCGTAGTAAGTGGCAGTTCCCCAACATTGAAGGTCTTCACAGTTTTGAGGGACCAGTAGTACACTCTGCGAACTGGCCGAAAGAGCTCGAGTATGCGAACAAAAGGGTGGCCGTCATCGGAAATGGTTCATCTGGAGTCCAGATAGTAACAAAAATCCAGCCAGGTAATTGCTTCTAGCTGTGCAACAAGGCTTCAACTAATCTCATACAGTGGTCAAGCAGCTTGTTCATACAGTCAGATCTGCCACGTGGCTAATGCCATCACAAAGAGAGATGATCCTTGCCAAAGTCCAAGATAAAGATCTTTTGGATCGACTTGGCATATTCGAGGAGGCATATTCCGAGGAACAAAGACAGCTGTTCAAAGACAGACCAGATTTATATCAAAAGTTGATTAAGGCGTCCGATCAAGTCTTTAATGACAAGTACAAAGTGGTGAGAAACCCATGTACTGATTTCTGCTTGCAAAGCATTTAAACTGACGATAACATTCAGCTTATTAGCACAAGCGATGAGGCAAAAGAGATGAAGAAGTTTCTCGGCGAGTTCATGAAAGGAATGTTGAAGGAGGACGAAGAGCTTATGAAATTTCTCATCCCTGAGTTTCCTGTGGGCTGCAGGCGACTTGTGCCGTCTGTGGGATATATGGAATCTTTGCATAAAGACAACGTCAAGGTGGTCACAGAAGGAATTGAAAGGATTGTTCCTGAAGGCCTAGTTCTAAAATCTGGAGAGACTGTCCCGGTTGATGTTATTGTCTGTGCAACAGGATTCAACACCTCATTCTGCCCTAAATATTCCCTCGTCGGCCGAAAGGACGATCTCAGAGAGAGGTGGAGTAAAGAGGTGGCTCAGGCGTACATGTCTTTTGCAGTCCCAGGGATGCCAAACTTCTGGAGTAAGTGCTCGCGGAAATCTTCGTTTTAGAGACATGTTTACTAAAGTCTACAGTGTTCCTGGGCCCAAATGCCCCCGCAGGCCACGGAAGTGTGCTTAACATTACTGAGCACATTGCCAAATTCATGGTTAAGATTATGAAGAAAGTTCAGACACAGAATATCAAGTCCCTTGAGCCTAAGGAACAATTCGTCAAACAGTACGCCGAGCATATCGACAAGTTTATGCCCAGAACAGCTTGGGCCGGTGCGTGTCGGTCGTGGTTCAAAAATGGCAAAACGGATGGTTCAGTTACGGTGTTGCATCCAGGGAGCAGGATTCATTACTTCCACATGCTGGATGAATTCTGTGGAGAGGATTTTGACATCTCATACTGGACAGAAAATAAATTCCAGTATCTTGGAAACGGAACATCGACGAGGGAACTTGATGGAAATGACCCGACATACTACTGGGATGATCCGGATCAATTGCACTATTGGTAGGAGAGGACCTTACCCAGTTTCATGGGAGAATCCAAATATAGAATTGTTTCTACTCAATGTCTTTCTCTACTTCAGAGCAATTTCAACCTAGAACTCCCCTCACAGCGCGTGAGTTCCTAACTATACAGCAGCTGCGGGCCGCCTCAAGGCCTAATTTATATTTATGACTGCCAATTGCGTACTTGGCATTAGTATGTTTCCAACGGCTCAAAATAGACTGTTATCTGCACAAGTCCATGGTCCAGGCACTCCGCTCTCTGGGTCGTTGAAAAGGTTAACCAATGTGCTGATAGATGCCCACATGCCACAGACGTTGAGAAAGACACCGGAGGCAAGGAGAGCCCAATTGAGAACTGCAATTGTTGAAACCCTCCAACTTCGTCGAAATTGGGTCTTCCAATTGAGGTTCAGCCAGAAGACAGCAGGCAGGCCAAAAGAGAACCACGAGACTAACAAGGCTGAGGCGATCGCAATAAAACTGCTGAAGATGGGGATGGAGCCGCACAAAACGAAAGCAAAGACCCAAAATACGAACCCGAGGCCAATCCAAATTCCCCAGGACTTGACCGTGTTACGGGTCATTTCATGTGGGATCTTGAGAATGTCTCGCATGACGGAGACGTACATCAACTTTGTACCGGTATGGCCGTAAAACAAACTGGTGTTGAGCAAAGATGCCATCAAAATGCCATAGGCAACCTTGGCAGGGATGTATGGCGCACTTCCAAGAGCCGGGGATGTAATATATTGTCCAGCGAGTCCGTAGATTGCACCGCCAGTGATCAGGTACATTGGTACCGCGAAGCCCTGGAGGATGTACAGAGCTGGGACGTAGTCTCTGTCCGGGTTGGCCATTTCCGCGATGACGGTCAAGAAGCCTTGTCTTCCGCCATATGAATAACAGATGCTAAGGATTGCGCTGAATCCTTGCGCGAAAGTTGGGTTGCCCCATAGTTTGACTTCCTTGTCGAAGATTGGTGGTGCATTTTGAGGCGGTGCGATGGCCAAGGAGATGATAACGGTGAAAATGGGCACGACGATTCCGATAATCATAGGACCTGTAGATGTATATTGTTAGGATGCTGGTTAAGAAGATACTGCGCAGCGATTCTATCATACCTGACATCCGTCCGACAAAGTTCATCGTGCGTGGAATGCAAGACAAGAAACCAACAATGGTGCAGATCCCTAAAAAGCCAACAGTACACATGCCATGGTTGGACATTGTGTTCAACGCGACGCTCATGGTCAAGACGCTCGAGCCGCAGGCAAGAGTCAGGTTTAGGATGAGACCAATGTATCCAATGGTCGCCAACGGCTTTCCTCCTAGCTGTAAAAGCGCATCGATGAGGTTGTCGCAATGCCGATGCTTCTGCCAATACAGCAGAATGACATAACCCGTCCAGACGCCGACTAGGCCGATGCCTGCAATGGCAATCAGCCCAGGAATAAGACCCAGTACTGAGAGTACGTATGGCAGACTGAGGACGCCGATGCCGACTTCGGCTTGGATAAATACGAATCCAGTCTTCCAGCGTCCCATGACGCGGTATTGTGCACCGCCTGCGGCAGCTGCGTGGCCAAAGACGCCTATATTGGTGGCATCATGATCGATACTAAGCTCGCCATTTGCTTCCGTGTCGACATTGTGTAGGCTCGATGACTTGAAGGTGTCCTTGTCGGCATCTTCGCCTAGGGTTGGGTCGCGTTTGTTGATCGACATCCTGATCCGGAGCTGCGCAATGAGATGACGCTCAGGTTCTGTTAGACTGATAGTTTGAAGATACTTCTTGAGCGTGTGATCGCTCTCGATAGACTTATAACCCTAACAACGCTCCAGCTCAACTCTTGGGACATTGTTGTAGCCGATTCGTGTCCCCTGCTTCAGTCGGGTTATGCCGCATCAAGGGAAAGAGAAAGGCATACTCTTATCGTTTTTGTGGGTCCAGTTCAGCAATGTCTCCTTCAATTACACTTGCTTCGATGCTCGCTTCATGGGTTGAGATGCTTTCGGAGTTCAGAGTTGTGGTTCAGGCTTGGGACCCTCGTTGTTAAGGCTATCAAACCAATATCGCAAACATCCGTTAGCGTGAAATTCCAGCGTCGCAATCTATCACTCCAGAGCCTAGGCACGTCAGTCTCCAAGATCTGACCCTCTTGACCCGCGTGTAAGACAAAGCATCTCACTCCTGATTTGACGCGTTGATGTCCGTTTCTTGGCTAGCTACAACGTGACCTACAACCCTCGATAAGAGATTCTCAGCGGACCTATTTTCCGATGAACACAACAGTAATCCCCTGCCTCTTGTCTCGAACATTCAAAGGTACATCAGTCAACCCCAAGCCCAGCTCTGGAACGAGCCGATCGTGTGGGTCTTAGACGAGATAACTTCTCTCCAAAGATGGTTGGCTTCCCCACGCAAGCAGCCTGCAAGGGACCAGTGGTACGAACGGTGACACGTCTTGGAAGGTTGATTGGAGAATCTGTGGAACTCTGGTAAGATCTCTGGTGAACATCGGGCTTGAACTCTGTTCCCTCGGCCCATCGCCAACGTGATGGATCATGCCGAAGGCACCCCACTGGATGGTTTGAAGCCATCGTGCTAGGCTCCTTTGATAGGAATTGATGTGATAGCTCAACTGGCTGTACGAAGGGCCAAGTGAACAACAATTTTGTCTTCATTGATCTACCAAAGCCTACGGATTTTATGATGTTTATGATTTACCTTCTTCTGACTCTCACTGACACCTTGTCCATGCTGACAATATTCTCGTTACGGTTCTTTTGAGGAGAGATTCAGTGTTCGAGTCGGGTGCCGCTTATTTCAACCTCATCATGTCATCGCCTGAACAGCCTAAGCCCGCCTTGCTAAATATTGCCGACTTGAAAGAAGCGGCGTCAGGCAAGGTCTCCGAAGAAATTAAGGGTAAGGTCGCCGAGTGTATAAACGGCGTCTTGGCTGACAATACTACGATAGTTTTCTTTAATGGGGGTTCAACTGAGGAGATCACGTTCGTCCAGACCGACTACCTGCTTCATACTGTGATGCTCTGAGATACTAATTCTGGATCAGTTTGAGAGACAACGAGGCAGCATACAACCGATACAAAATCCGGCCGCGCATCCTGACGGATGTATCCAATATTGACACAACAACAATGGTTATGGGGCGGAAGGTACGATCTTCTCAAGACTTTAAGAATATGTATTGTGACCCTAACGGATCTAATGAGGATGTGTCAGGTCTCACTTCCCTTCGGTTTCTCTCCTGCGGCTATGCATGGGCTTGCACATCCTGATGGCGAAAAAGCAACATCGCGAGCGGCGGCCAACATGAACATCCCCATGGGACTTTCAACTTATGCCACGTCTTCGCTGGAAGATGTTCGCAAAGAAGGTGGAAACAATCCTTACGCCTTTCAACTCAGTATCTTGAAGGATCGAAGCTTGGCTTTGAACTGGATTAAGAAAGCGGAATGTAAGTAACGCGCCTTGTCCAGATTGACGACAGTGTGCACCTACCTAGACAGTTATATTTCAGGTTTCTGACAAATGTCTAGCTGCCGGATATCAGGCTCTTTTCATAACCGTGGATGCACCCGTATTAGCGAGACGTGCCCATGAAAGATCGGGAAAGAAATTTGAGTTACCGCCCCATCTCGAGCTTCCAAATCTGCGGCCACCAGAAGGAGCAGACTCAAGTGGACCTGTCAGATCGTACTGGCTTGCAGAGCGAGATACTTCAAACAGCTGGGCATCAGTTATCCCGTGGGTGAAGAAGCATACAAAGCTCGAAATCTGGTTAAAAGGCAGTGAGTACATGTTCCTATTTATCTAGTTGTCTTCAATCTCTAGGAAAACCTTCTCACAGTCAGTAGTTTACTGTCCAGAGGATGTCCTGCTCGCAATCAAGTACGGTGTTGACGGCGTCGTGGTATCCAACCACGGAGGGCGGCAGCTAGACGGCGTTCCAGCGACTATCGACGCTCTTCCAGAATGTGCAGCTGCAGCAAAAGGCAGAATAAAAGTTGGAATAGATGGTGGAATCCGTCGCGGCTCCGACATCTTCAAGGCACTTGCGCTCGGCGCTGATGTTTGCTTCATGGGTCGTGTTCCAATCTGGGGGTTGGCGGTTAGTGGTTGTTGTCCGAGGGAACTTCCTTTCCATCGCTAACATTTCAATCAGTACAATGGCCAGGAGGGAGTCGAATGGGCGGTCAAAACCCTAGAGGCAGAACTCCGGCTGACCATGGCTTTAGCAGGGTAAGCTATTCCATCCAACTATGAGGACTTTCGGCTTACTTGATTTTCAGTTGCAAGACTCTCAAGGATATTGGACGGCACCACCTCTCGGTCTTTGGAGCCAATGGCCAATTATGTAAGCTTTGAACGCTAGATGTGTAAGTGTGCGTGTGCAGAATCACTAGACGGCGATGGCAGAGAACGTATATTCAGGTGGATAAGGTACTTTGCTTTTGCAAGGACGATACATCAGATACACAGAAGATGGATCTCTTTGTCCGCAGGTCAAGATTCGAATCATTGGAGATAACCAGACAGTATGCGATGCTTCTTGAGCAAGTTATTGAAAAGGGAAATCTGATCGAGGCTTTGCCTTGCCTTCAGAGCCCCAGAAATGCTGTGACGTAACAATACTTCTAGCTTCATTCTACCATACTTGCTAATAACTCTTCCACCGACGTGCACATGCCGACTTGATTCATGTGTGAAAGGTAACCGTAAAATTGATCATTGCTCCCTGAGCTGATCACAGGCAGGTGAGGTGCAGAAGTGGCAGAGGCGAGTTCTGCCAGCATGGTCTGTGTCTCCCTGGAAAGTACTTCAAAACAATCACGGTACGCTTCAACGGCCGACCAACGTTCGGTCATGATGGCTAGAACAATAAGGGTCGAAGTGCAAATGGCAGAAACTTTGTCGTGTCTGTACAGCTCTCTGGTCTCGGCGCTCACCCACAGGCAATGCAGAAAGGTCACTGCACCTAGGAAGAGGGTATGGAGAGCTCCCCAGGTGTCATTGAGGCGTTGGCTGACATAAAGCTGTCGGTATATCATAGTAATAGCCTGTGCAGAATGTGCACACTCCGTATATACTATGGGCGCCGTCTCAATATCGGGATTGTTAACGACGCGATATCGGTAGAGGAGATGAACGGTGTGGTGATACATGAGTGAAAACCATTCCGTGCCACCAAATGCGCTGCTCTTTGCGTTACTTGAGGTCAATCGGGGAGGGGAGGCTTCTAGCCATAAGTTGAGCTCTTTTTTGAACCTAATGGTTGTGGCAAACCAATCTTTGGACGCCTCAGCGGTGACTTGAGGATGTACTTCGTTCTGTATTCTGCCCCACAGCTGGCGCAACCGAATAGTGTGAAGTGCACACGAGACAGTCGTTGATGGCTCTGTTTGTAGAGTACGCGCATCCTTTAGAAATCCCTCTTTCGTAATGTTTTCGTCATTGATGTCGGCAAAATGCTGTCATTGATTTAGGCGCCGTCAGTCAAATTCATGATTTCAGTCATACCTCAACCGTCACATCGCAATCTGATATTCCCACCGGTCGTCCTAGTGTCATAGCAACGGCTCGATCGAGGTTATATGAACACCAAAACACTCGCTTGCGCATTTCGTTTTTCAGTGTATTTGTATCCATTGTCGACCAGCGTATTTTACGATGCAACCCAAGTTCAATACACTGACGAAGGGCCATGCCTGAAAGAGTCCTCGTAGGCATTAGCAGATGAGATTATCCTGCAAGTGCAAGAGCTTTACCAGATGGAGACGCCAACTGGCGATCGCATAGAGTACATAGCACAGCATAGGATAGCCTGGATCGACTCTAGCGAATTTTTCTGCATCACATGATCGAGCAAGTTCTCTGCGCTCATATATAAACCCTATTCCATTTATTGGCAATTTGAACATAGATGGAGATCCTGAAGACTGACCTGAGGAAGTGTAGCACCCGCCAGGGGACCAGTCAGTGCGCCAATGGAGCAGAGCTACTCAAATCAATATCACAGACATGCGTGGCTCGTCAAATCCTTAACACTTACAATGTAAACAAAGAAGGCGTCAATAGGGTTTGGGGTCTTTCCCGACTCCGCATCTGACAGCACTTGTTCTTCGCGCTCCTGATAAGATGGACGATGGAGGAAAGGAAACTGTGGGTGGACTTGGTCAAAATAGGCTGTGGTCAACATATTGACGATTGTTCTATTCGGCAGTGGTGCTGGCGCCGGACGTGTTCTATCCAGGGAAGTTTCGTCTACGATGCCGGTGACACTCAATCCAGGAGCTTGTTGGCGAACCGCCTTCAAGGTGGCAGAGAATATCCTCCCAAAAGGATACCCGAATGTCGCACCAAAGAAATGAGGCTCAGCGCCAGCAGAGCGTAGACATAAGAGCTCAAGGTTTGAGAGGTCCTCATTCGCATTGTCCGCTTGTTGTGATTGCTCGCGGCCACTTGTGGTACATGTCGCTGAAGGACTGGGATCTGATGTTCGGAATAAGTTTTCGACGGTTTCTCGCGACTGACTGTGCAATGCCTCAGTAGAAGCCACTTCCGCTTTAAAGAGTCACCTACATTGGCACGAGAGCGTTTTGATCCTGCTCATGCCAGGATGAAGTTTCCTGTGCGAGCTCATCTAGTGCGAGATGAGGTTGCAACTCGCTGATAGTCTGCTCGAGACTCGCGACATGATTTTCGAGCGAGGAGTTATGGTGTTCCAGGTACTCAATGTACCCGCGAGGATGTCGTCGCTTAGTCGAGGGATCTTGGCTCACACAGACTGCGGATGGGAATCTAAGCAGAGAATCTTGAGGTAAAGGTGAGAAGGACAATACCTCGGTTCGTTCGGCGGCAGTTCCTACAAGCAGGAGTCTGCCCGTCACACTGAGACACGTTAGTGTCGACGTTCCAAGGTGGACGAATGCGACATATCATACCTTCTGCTTCTTCTGTTGACAAGCGACGCACGCACGCGACACCCTCACACGTCGCGACTGCTGATTCGAATTCTCAGTGGATGCAAGCGGGGACATTTCTGCGCATGCAATAACAGTTACAGGGTCCAACGGATATGATTTCCGTTGAGCCGTGGATCTAAAAACCCGTATGGGACAGGAGTAGCTTTCGAGGAAGTGGAAGAATGGTGTTCTGAAGAGGTAGTGGTTAAGTATCTATGGATCTTTCCGAGGTGGTTTATCATATGGGATGTCCGCCATGTCGGAATGATCCGATATGACCCTGCCACGCGAGGTCACAATGGCACATTGTGGAGGCGAGAGATAGCATTGCGTCAGTTTGTCCGCAGAAGTCCGCCCAAGTGACTAAGACCTAAGCATATGCTGGCCCACGCCTATTACAATAGAGCGACCTACTTGCGAGAGTTCATTGGCCAAGAAACACCAGCAAACATCCGACGCCCTCGTTCCGTGGACCGTGACCCGAGTTGTGCCTGAACGGCTACAAGCGACGATCAGCTCTCCGTGATGCATTCACATCTTGGCAGAACGAATTGACTTACTAGGGCTACGGCATGAGCCCGGCTGTCCCTCGAAGGCTCCTTTGACAAGTGGAGCATTTTGATTTGCAAAACTTCGGGCGATAACTATAGTCCAGTATAAAGTCGAAACTACGGCAGCAAGGATTGGCAGCTGACCATCTGAACTCGATTTCAAGCATTAGAAGCCAACTCCAAGATGGGCAGCGTCAAACCAAAAGTAGTTGTTATCTCAGACCCTTCTCCTGCGGGAGAAGACTATATTCGAAACTTCAAGACCAAGTTTGATCTCCATGTACGAATATCGCTTCCCGGACGTGTTTGCCTAAATGCGCCATCGAGTCCAGCTCGTCAATCACTGACTTCTTCTGCCAGGTTGTTACACCTATCGATAGGACAAGGACAATTGAAGCACTAGCCACCGCTGTCAAGGAACATGGTCCATTTGAAGGGATTGTTATTCTTTTTGGCTTGCTGCAATACGAACCTCTGGATGCAGACCTCTTGAAACCCTTGGTTCCAGATTGCAAGATCATGGGCTCTGCCAGTGCGGGTTACAACGAGTTTGACGTTGATTGGATGTCCCGTAATGGCATAATTTTCTGTAACAGTCGCAATGCCGTCAACGAGCCTACGGCCGACCTTACAATTTTCTATATCCTCGCCATCACCAGGGATGTACAGACTCTACAGACGAGCATAGATAAAGGAACGTGGAGAGGGACGTACAGCCCGACCAGGGATCCGAACGGCATGACCCTGGGCATAATTGGCATGGGCTCAATTGGAAAGGTGCTGCTTCCAACTTCACACCTACAGTTCGCTCGATATACTGACCATTCATAGCTGGTGGCTCGGAAAGCTCGGGTGTTCAACATGCGAATCATCTACTATCAGCGAACCCGGATGTCTAACGAAGATGAAGCCTCTTTTCAGGCGACCTACTGCTCGACTCTAGACGAACTTCTGTCCGAATCCGACGTGGTTTCGGTCCATTGCCCTCTCAACGAGAACACGAAAGGGTTGATCTCACACAAAGAATTCGCAAAGATGAAGGATGGGGTCTTCCTGGTCAACACATCTAGAGGCCCTGTAGTTGACGAAGATGCACTCATCAGTGCAATGGAAAGCGGAAAGGTGCTACGAGCAGGACTTGACGTCTTCAAAGATGAGCCGAAAATCAAGTACGTTTGCTCATTCCATGCGACGGTGCGATGCTGACACTGATATTACCAGCCCTTACTTCGTGAGAAATGACCGCGTTTTCATCCAGCCTCATATGGGTGGTTTAAGTGAAGTTGGGAAATCCCGCGGGTACAGAGAGGCGATGGAGAACGTGCGGTCGTACTTGGAAACTGGCAAAGCGATTTCACCAGTGAATATGAAGGAACTTCAGCGTTAAGTGCTCTGATGGGGGTTAGAGCATTGTGCCCTTAGACGTTGGAATATAATGCACTGAAATCAAAATCACTGCGCCTTATACATAAATGGAGACGTACAGTGGCCTCGACTCAAGCTGGAAAATGGTCCTCTCGTGCTAGGACCTGAGGTCCTGTAGTAAGAGTTTGGGTGCGCTATGAAATGGAAATAAGGAGAAGTTTTCTACCAAATCTCTGGCCAAAAGATGCAGCCCGTTCATTCAAACTGGGGCCTTGGGTGAAGTGATCTGTGTTGTGTAGGATCTTCGTTATGATCTATATAATTTGTCTGAGCCTTATCCGCTCGCCAGCAATTAATGCTATCTTGGGAACAAATTAGGCCCTTTTCTATTCCAAGACTTGACCATTAGACAATTCAACGGTCAAATCGTATTCGGGCTGAAACTGCCAGTATGATACCTGAGGGTTACCAGTGCATTTGTAGGTGTATTCGGCCTCCTGGGTGCCGACGTACTTCTTCGACACACCGTTAGCAGCAGCAGATTCAGCCATGATCTGGTTTGCGCATGCTCGCTCAAGTGCAATGAAATATGCTGCTGCTTCGTCAACGGTTCCACCACAAGTCAAAATACTGTTAAAAACAGTCAATTTGTGGTGCAAGGGCATATTTTGTGGGAATGAAGACTGACCCGTGGTTTTGAAGAATCAAGTTCAACGAGTCCTTGCCGAGAGCACTAGCAAGCCTCTTTCCTTCTTCTTCTGCTAGGACAATACCTCCGAAGCCTTTGTATACCTCGAGGTTTTTATAGAACATGCAATTATCTATAAGGATCATGGTTAGTAGGGAGTTGGAATCCACCGTTGAGGATTGTAATTACCTTGATTGATCATTTCAAGACCGCGTCCAAACGTAGACCATGCTCTACCAGCAGGAGAGTGCATATGGCAAGCTGCATTGATATCTGGCCTTGCCTGGTGGATTGAGGAATGGATCACAAAACCAGCAGCATTGACTCTGTGCTTTGTTGGCTCCACAGGGTGGCCTTGATGATCAACCAAGACCAGATCACTAGCTTTCATGAGGGCGAAGTGTTTAGCATAAGGATTAATCCAAAACCAATGAGGGTTGACGGGATCTCGAAGACTGATATGTCCGGATGCACCATCGGCCCAGCCCAGCCTGGCAAAGGTTCGAAAAGCGGCAGCCATATGCTGTTTCGCCCATTTTCGTTCAGCTTGTTTGTCTGTAAAACTGGGAACCTCATGGAATGACGATGTCCGGGTTTCAGTTCTCTTGAAGTTCAACACGCTCTCCTTCTCTGGTTGAATGTTTATCGAGGTGTCAACCGATTGAGTGACTGTAGAGGACATATTGTGCAGAGGGACTGTCAAAGTCAATGAAAGTTATTCAAGATCAGAATTGAAAGCAACCGCAGCATACAGCGTTCTCGAAAGGTAGTTCTTCACAGAGGTAGTCTTTAAACCCATAACAAAGCACGTGATGGATCTGGGCAAGCATCTTCCTGATTGGGTCCAGCTTCAGAGGGACTTATGTCGGATCCAACCGAGCGCCACGCCCCCTTGCTGCGAGGCGCTCGGTTTTAGCCGACTCTGGACAAGAACATCGTTGTGGGGGTGCGATATTCGTGAAGACGCCTTTCGACACGATTTGCCTCTCCTCATCTCCACTCAACCTCATGCACCAGCACAGCGCTGCGTGGTTGCTTCGCCTCCACCGCTGTCAGGGTGTGAGGATCTTTCATTGTCACCATTTATCTAAGACCGCGACTAATCTATCCGTGAAGTAGACACAAGAACAGGAGTGCGTTCTTCGCATTGCAAATCCTCTCACAGCACCAATATCGACCCGAAATACATGTCCTGTTCAAATAAGTACAATGTCGTCGACAGCTACAACTCAAGCAAAGAGTGTTATCACTATGGAAGAGAGTGCAGTGTTCCATCGATCCCAGAATAAGTCGTATGGCACGGCTTGCGGAGGCAAAGGAGTATACCTCTTCCATCCTGACGGATCAAAAACGCTTGATGGCAGTAGCGGAGCAGCAGTCTCCTGCCTAGGCCATGGTCACCCAGTGGTGATCGAAGCAATTGTCGACCAAGCACGTAAACTAGCCTTTGCACATTCTTCATTCTTCACCAACGATCCTACCGAGGAGTTGGCACACCTTTTGACAAGCCTAAGTGATGGTGCTTTTTCCAAAGTATTATTTCTGAGCTCAGGTAAGTTTGGGCGTTTCATTGGAAGCATCGCCCTGCTAACTCAACAGGCTCCGAGGCAGTGGAATCTTCAATCAAACTGGCACGTCACTACCACTTTGCAAGAGGCGAGTCTCAACGTGTCAACTTTATCGGCCGAGAGTATGGATATCATGGAAACACACTTGGAGCACTTTCTGCTGGGCATCATCCTTTCCGACGAGGTCCTTTCGCACCTTTGCTGTCGCCGGTATTTCATCATGTCGCGCCTTGCTTTTATTCGCACGATGCGCGAGCATCAGAGGATGAAAGTTCATACGTCGATAGATTGATCGCAGAGTACGAGGCCAAGTTCCAGACTCTGGGGCCATCGACTGTTGCAGCAGTCATACTAGAACCAATGGCTGGAGCAACCCTTGGGGCAGTCCCTGCTGCACGTGGCTATCTCTCCCGACTCAGGGAGTTGTGTGATAAGTATGGTGCTCTTCTGATATTCGACGAAGTAATGTGTGGAATTGGCAGGGCTGGTACCTTTCATGCATGGCAATCACTCGGGAACGTGAAGCCTGACCTTCAGGCCGTCGGGAAAGGCTTGGGAGGGGGGTATCAACCAATCTCCGCAGTGTTGATCAATCCTAGAATCCACCAAACCTTGAAGTCTTCGCATGAAACGAAACCGTTCATAAGCGGGCATACCTATCAAGATCACTCTGTTGCCTGTGCAGCGGCTCTAGCGACTCAGAGAACTATAATCAAAAAGGACCTTCTCAGCAACGTGCAACGGATGGGTGACCTGTTGGAGCAAGAGCTCCACAAACACGTACCTTTGGTGAAAGAAGTCAGGGGACTTGGTTTATTCAGGACCATCGAATTTATCACCCCGCCAAGTGGACAGATTGCAAGCAAGGTTACAACCAGGTGTCTCTCGAATGGAGCAGCGGTATATCTTTGCTCTGGAGGACTTGACGCTATCCTATTTGCTCCACCATTTATCATCAGCGAGCAAGAAGTCAAGGAGTTGGTCCAAATATTCGCAAAGTCTACAAATGAGATTATCGATGAGAGCTGTGGGTAATTGAAGAAGTCAGCTACACTGGCTATCCCTCGATCTTGGTGGCGAACCTGAGGATGTGGTACCATAAGCTGTTAGTCTTTACCAGATGGAAATTTAGAAAGGGTCTATCATAATAAATCATCATGAAGGGTGTACACATCCAAGTTTCAGGTCTTAAAGAAATGGAGGCAACGTACACATCGAATTAAGTATATACGGATTCTGAGAACCCAGCCAGTTAACCACGTAGACGAGTCATTTTAGGGTCATAAAGGGGCTCTGGAGTGATGGTCGCCACTATCCGCTTTCCAAAATACTCAATCTCCGTGGAAGCCCCATCCTCCAGAGTACCTGGGAGCCAAGCGTAGGCTATCGGCTTCCCGATTGTGTAACCAAAGGTGGCACTGGTGACATAACCCACGGGTTTACCCTCGTGAAACACTGGCTCCTTACCTAGAACGACGGAACGACCGTCGTCAACGGTGAGACAACGAAGTCGTCGAGACGGTGTATCCTTATTGACACCATCAAGCGCAGCAGCGCCAACATAGTCTTCTTTTCCAGCTTTAACTGCAAATCCGACTCCAGCTTCGTATGGATTATGCTCGGTCGTCATGTCAGTACCCCATGATCGGTAGCCTTTCTCAAGACGCAATGAGTTGAAGGCTGTGCGCCCCGCTGCAATGATTCCGTGCGCCTGACCAGCCTTCCAAAGTGCATCCCACAAACGCTGTCCATTTTCGGCGCTGGCGTAGAGTTCCCAGCCAAGCTCACCAACATAAGATAGACGCATAGCAGTAACAGGGATTCCTGCAACCGAAACCTTCTTGCAACGGAAATAACGGAGGCCTTTATTCGTATAGTCATCGGTGCTGACTTGTCCAATAACTTCACGGGCAAGGGGCCCCCAGAGACCAATACAGCAGGTTCCTCCCGTAATATCTCGCACGTGTGCCCATTTGCCAGGCGTATGTTGGCTTTGCCATCGTGCTTCTCGAGAGAAATATGCCAAATCAATCGGTCCGTTGACACCAACTTGGAACAGTTCTGTTTCCAGCCTTGCAACAGTGATATCACTGCGGACACCGCCGTATTCATTGAGTAGAAGAGTGTAGGTGACTGCGCCTGGTTTCTTAGAGACATCTCCTGTGCATAGCCTCTGCAGAAGGTCCACCGCCCCCGGTCCAACAATCTCTAGTCTGCGAAGAGGTGTCATGTCATACATCGCCACTGCGGTTCGTGTCTTCCATGCCTCTGCTGCAGCAATAGGCGAGTAGAATCGCGACGACCAGGCGTCACGTTCAACTGGCTGCCATTCTGCCGGCAGATCTTTCACGAGATCTTGATTTGATTCAAACCAGTATGGTCGCTCCCAGGCGCCGCCTTCGAGGAAGAAAGCCCCAAGCTCACGCTGTCTCTGATAGAATGGACTCACACGGAGATTACGAGGAGACTCTTTTGGTTGGAGCGGGTGGAGAATGTCGTACACTTCAACAAAGTTTTGTTGCGATGTCTCGTTGATGTAGGCCTTCGTAAGCTGAACATCTTCGAAGCGAGACAATTCACATTCGGCGAGGTCGATTTTGGACCTTCCACTGGTGAGAACCTCGGCCACTGCCCGTGCCACACCTGCAGAGTGTGTCACCCAGACAGCCTCTGCCACGTAAAATCCGTTGAGCGTCGGGTGGTGTCCAACGATGGGTCCCCCATCCGGTGTAAACGAAAAGATTCCATTAAATCCATCTTCAATCTCGGTATCCTTGAGAGTTGGAAGAAGGGACTTGGATTCAGTCCACGCAGGTGCAAAATCTTCAGGTGTGAATTGGAGACGTGATGGCATATTCTTTTCGTCGACAGCCTTTGCTGTAATGCCCAACTCCGCCGCAACGACAGGCATGGGGCGATGGCCATAGTAGCCAATGCCGTACTTATCTCCGTGCTCCCTATAATAGAGGTCCTGATCTTGATGCCGGAGAATTGGGAGGCTGGCCCCATTTGGAGATTTATTCAAACCGGCTAAGGCTGGTGCAGATGTTGTTTTGACATATTGATGAGCTAAGGGCAACAAAGGAATCGACAAGCCGACCATGGCACCCAATTCCACGCCCCAGAATCCAGCACAGGAAATAACGATATCTGCCGGAACAGTGGTTTCACCTGTGATAACGCCGGTAACTTGGCCCTCAGCCTGCTGGATGCCAGTAACTGGTGTGCAATCAATGTACTTGACGCCGGCCTTGCGGGTTCGCTCGATTAAGAGCTGTACAGCTCTTGCGGCCAGTGCCAGACCATCACTTGGGATATGGAGGCCACCAAGGACCATATCCTTGTTCAAGTTCGGATAAATTTCGAAGCATTCCGTTGGGGAGAGTAGTTTCGCATCAATGCCCCACGAAGAAGCATAGCCGTGCTTTCTTTTTAACTCCTCAACTCTTTCCGGAGTGGTTGCGATTTCTAGACCCCCCACTTGGTTGAAGCAGGACTGACCATCTTTCTCTAGAGATAGCAATTTGTCCACCGTGTACTTGGCGAAAAGTGACATGGTCTTAGATGGATTAGTCTGAAATACCAGACCAGGAGCATGTGAAGTCGACCCGCCCGGCATGTCCAATGGGCCCTGCTCAATAACAGTGATGTCGTTCCATCCTCGCGATACCAGTTCGTCAGCAACATTGGTTCCAACTATCCCAGCACCAATGATGACAACTCTCTGCACAGGAGCAATCATAGTGATGGTCAAGTGTCACCCTGAACAGCAACGAGTGTTGTAAACAAATATTCAACAAGTGGTTATCAGGCTTGTCGCTGATGGACTCTGAACGTCGATGACAAACAAGAGTATGATCCTGAATAATCAACCACTTTACTTGAGCTTCGAGAATGAAATGGCAAGAATAGAAGATATTCAAGATGACAGCAAACAGAGGAAGCTGGTGCCCTTGGAGAAGTCTAATACTGGATGTTTCACATATTGTAAGATGCGATGCTGGTCAACTAGAACTCCGCAGAACATGGAGTCTTCCCACCGTGCTGTACGCTAAACTCCAAGGGGCCTGATTGCTCGGTCGGCTTCTAATACCCTGCAGGGTTCTGCCGTCTTTAGGGTGGGTGATGGATGGACCCTAAAACCCGATTCGGTTGTAAGATCCATATCGGCAAAACTCTATCAGAATGTCAGTGCCTCCTCCGATGTCTCGAACAGACCATCAGCAGACCCAACATGATCTCAGGGCTAAACTAGCTTAATTGCATGTGGGACCACCAATGCTACACAACTGACGGCAGATATGACTGTCCGCTATCGAGAGTGTGAAGTGTGAGAGGATCATTGGGGCGGAGGCGATGTCTGGAAAAGGATATCTAGCCATACAAGGGGGTTTCACTTGCGCTACAGTCATATTGGCTTGAAGTTAGGCCAAATCGGGTCAAGAATCACTGCGAATCCCTGGACGCCACAGTAATGACGACCAGTCCGACATCATGAACGGGACTTCTTGTTATCATTATGGTGATAAGCGGAACACCAGTGATTGCTTGACACATCACAACGCCTTGCCTGCTCTCTCAATTCCCCAGAAAGGATGGCTGATGGCTATGACCAGGGACTAGACCCAGTATGCTCATTGCCTCCTTATCACGGAACGGATTGCCCCTCGGAGTTTGACCATGAGGTGCCATATCCTATATCAAATGGCCCGTCTTGTGCCACCGGAATCGTTGTCAAGCACTCATCGTTGACTCTCGGAGAGAAATTCTCATTCCCCTGACTACGATAATTACTTCATATCATATCAATCCTTGCCATGGCACCGGCCATACTCAACTACATCGGCTTCGGCAGCTCCTCTCCTGCGGCTCCGGCTCCTGAGGAAAAGGCCTCTGTGCGGGCACTTCCGGCACCATGGTATACCTCGCAGGAGATGTATGAGCTTGAGAGGAGAGCTATCTTCTCAAGGAAATGGCTCCTTACAACCCACAAGTGCCGCTTCAAGCAAGCCGGCGACTGGCTTCGCTATGAGATTGCTGGTTTCAATATTATCATCGCCCGAGACCGCAATGGAAACATCAATGCATTCCACAATATCTGCAGGCATCGTGCCTATCCTGTAGTGGAAGGCTCGGAAGGTACAGCTAGAATCTTTGCGTGTCGATACCACGGCTGGTCTTATGGCCTTGACGGCAAGATGGCCAAGGCTCCAGGATATCAAGACCTTCCTGGCTTCGATAAAACCCAGAACAGCCTCTTCCCTATCCACGTCCATATTGATGTCAATGGATTTATCTGGATTAACCTAGACGGCAAGGCAACACCCGAGGTTGCCTGGAATGACGACTTCGCTGGTGCTGACACTCAAGAACGCCTGAACCAATTCAACTTTGATAACTACGAATTCGACCATATCTGGGAGATTGAAGCCGACTACAACTGGAAGATTGCTGCGGACAACTACAATGAGTGCTACCATTGTAAAACAACACATCCAGATATCCCGACAGTGGCCGACCTCAACTCGTATAGTGTCAAAGTGCAAGGGGCGTGGATCCAACACAATGGAGCAACTACAGCTGAGCAAAGGGAGAAGGGCCTCACTGTCTGTGCTACTTATTTCTGGCCAAATGCTTCCATGAATATCTCGTAAGTCTCCAGTGTCAACGCTTGTGATGCATGCTGACTGGTGCTTAGGCCACACTTCTTCTTCACCCAGAGATTCGTCCCTCGAGGACCCAAAAGCTCATTGATTAGGTATGAGGTCTTCCGAAACAAGAACTCGTCCGACGAAGACTTCACCCTTATCAATGATATCTACAAGAGAATCATGTCAGAAGACAAAGCGCTTTGCGACCTTGCTCAGAAGAACATCAATGCTGGCGTCTTTGTCAATGGTGAAATGCACCCAACCATGGAAATGGGGCCTCTCTTTTTCCAAAAACTCGTCCGTGAGAACGTTCTCAATCACTACGGGCGAGAACAGACATCCAAACAGGAGATATGGCCCGCGAGGCAGACTCTTCCCACCACAGCATTGGTGTCCAAGAAAGACGTTGATTTCTGTTCTGGTCTTGCCTGCCAGACCAACCAGGAAGGTATTGTCTGGTAATCTCGGAATCCGAGGACTTAATACAGGTTTGATATGATTTCATGACGTTGATGTATAGCATAGGTTAGCCCTGGGGTCTCACTGCATGATAGAATGCAAGTCAGTAGTGCAACATCAAAGTGGACGAGTTTTTCCGACATCTTGGAGATTCATCTCCGGTCAGCGTATACAAGTGCGTCTTTCTTATCGACACCGAGCTCGCTGCAGCCCTCAAGCAACAATTGTCACTGCTACGAATGTATATCCCTACGCAACATCTCTCATCCAGCATCAGCTTTCCAAGAAGCATCGCTGAAGCTTGCCGCAACTGTCCACACGCAACTGTCCACACGCAACAAATCCATGGCTGAAATAGTCTCGTCGATAGTATGGAGGATGTACACCTCAAGGGCTAGCTTGACCTATGCCGAATGCAACAAAAAATCAGGCCAGTGGCAAGCCCTTCGGGTATACATCAACAACATCCATGACACGTCAAAGCGGATGCCTACAACCCACCCAGAGCCCCCATGCAACCGTCACCGAGAGTCCAAACCAAAGCAACGCTGTACCCCTAATGATAGTTCGTGGCATCTACTCCGGAGGTCACTACATGAAGACGGGGCCTGGCAAAAAGAAATGCTATGCATAACTGCTTTTTGGGTCTAGGAGGACAGGACTTCTGTTTCGATTCTGGATCCAGGACGAAGATGCTAATGACTTGGAGGGGCAGGCACCGAGACGAAGGAATGTCACCGACATCCACAGCAAGACCTTGTGACACACATTTACGGACTTATGAGCCTGGACTGGAAATCTCCCCTCGTTCCTAGCCGATTTGTATCAGGACGCTGCGCCTCGCTATGGCAATCAAACACCATTGCTCAGGAAGCATTGACGCGCCGGAAACCTGATTGCAGTATGGCCCAAAAGAATGGGATTATTCATGCCCTAGGATCTTTCTAACATTGCATCCACCTCATCCGCCGTGGTGATGAACTGCAGGTCAGGCGCGCTGGTGCAGGGTGGACAGCCAATCCAATTCGTGCAATGTCACCCGAGTCCGATATCATTGACCGACAGGCAGACAGCAAACAGCAGATGGCCAGAACATTTTGATCGCTTGCCTTCAACAACTCAGGGATCCTATCTCTATCTCTTGGACGTTGCTGTAAGCATGTGATAAAGGGGATTTAAACTTTCGTGGGGACCAGATTGTCTTGCACATCGGCTAAACCAAACTAGGTCAGTGTGTCCATCTTCCGTCAAAGCAGTGGACTCGTCCGCGCCTTAGGACAAACGCTCGACGTGCGTGCCCGATAGTGAAGGCTTGGGCGTGTCATTGACCTTGCTTGACTCGGGGATTCGGTACGGAGCGCTTCGTCTAATTTTACCCATTACCCAATCCTGGAATTATGCCGCCAAACGGTCCGCTTGCTTTTTTCAGCATTTGCAGCATCGTCTCTTCATAACAACTGCATCGTCGATTGATGACTGGACACAGAAGCCGCTGCGATCATGGGTCAAAGGATTCCAGCCCCAAATCAAGGTTGTGAGCATGCGGTGATGGAGCTCGTCTCGTCGGAGCGCAAATTTGAACTAACACGAGTCACAAAAGTCAAGTTTCGCAAAACTCGGAATTTCGGTACAGTAAGGGTCTGATGATTATGGCTAACTATAGTTTTGCAGTTCTGACTGGGTCTATCAAATCCTTCATCTCCCACCTCGGATAGTCGGGGTTTAGCGCAGGGTCTGGCCGCTCTCGATCCCAGGCCCATTTGTCTGTCAGCTCTTGGGAGAGTGCACCGTCGAGCATCTGGACAATGTACTTTCCAAGCACAGGGAAGAATTTCCACCCGTGGAATGAACCGCAAGAAGCCACGTACAGGCCATTCGCTGCTGCATGCGGTGAAATGATGAAATCTGAGCTCGTGGTGAAAGCATCCCTGTTCAAAATTGTCAGTCATGTGATGTGGAAACCCCGGACTCGGGAGATCTCAACTCACCAGCAGATGCGATGTTTCTCCATCTTCCAACTAGCGCCTTTCCGCCCGTAGAAGACATGGTTCGCGTGGTCAATGTCCATAACGAGTTTCTTGGACACGTTCCACTGGCCGTAGTCTCTCTCTGGGGGAGGGGCCGAAACGATCTGGCCAGGTAGGACTTCCTGATGATTCGTGAAGATCTTCTCGCCCCACCACTTCAACTCCTTGTCCTTGGTGGGTGGAAGACTGCCAATGAAGGGACCTTGTTCAGCGGTATAGCCTTGGACGCCCACAGGCATTGCAGCGAATCTTTTATACGACTCGTCGTCAAGTGTCGTCATGCCAGTGGTGATTCCACCCGCGACAATTCGATTTCCAGCACGCAAGGCGGACAAGCCACTACTCTTTGCGCTGTACTCCAGCAGCTTGGGTGTGTATGCCCCCGTGCAGAGAACAGTATGCGAAGCTGTCAAGACCTGGCCGTCGGCAGTCTTGGCTCCGGAACAGTTGCCCCATCCATCGAATTGCAAACTTACAACGTCGCCAACGACGTATTTGACCCCTAGCTCGATGCACTTTCGAGTGACGGCGCGCAGGCAATCGCCAGCCGCACCCCAGCCACTGGTCTTGTTGATCAAAACTTCCTTGACTCCAGTGTAATCGGCATCTTCGAACAGGCCACCGAACAGCTTTCGGGCCTCTTCAACAGGCACTGCCGATAGGTCGGCTTTTCTGCCGAGTTTCTTGTAGTTTTGCACAACCTCCTGTGCATAGTCGCTCCGACACATCCAGTAGATACCTGTTTCGTGGAAATATGGCTTCCAGAGCGGATCTGACTTGAAAATGTCCTGGGCTTCGAGGGCTAGTTGACAGTAGATTATGTCATCATAGTCTGCTCGAACAACTTTGTTCCAGTCCCATGATGCTGCCACACGGCTGTTGGCGTCGTAGGCATCACGATCAACAATGGTCACCGACGCTTTGGGATACTTCTTGATGAGATGGTAAGCAGTGGAAACGCCAAAGACACCGGCTCCAATTATCAAATAGGAACGCCCCGCCATTGCTGAAGGTTGACACAGAGGGACTTTGAGTGAACACAGGCTGTACAAATAAGACGATTGTGGCAGCGTTTTGCCTGGAATATCTAGAAGCCGTAGAGTCTCTCGTCATGAGAACATGGGGTTCGAGATGGCGTGGCAATGGCGTATTCTCGGCTGTGGCCCGCCCTGCAGCATTTCCCGGTGGATGCCACTATGATAAGCCCAGGAGTAAACTTCCCGCTTGGGGTCGACGATTCTGGGCAAACGCCGCCTATTCCCAATTAGTTCTAAAATTCCATCCTATGCGCCTATCAATAGGATTAGCTCACGCCTTTGCAGCGATTCAAACTCTCATCTGCCAGGGGTGTGAGATATGGATATGTGTAGACTCGACTCCAGTTTCCACCTATACAGTCACGCCACGACATAAGATCTTTAGATGCACCAGGACACTCAGTCTGAAAAGAGACGAATTCGATGAAAAATCCTGTCACGTGATCATTATTATCATTGCCACCCACTTCTGTCGCGCCTCCCACGTGACTGTATATCAGACACGGGGTGTCTGGCCTTGACCACGATGTCGTTATACCAATCACTTCATATGAATCTATGAGAGGATGTATTCACCATAATGCGCCACACCTTTCATCAAAGTCAAGATCAAAAGGCAGGGTTCCCAACCATGCGAGATCGATTTGATCATCCGTCCATTGGCTCGACCAACTTTCGCCCACGTTCTGGCTTTCTCTTGGGTCGATCAAATCTGGGTGAGAGATTTCACTCATGTCCAGTTGCTGGTATAAGGTCTGTCCTGCTCCAGTATCAAACTTGGTCGATTCATTATGCTGGGTGTTCGCGTGTGGTATAGCAGGAGTAGCGGTGTCTTGACGAGCCTCACGAGTGGCTGCGAAGAAACTCTCCTCGCTTAATTTGAGCAACTTCACACATCGGCGCGCAGTTCTGCTTTTGGATTGATACCGATCCAAAACTTCCAGACAACTGTTCCAGATGTTGATCGTCCTCTCTGTCCTTGAATTGTCTGCCTGGCAGAGTCGATCCACCAAAAGGATCATTGCGCAGGTGTACATGTCTGTCGGCACATCGTTAGACATGAAGCTAATTTTGAAGGGGACTGATCTCACAAAATACTGTATACCATGGCTCTATGGCTGCCTTAATATTGTGTTGGTGAACCCATGCCATTGTCGCCACCAATTCCTCGGCTGCGTCAACGCAGAGTCCTGGTCCTTGTTCGACCAATGCTTTTGTCAAAATCGAGCTAACAGTTTGCTGGTGGCGCTTCTCAACCACTCGTTCTCTATTCCTCGCTATCTTCTGCAGCAGCAGTGGTCTAAAAGTAAGAACACGGCCATAGAGGTATCTGGCACTGTCAGTAAACCGTCCCAACGACAACGAATGGGCGCATACCTGGCACGTAATGCAACCACCTGCTTATCAATACGTGGATCAAAAGCTGTTCCTGGGTGCAACTCGTGGGCACACAGCATTTTCATGCCAGGCGGAGTTTCACTTTCCCACCCGGAGAGTGCAGCATCAGAATGCAGGAGGTCATCAAAATCACCTCTTTCAATCTGACAAATGAGCGAACGTCCAGTGAACACGCTTTTCTCCGCCGCTCGATTCGTGGGGTCCATCTCGAGGTCTTGATCTCCGCAAGATTTGGAATATTTGACAGTGACACAGTCGAGCACTTCATGGAGCTTCAACATCTCATTCATATAGATGAGTGATCTGATTTGAGGATCCTGTTGTGACCCTAGCCCTTCATTCATCTCAGCATTGAACCCACAAATGGATATGTCTGCTGCACCGCGTGATATCATGGCTGGACGACCATAAGTTGTGGCTAGGGTTCTAGGTGATGAGATGAGGTACGTTAGGAAGTCATGCTTGAACGATATTCTGCCCCAGCTTCAGACGTACCGGTCTACTATGACACAGCCTGCCCAGATTCTCCATCGAGATGTCAAGGTTGCCACATAGTCTGTATTGCCTTCCGTTTCGAGCATTCGACGCAGTCTGACCGACTCGGATTTGGCACTCGAGGGGATACCTAATCCCTGAGAAAGTCTGATCGCGACACCAGCTATATTCCAGCATGCTCCTGTCAGCTCTGTAGAACATTGTAAATACACCGCGATAAGGAGGAGAGCCTGGATGAATTGCACTCGAGGTCGGTTGAAGACATCAAAGTCACGTTCCAGTAGTCCTTTGGCTCGCAGCCAGAAAAGGTGGCTTCTTGTAGCCACATCCGCGATTGGGCCAGAATCATCGCAATGGCAACCCAACGCCATCATTATATTGAGGAGGATGTGGAATCGTCTCGATTCAGGGATTTTGTCAGGCTTTGAAATTGTCGAGTGCGGCCAGAAAAGAGGATCTGAATACTCGTAGCTTGGGTTAGAGTTCTCCGTTGAGTCCGCGCTCCATATCTCTTCGTAGTGGCGATCGAACTCGACTCGATCGATGAAAGGATATAGTGGATGAACGTTGACCCAGAAGCTTCTCAGGAAATTATCAGCCTCTTTGCGAGGTGGAATCACGTATTCTTCAGGGTACTCCGGGTGCCTTCGGCGGCTAGGCAATAGTCAGTATGTGGTTCGTCGCAGTCTGATATATGATTAGGCTTACTTGTGACTTGGCATGTCTTCCGTCGAATACGGACTTGTCTCGTCAGGACGAGGCGATGACGCCCCAAGTATACTTTGAACATGTCCAACAAAGTTGATCGTACTTGATCTTCCAAAGTAGCCAATTTGCTCAGTATCCAGACTGGCAATGTCTGTCATGTCCCCCGCTACAAGCCCCATGCCGTCAATACGGTCGCTTTCTTTCTCATTCTAGAAGATCAGTCGCTGACAAGAAGCTTCTGATGTTGACCCACCTCATGTTCATCGGATGAGATTGGAGTGACTCTGATCCCACCCAATCTTCTCTCAACCTTTGCCGAGGTCGTTTGCTCTCCTTTCCACCCTCCCTCGGCCGAAGACAGGGCTGGCGGCAGGTTGTTAAATGACGAGATCTCGGGATCTTGGAAACCAGGAAAGGAATCCAGTGTCTGATAGACCGAGGGGGAAAAGACTTGAGCGGTCGTGGGTGCCAACGTTTCTGCGTCATTCGAAAACCCAGGCTCGTTTGAAAGATCGTCATCCCCACCAAGTTGAGCTTTAGAAAGCTCGGCGATACGGGTCTCCAGCAATTCAATTCTCCTGTGGTCACATTGTTATTAGCATGTGCGAGAAGCCAGGTACAGTGTCGCTTGTGTTTGACATAGCGGGCCTCCTCAGAACTTATAAGGTCATAAAGGAATCTCAGTTGCATCGTTAGATGAGGCCAAATGACAACCACATAAATCTTTTTCTACTGCAAGAGTGTCCGCTGTCACTCTCTCCATCCCGCTCTCTTAAAGCCACAACAGCTGCGTGCCATTGTGGAATGAAAATATTTGAAGAAGCATTTTGGACTTACCGTGTTGTCCGACTCTTGCGAGACGCAGGCTTTTCATAGATACATGCAACTCGACTTGGGCGCTTTGCACAGGTCCCACAGACCGGGCGTCCACCATCGCATTTGCGCTTGCTGGCCCTGCACTGATCACATGCTTGAATGCCTCTCGTTCTCCCTCGTAGCCGCTGCTCGTGGGCAAACAGAGGGTTGGACTCTTGCAGTGTCATTACTCGGTACTGGAAGCTTGCGGCGGCTGCAATGTTGCTTAGAATGCGGACCTGGGATGCCGTGGCGGCGCCTTTATGAACTGTTGATAACCATGCATGGTCAAGACTTCTAAGACCTTTGAGAGATGACCGAGATTCCCGTCCCCAAACCCCGCCTACCCCGGAGCGCGTGGGCAAATAGCTCTTGGGGCACTTCTTCCTCCAATGATGCTCAAGCTGAACCCCATATTCACCTTGGTACGCCTAAGGCCTCCACAAATTGGCTGCCTTGGCCTCCTATCATAAAAATTGCGGATTAATGCGGCCCGCAAAATCTGCTCCTCGGTTTCTCAATCGACATCGGGCGGTTCCCGAATCCTACACAATGCTACAGAATCTTTGCCTCTTGCCATGCTAAGGGCTACGTCCTATGGGCTGGCCTGAGCCAAAGATGATGTAGCCATCGAATGAGGGGGTTGACCAACGGTCCGAACCTGAGAACGATTTGCGGCCCGCCTCGTAATCCGTGAAGCGGCAAAGAATGGGAACTTTCACGCCATAATAGACGTTGAACTCACCCTCGATGATGGCCTCCTGTCTAACATCAAAGGCAGCTCAACACGATCATCAGAAAATCCATCATGATCAGTAGTGTCCAATCTGCGCTTCGGGTGGCGGAGCGCCCAATCGATGCTCCCCGAGGAATATCCGTCAGGGTCATAGGTGCAGGGATTTCTGGAATGCTGGCTGCAATCAAACTCCGTGAAGCTACAAGTATGGTCGACATCAAGATCTATGAGAAGAATAAAGATCTTGGAGGCACTTGGTATGAAAACCGTTACCCGGGTTGCGCATGCGGCAAGTTTTCAATTGAGTGGAAGAATGATTCTAAGGCTAATCTAAGCTTCCAGATATCCCAGCACATATTTACCAATTGTCATTTGACTCGAATGTTGCATGGTCAAAATTCTACGCGGGCCAAGCAGAGATCCTCCGCTACTGGCAGAGAGTTGCCGAAAAGTACAACCTGCGTCAACTTATGCATTTCAGTCATCGTGTCACTCGCGCACAGTGGCTTGCGGATGAGTCTAGATGGGAAATTGAAATTCTCAATGAATTCACGGGAGAAACCATCAAGGATTCTTGCCACGTCTTAATCTCGGCTGTTGGCCTACTCAATGCTTGGAAATGGCCAGATATTCCAGGACTTGAGGACTTCAAGGGGGCAAAAATGCATAGTGCGGCTTGGGATGCAGACTTTGACCCGCAGGTAAATGCCCCGAATCACACAGCGTGTTATTGTGACTAACTTCAATCAGGGGAAGGATGTTGCGGTCATCGGGGCTGGCTCTAGTGGCATTCAGATTGTACCGAGCATACAAGGCGCTGTTCGTCGATTGGATCATTATGTGCGCGGGCAGACATGGATCGCAACACCGATGGCAGCGCAAGAACTGGCAAAGCGCGGAGTTGAGACCGGCAACTTTGAGTATACAGACGAAGAGATCAAACAGTGGCAGCAGGACCCGGAGTCGTATCTCGAGTATCGGAAACAAGTTGAAAACACCGTGCAGAGCGATTTCGAAGTCACTCTTCGCGACAGCGCCTTGCAGCAGCAAGCTCGAGGTTATTTCCAGACGCTCATGGCCCAGCGCCTCAAGAAAAAGCCCGAGATACTGAAGCAGATCCTTCCGAGTTTTGCCCCATTATGCAAGCGCTTGACACCCGGCCCAGGCTACCTTGAGGCACTATCCGAAGATAATGTCGAAGTCATATCTTCAGCCATCAAGAAAATCACCAAGACGGGGATCGAAACAGCTGATGGCCACCATCGAGAGGTTGACGCCATTATCTGTGCTACAGGGTTCAACACCAACTTCACAGGTGGATTTCCGATTCTTGGTCTTGATAACCAAAGATTGTTCGACAAATCTGATAGACCAAGGACTTCAACTTACTTGTCGATGATGGTTGACACGCATCCAAACCTAGTCATGCTCTTGGGCCCAAATTCAGGTGTCGGGGCAGGAAATCTACTGATCATAATGGAGCACGTGGCTGGCTACATTGCCAAACTGGTCGCCAAAATGCAGAGAGAAAACATACTGTCGATCCGTCCGTCGAAACAGTGTGTTGATGACTTCACTCAGTTTTGTGAGAGCTATTTTGAGAGGACGGTATATAGCGAGGTATGCCCTTCCTGGTATAAAGCCGACGGTAAAGTCGCAGCGCTGTGGCCCGGCTCTAGCCTTCATGCAGTCAAAGCTCTGTCAGAACCTAGGTGGGAAGACTTTGAGTATAGCCATGTGGACGACAACAGAACAGGATGGCTTGGGAATGGTTGCACGTTGGCCGACATTGATGCAAAAGCTGACAAGAGCTACTATCTCAAATCCCTAGCGCAGATTCAGCATGATCTTGGGCCTGAGGTTGGCGGTTTAGACAGTGCCCACCAATAGAGCGCAGAAAGAGAGTCGAGTACTTTGTTAGCTTTCAGAATGATGCATTAAAGAACCCAAGTTTCGATTTTCCCATCTTCAAACCCATTCTTCTCGCTCAGGGCCTTCATCCTCATCTGGCACCATTCATGTCATCCGCACCATCTATGCGGATGACATGCCGGATGACTTGAATACGTACCTGGAAGCTGTGGCGGATTTGCTTTTGCGAAAGAGTACTTTGGAGAACCTGACTGTCTGACCCGTTTGGCAAGTGACTCCAGGTCTTATGCAAAGTAAAAGAGGATGAAGAGGTCGCAAATAATCGCTAAAGGAGAGATCTACTGTTTTCTTGCTTCGAAACTAACTAAACTACTACTCTAGCTCTGGAAACTTTGCTCGGAGAGTTGGAAAAAGCTCAAAGGCATTTCTCCAGTCAACCTTTTCTTTTTCGGCGTCGTCAAATCCTTCGAATCCTGTAAGCGCGCCTTGTGCCATGGGAACCAGAGCTGCAGGAAGATAGGGATCTTCAAAACAATTGTTAGAAAGCATGTCATTATCACAGAGTGAGGCATTCAACTTACAATCGGAACCGGTCAGCAGTTTGTCAGCACCGACCAATGCCTTAAGGGCGGCAAACTGAGGCTCTCCAAGCACAACAGCAGTGTCGTAGTAGTAGTCTTTGAGCTCGGCAAGAGATTCATTTAGATCACGACCACCATGGAAAGGCAAGGTCGATTGGATCGCAAGACGGTCGGCAAGGAACGGGAGAGCTCCACCGCCATGGGAGAATATGAATTTGATGTCTGGATACCGTTTGCGAGTTCCAGTGAATAGCAAATTACCGATCGCTCTAGTCGTATCAAAGGTGTACTCTATCACTGGAAGAGACATGTTTTGCAGTGGTGGCGAGGTTGGAGGGTTTGTAGGATGGACAAAGACAGTGGCTTGCCGTTGATTGAGCTCTTCGAAAATAGGATCGAGGAAAGGGTCTCCCAGATATTTACCATCGTAGTTCGTATATAGACCTATCCCTTCGAATCCGAGCTCATCTAGGCAGTACCTTATTTCCTCCAATGAACTTGGAAGGTCAGGCAGAGGCAGAAGGCCAAATGCGCCAAGCTCGGTTGGATGGGCTTGGATATATTGATGCATCTCGTCGTTCAAAGTGCGAGCCAGCTCTTGAGCTTTGAAATTGCCGTGGAGAAACGACACACCGGGCGCTGTTATGGACAAGATGCTGAAATTATAACCCTGTTCGTGGCGAGCGTCCAGATATCCTTCGATAGTGAAAGGATATGGGGTCCTGAACCCATCCACGAAAACCTCAGATACATTACTCGCTTCGTATCCGGCATTAACGAGGGCTTCTCGATATATGTCAGGAATAGGGTGCGTGTGAACATCAACTCGAAAGGAAGAAACCTTAGAAATGGCCATGACGAAGAGGCTTATCCAGAAACTGGAAAGAGACAGACTTCCCGCGTAGTAGACCATGCTAGAATTTAAGTCTGGTGACAAGTTTCAGCCTCCATCTCTAAATACTCGTGCTGGTCTGAAATCTATTATAGTTTGCTATTGACACAGAGCCTTAAGAAAAGAAATGAAGTATTCTATTGCGGCAACTATGATACCGCACGTAAAGGATTGTGATGACGTGAATCCCCATCCCCAAGTTATACCCAAAACTCTGGGCAGTAGGGACGCCCGAGGCGCCCCGAGGGGCCTCGGGCCTTACGTATATGTAAGGCACCCCGAACAGCATACTGCTTTTAGATCTTTCAGAACAACGCTCCGGCCAGCGGGTCAGCACCGAACATCTCACCAGCTTCTCATCCAGGTAAGCTTGAACCCCACAACGAGCCGCAAAACCGCGCGCGTGCTCTTGATTCCGCAGTTTAGAGTCCTCCTCGGAGAGAACTTGCCGCATGAGGTAGTCCCCCTTCCGACAAACTCATGTACTCTGATCCGAGTACAATGATCCACAATGATCCGGCGAGTTCAGTATAATAAGTGTCATACGTGAACCAAAATAGGTACCATGTAGGAAATATTCTTTTCTTGAGAGGTGATTTTGCTAGCGTCAGTGAAGACAACGTCTAAACCCTGCCACATAGCAACGCCTGCTGAGGCCATTTTTTGACCAAATTGGGCTTTGTGGTCCATTCGACATCACAATCGAGCGCGAGATGATCGAGCAGTATGACCTCGTGATAGTCGGGGCTGGCCCGGCAGGGTGAGATCGCTGTGTACCAGATCAATTCTTCCATGAGCTGATTGAATTGATTCTTATAGGCTGATGGCGGCTGCCTGGGCGAGTGTCTATGGTTTAAAAACCAATCTCATCGACAAGAGGGCAAGTCCAATTGTGAACGGTCATGCAGATGGACTACAGTCACGCACGATCGAGATTCTCCATAGCTTCGGGTTCGGTGATCAGATCTACAAAGAGGCTAACAGGCTGCAAGAAGTGTGCTTCTGGGTTAGTTGCAAGATTAAGGCCTATTCGATCACAAAAAGCTGATTCGTTTCCCACAATAGAATCCGGATAGCAGGGGAATCATTTCTCGAACGGATCGTATCCCAGATACCATCCCTGGAATCAGTAGATTTCAGCAATCAGTATTGCATCAAGGAAAAATCGAGCAGTATTTCTTCGACTTCATCAGGAGAAGCTCGAAGGTCCAAATCGTCCGACCCATAGCCCCAACAAAACTACACATCGACGAGCAGAGAGCCCTTGAAGATGATTCTTACCCCATAAGTCTAACTTTACAGACACCAACCGATCATGTCAAAGAAGGCTATACCAACGCTCCTGAAACCACAATCAAGTGCAGATATCTGATAGGTTGTGACGGGGCACATTCATGGGTACGAGACCAGTTTGGGATTCAAATGGAGGGCGAGCAGACAGAGTCAGTGTGGGGGGTTATGGATATTGTGCCCATTACCAACTTTCGTGAGCACGATGCTTTTTGGGCTAGAAGAGAACACTAACGTATTGGTAGCGGATATTCGCATGCGATGTGCCATTCACAGCGAGTCCTCGGGCACAATAATGGTGATTCCACGTGAGAGAAATTTGGTTCGACTTTATATTCAACTTGCAAGCTTTTCACCGGCACTGGGCGACAGATTTGATCGCAGCACGGTAACTCCTCAGACCATCTTTCAGGCAGCTCAAAAGATATTGCAGCCATACGAGATCTCATACGACTATTGTGAATGGTGGACAGTCTATCAGGTACTTAGCTGCAGGTGCATGTGAGGCCTAGATCTAAGCTAATCGAAGTGGCAGATTGGACAAAGAGTTGGTAACAAGTACTCTGTCAAGGATCGAGTCTTCCTTGCTGGGGATGCTGTTCATTCGCACTCTCCCAAAGCGGGACAAGGCATGAACGTTTCAATGCAAGATACCTATAACCTGGTATGGAAAATTGCCTCCGTGGTGAAGAAGACTACCAAACGCTCAATTCTTGCCACATACGAGACCGAACGTCGGACAATTGCACAAGAGTTGATCGAGTTTGACCGACGATTATCTTCCATGTTCTCAGGTCGACCAGCGCGGGGTCTTGCTGATGAAGCTGGGATTTCCATGAAGGAATTCAAAGCCACCTTGGAGAGAGGCAACATCTTCACTTCCGGTATCTCGGTAAAGTACGGACCCAGTGTTTTGGTGCAAGAGCCTCGCAAAACTTCGAAAGAGCAAAAGAGCTCATCCATGAACCCTTGGCTCGGAGGCATCGAGATCGGGAGGAGATTTCCATCGTTTCAAGTGGCCCATCAAGCTGATGCAACCCCAATTCATCTCGGGGACAAATTGAAGTCCGACGGACGTTGGAGACTAGTCGTGTTCTGTGGCGACTTGACCGATAAAACCTCCGTTGCGAGATTGAGCAGAGTAGGCGAGCGTCTTTGCCAGCCCTCCTCACTATCAAGACGGCTTATTCTAGGCGATGACACTATCACTTCTCCTCCTATCGAAGTTCTCTTGTTGCATTCATCCCCTAGAAGAAGCATTGAGCTGGTAGATCTTCCAGATGTGTTTGTTCGTGTGGGATTAACCAAGCAATATGACTACTATAGAGTCTTTGCAGATGACTCGACCTACCATCATGGCCATGGAAATGCATACCGAGGTTATGATGTAGACAAAGAGACGGGTTGTTCGGCTCTTCTTCGACCTGATCAATATATCGGATGGATGGGCGGCCTTGAGGACTATGAGCAGATGGAGCAATACCTATCATACATATTTCGATGACGGGCATTAGGAATCTCTTTCAAACTTATTTTAATCTCAATTCCAGGATAGAACTGCAAGACTATGTCCTCCGAGTAGTGTCATATTGGACTGTTGGCTTGCCGCGTCCGGTTCACTGCGTCACCAATGACTTCCTTTACCACATTATCGACATGGCTCGTCTCCACCAGGGCCATGACGCCATTTTAGCCCGTTGAGCTTTGATCGCATCCCAGTCATGCGCACGTACACCAGCATCAAGATCGATTTCTTCCAGCTTGTGAAATCCTTGCCTTTTCATGGCGTAAGCCACAGCCCAGAAGAATAGAACAATAGGCACCGTGAGAAAGCTTCTGAAGAAGTCTTCGGCACTGGCAACCCCCTTGACTCCTGGTGGCGAAAGAGAAATGTAGAATTGGCCCGCGAAGAATAGTAGAATTAGCACTAATGAACACCATGAGCCATAAACACCAAAAGGTGCCTGGAAAGGAATCTCGTCCACGGAACGACCCTGTTTTGCCCAAGCTGCCCTAAAACGGAGGTGGGCGCAGCAAATCGAGAACCAGGTGAAGAGGAGACATAGTCCACTGATAGAAAGAAGCCAGCTGAAGACTGTTGTTCCCGATGAGGCCAGGCCAATATAGGCGATGAGGCCGCAGGCCAGGAGAAGCAGGACAGCTGGCAACGGCCGGCCAGACCTATCGATGTACGAAAAGACCTTTGGGAGATATCCTTGAGTCGACAAGGCGTTGACCGTCCGAGATCCAGCGTACACGCAGGAGACGCCGATAGAGACAACCGAAACCAGGATAACGACGTTCATAAAGCTGTCATAGCCATGCAGTCCCGCATCAACTCCAGCAATCACAAACGGCGATGTTCCCTCAGAATATCTGTTATGGGCATTGAGGAGGCGGGGGTCGTTGGATGAAACCAATAAGCCAACTAAAGTCAGCCCGATGATGTAGAAGATGGTGATTCGCCAAAAGACTTGCTTCACAGCTGTAGGGAGCGACTTTCCAGGATTTTCAGCCTCTGCGCCGGTCAGTCCGATAAGCTCAACACCACCGAAGGAAAATGCCGCATTAATAAAGCAGGCACAAAAGCCATCAATGCCATTTTTGAACGGTCCAGGATCGTGCCATAGTCGGGCACCCCAATACTCGCTGAATTTGCCGTTTGAGGGACCGCCGCCACATATTAAGACGACTGCTATAATCATAAAGATTATAGTGGCTATCAGTTTGAAAGCAGATGAGAAGAACTCCTCTTCAGCATAACCAAGAGTGCCAAAGATATTGAACAGAACAATCACTACCCAAAAGATAGTGATCCAGATTGCTATGTTCTGCTCTTTATCCCAGAACTGTACTGTGAATGAACATATAGTCAACTCCAGAGGCAGTACCATCATCCATTGGAAAGCCTTGGACAGAGAATGTCAGTGTTGAAACCAAGTGACGCACAAAGGATAGAGCTTACATAATTCCAACCCATGGCCGTGCCCCAAGATGGACTAATGAAGCGCGACGAATATGTGTAGAAACCTCCTGCAACAGGATACATCACCGCCAATTCACCAAGTGCATAAACAACATTGAATATAAGCACGCCAGCGATGAGGAAGCTGATGAACATAGAGCCAGGTCCGCCATTGGCAAGCGCATTTCCGGAACCCACGAAAAACCCAGCACCGATAGCACCGCCAATGGCGATCATATTCAGGTGACGTGGTTTCATAGAACGGTCCAGTTGCTCAAATCCGGTACCCCATTCACCTGCATCGCGTATCATGTTAGTCCTATTGCATCGGCATAAGACCTTGGTCCTTTGGAGACACTTACGTCGCTGAAAACTTTTGAAATTGAGGCCATTGCGAGTGAAGAAGTCGGCTTCGCGATTATTCTCTGGTACATAACCAACATCTCCTGGGAATGCAGCCCGCCGGTCTCCAGTTTCGAAGTCCGAGTTGCTGGGCGACCGAGTGGTGTCAACGGCTTCTTTTGATTCAGCCATTGTGATGACAGAAAAAAGCTCTTCAAGATCAAAGAGATGGAGAAGCTCCACGATCAGAATTCGAGGTTCCAGTGCGTGGAAGGTGAGGGTATGCCGGCCATGGTCGATCGTATTGCCTTGCGTCTTTATAGAAGAGAGAGGTGATGTTCTGTTCAACACACTGACTCTATCTTGGTTTGGAGGATCTTTGGTCCAAGGATAAGGCGGCCTATACCCAATCAATTCGTAACCTCGCCGGCAAGGGATAGGTCAAACTGCAATGCATTTGGCTGGTTCATGTTATGTGGAGCTGCTTAGTGGCTCTTATCTCTTAGCCCGTCACTCCACCCCGTCTTTGCCACGCCGGCTTGGGGTATGTCAACTCAACTTACTATACACCTTGTAGTCTGTCAGCTCATCTGGGATGTTTCAATGATAGACACTTTTAGCTAATATCTGCAATCCGTCCGGAGAGTCCACAGATTGGCATCTGTAATCTGTAGCCGAAGTGATCTATTCTGTTATCAGCGCGTAGTGGTGAGCACGAGACTGGGCTCATTCGTGAGCCACTACCCTGACAGGGGCGGTAGCAAGTTAACACAACTTCAAAACTGAATTCGTACATAGTGATAGGAAGTCGGCAGAGAATGGCTCGAGGACAGGGTACAATCATAGTTTAGCAGGAATTGCTCCTAAACCTCCACTTCTAATGAAAGTCGTCTACCGAGAGGCCTATTGATGCACTAGTTTCTAAGGATCTACGAATGATCTATCGAGGAGCCAGATGCAACCCCAAGCAGATTCACGCTCCTGTTACAGCCAGCGTCGGTGAGCTTGTCAATATAATGGCATCGTTCCTTCCGTTGTTGCGAATGCGCGCTCTATGATATCGATTGCTTCATCGAGCAATTCCCGGGTAATGGTAATCGGAGGGGAGAATCTGAAAGAGCACCCAAAGGCTGGACTGTTACTGAAGTACGTCCACAGCCCAAGCTCGTACATTTTGTCCGCAAGCCCTTTAGCAACCGCTCGAGCAGGGGCCTTCGTGTCTCGGTCGGCCACTAATTCGATGGCTTGCATGAGGCCACGGCCGCGGACATCACCAATACAACCGTAACGAGACTGCAAGGTTTGCAGAGCCTCGGCAAGATGAAGGCCCATGAGACGGGCGTTTTCGACTAAGTTATCTCGCACAACGATCTCGAGAACTTTGTCCCCAACCGCAGCTGGTAGAGGGTCGTTCATGTGCGTAGTAATGAAGAAGAAGCCCTGCTCACTAGCCACTCGGTCAATCTCTGGCGTCGTAACGACTGCAGAGATGGCAATACCATTGCCTAGAGTCTTGCTTAGGGTAAGGATGTCCGGAACCACGTCCTCATGGTTGAAGGCGAAGAAGTCGCCTGTCCGGCCGACACCTGTTTGCGCTTCGTCGATTATAAGTAGCATTCCTCGTCGTTCGCAGTGCTTCTTAAGTGCAGCCAAGTAGCCTGGAGGCAAGACGTGCATACCCCCGGCAGACTGAATACATTCCACGATACATGCGGCCAGAGATCCACATGATGCCTGATCAATCATCTTCCAACCATAGTCGAGCTCTGTTTCCCAGTCGTAGCTACCATCTGCCTTGCGAAAAATCGACCGATAGGCATTAGGCGCAGGTAATTGATGGGACCCAGGCATCAGCGGACCGTGCCCCTGGCGACCATATAGATACTGCGCAGACTGCGCTAGAGCAGTCATTCCGTGGTATGAGGCGCCCAGCCCAACTATCTCGAACTTTCCAGTATAGAACTTAGCCATCTTGATCGCTGCTTCATTCGATTCTCCGCCGGTGGAGAGAAAGAGGGTTTTGGATAGGGGATGAGGCAAAACGGACGCAAGCCTCTTCGCGAGATTAACGACTGGCGGGGAAATCATGAGGCTGAACGTATGATCTAGATTCTGGGCCGACTCGTGTATCGTAGACACGATCTCAGGGTGACCATGGCCAATCAAGCATGACATTTGCCCAGAGGTCCAATCCTGTAGTTTGTGGTTGTTGGAATCGTAGAAGTGGAGATCACGGGCTCTCGTGATTATATGATCTGAGTATTGGAAACCAACGTGGGCTAGAAACTCCTTTGAATCTCGCTTCAAGGCCTCTGTATCGCTGCTCTCATGATGGCTCTCAACTGAGCCATTGAGCTTCTTCGTTGACACGAGGCTAGATACACCGCTGTTGTCTGCATGTGGCGCCATCCTGGATTCTCTGCAGTCTGTGCTTGCAGTGTTCGAGTAGTGATTTCTAAAGATAATGTAAGTTAGAGAGGCATAGATATGAAAGAAATACGGGCTGTTCGTCAAACCCTGAATGGAGCAACGAGGGATATGGAAGAATAGTGGAGAATCACTGACGGCGAAACTTTCGTCTCATTGGTATGTGAGAGCTGCGAAATAACTCTTTGATTGGACGCTCCGTTAGTATAACCTATAATTTAGTTAGGGAAATAGCCCCCTCGGCCTTATCTCATCCCCAACATGTCCCATCTGTTCTGGACCCGTCATAATCTCCAGATTTCATGATTTAAAAACCCTCCCATGAGGAGACATCACGACAAATGCTCAATTTCCAATCATAGATCAACTTCGCCGAGATGAGGACTGGGCGGCCATATGGATCGCATCGATACCCTGCATGCGCACTATGCCATCAACGTCGGTCACGCTGTGTCATCGACATTCCAGGCCAATCCTGCTCTCACTGTCGCAGACGTGGCATAGTATGTTCGTTAGCAGGCATGAAGAATCATTCTGGGGTGAAAGTCGGCTTCACCCACCGCTCACTCCTAGCCGACGATCATTCTCTGGACTACCAAGCTCGAGTTGTCGGCCCCGTTGTTGCACGCGACACCCAGGTTCTTGACCAGCATTATCCGCATCAGCGTATCCCAGAAGATTACAACAAGCCGCAGGAAATGCCTATTTTGTCGGTTCCGAGTGAACGGGAATCTCGAGAAGCCGTCTATGTGATGCGCCTTCCCCCCCGAGTTCCAAGTCCAATAGGTTTCACACAGTACTCGAACGACCTGTCCGAAAAGCTACTGGCCCAAGTGGAACCTTTCTTGGATAAGTTATTGGCCAATTACTTTGACAAACTGGCACCGTGCTACCCTCTCACCGATGAAGACTATATTTTGATGCGAATCAAGAATCACAACACTCCACCGAAGATATTTCTACTCCTCCTTGTCTCCCACGCACTATTTTACTGGGACACCTGTCCGGCACTCCGCACATATACTCGGCCAGATCAAGATGTTGCCTGGCAGATCTCCGCCATGTCCAATGCCATGAACGTACACGGAGGAGATCTTGCCACTATTGGAGCCATCTGTCTTGGTGTAGCTGGGCGACCGTATCAAAGTGTAATCCACAACGCAGGCAACGTGGCACGTGCGGTGGCAGTGGGACACATGATCGGGCTCAACCATGACTGCATGGGATGGAAGACCGCTAGCGACATAGAGAAAAGCATGCGCTGGAAGATCTGGTGGGCCGTCCTTATCCAGGATCGATGGTTCAATTTCGCCCAAGGCGTGCCTAACTATATCACCAAAAGCCAATGTGATGTCCCTCTACCAACCATGAGACTACTAATCACCCAAGCTCGAAGCGGATCCTTGGACCACATCCGCGCCTCTGAAGTCTATATTCAATTATGTCGGCTGACAGAAATACTCGGTGACATATTGCCACTGATCTACCAGGTTCGCGCTGGCGCTGATGAAGAGATGATCGCCAGCCAGATAGCTCGGTCAGAAATAGAGCTTGACCAGTGGGTTGAAATCCAACCAAGTTGGCTACAGATTGACGACCTCTGCGATCGGTCTTCCATCCCAGGCGTGCGAAATCTACAACTCTCCTATCTCTCAGTGAGAATGCTACTTCAACGCGTTGCATGGCATGAGACTACTCGATATCAGCGCGAGTCAGAGCCAGTATCATCATTGCTATCTCGGTGCCAAATGGCAGCGGACGATATCGTCCGGTTCGTCATGTCGTTAGACAAGAATGACCTGATGGGGTTCTGGCTCCCATACAACGCCCAACATTTCACCTCAGCTGTGACACTGCTACTCCGGTGCGCACTTCAGACAAGTGACAGTCACACGCAGGTCCATTGCATGACCAGCGCGCGGACATTAGTTGATTGCCTACAAAAATACCACGACGAGGACAAATGGGACCTCGCCGAGCTCTGCCTGGTGCAAACTCGGACGGTTCTGAAACGAATTGAGGATGCGCGCCCCCTAAAGCCGGCCAAAAGTAGCACCGCTCCTCCGATAATGGAATCCGTCGTCCACGATCAAAACAGCTACGAGCGAAACTATATGGACAATCCTCTACAAGAGGAGATTATATCAGGAGATGTTTTCGACGCCCTACAGGAGGGTGCGACTAGCCTTCAAGATCTCTTCCCAGAGCTATTCCCAGACTGGATCAACGATAACTCTGCTGCTGGGGAGAACTTCTTCACATTCAACGACTAGAAGATCTGGGTTTCACCAACGAAGGATTGCAATATGGCCACTATTATAAGACAGCAGGAGCTGCCTTAAACTAAATAATGGGGAAAGGAAAGGTTCGTTCCACTACTCCTCGACCCCTCCAGGGTTTACTGTTCTATGGATCCAGATTCGCAGGCAAGACCACATCCATGCCTGAGCCCCCGAACCTACTCTACTGGCAACTACGCGCCAACAAGAATCAACGAGCCTCAAGCCCTTGTTCCAAGGATTACAGCCTCGACGGAGACTTATATCACGTGGCTTATATCTCGATCATGTTATCAACCCTCGGATAACCGTGACCACCATGAGTCGTCAGCTCATACCCCGCATCCAAGTCTGGATCCTAGATCAACAGGCCTCCGGCTGGCCGGCACAAATATCGATAATGATGGTTTGGAAGAAGCGACCAGTCTAGGTACGGGTGTAATCTTCAAGCCGAGGAGTTCTCACTTACTATAAAGCTCCACGAAGCCACTGCGTTTGGATCGCGTATTGTGGTCATCTCCAGTGCTGCACCGGCGGCTTCTGACGGCGGCTCATAGGTCTGGAATCTGGATACATTTCCGTGGTCAGTATCTTCAATTCCTCTGGACCTGATGAGGAACTGTAGGGATAAGAAGTCAATGGACTGGGCCGCCATAAAGGATCATTTTCCTTCTGCACTTGAGTTTACATTCAAGCATACCATCAAGCACAATGTTGAATAGTACAAATTGGACCAACTTAATGAGATGTTTGATCTCATAGGAAGCAGCAATTCAAACTCGAGAATTGTGTTAGTATTCTGATGAAGGCCACCAGATCTTCCGCCCTCTCAATTGTGCGTCCTAATGTCTCTATCCAGATAGTAGACTACATAGGATTGATTTATCCGTTAATCCTCGGTTAAACTACTGTTTCGAACGTAGGCCACGCAAAGGCATCCAAAAGATCTGCTCATGTTCGCTGAAGATTATATTTAAGTTTCGCTTCTCCACAGATGATTTCACCACGATATGGGGTAACAGTATCTCCAAGAGTAAGTTCGTATAATGGGATCCTAGTTCTAATGCTTCGTCTGTTCAATTGGCCGGTGTTGATGTAGCGAGGAGATGGCCCGAGGTCCACACTGGCTGCCCCAGGCGGGGTTGGACTCACCACCCCTAACATCTATGGCTCTCGGAAAATGTTGTCCGTGATCAGTGTGGACTGACCACCCTGTCCAAGATTCAGGGTTCTACTATAAACAACCTAGGATGCATTCGTGACTCAGAGTTCCATGGCAGACTCTCCAAACAACGTTTTGCCTCAGTATTGGTTTACACCACCTTGATTTAGGAGTTATCAGTGTGCTCCGCTAGTTCCCAAGTACTGGCTGCTTAAGGTCGACGTAGAATTGTTTACACCGCGTATCTGATGGGCTCTCTCGGCTCAACTCGCAGTCAACGTGAAGTGGTGGTGATCGGAGCAGGTTTTTCTGGAATTTACGAGTTGCATAGGTTGAAGGATGCTGGGTTCGATGTTCATCTCTATGAAGCGGGCTCATCTACAGGTGGGATCTGGCATTGGAATTGTTACCCAGGGGCAAGAGTCGATACTCCAGTTCCGACCTACCAATTGACTGAGGATGAGACGTGGATCGACTGGAACTGGTCACAAAGGTTTCCTGACTACTCAGAGTTGCGCCTCTATTTCCAGCATTTAGTGAAAATTTGGGGGTTGCATGATCTTATGACGTTTAACACCCGCGTTCAAAAGATGACCTGGGATGATCGTGTGCATATGTGGAATCTGGAAATGACAAACTCAAGCGGCCAGAATGAGGATATCGCTGCTCGACATGTTGTCTTATGTACTGGCTTCGGCTCCAAGCCCTATATCCCTGCGATTCCTGGCATTGAGACTTTCAAGGGAGAACTCTATCATACAGGACTCTGGCCCCAGACCGGGGTTGAGATGAAAGGAAAACGAGTTGCTATCATCGGTACAGGAGCCAGTGGTGTACAGCTGATACAGGAAACCGCAAAAGTCGCCAAACATCTTACGGTTTTTCAACGAACCCCAAATACAGCCCTGCCTATGGAGAATCCACAATACGATAAGAATGCCAATGACATATGGAAAAGCACGTTTGCCGAGACCAGGCAATTAATGCTGAAAACATTTGCAGGGTTTGACTACGGGTTCTCACCGGAATCAGCGCTTAAGGTTTCGCCCGAAGCCAGGAAAATCTTCTACAACAAACTGCTTCGAACGGGAGGGTTACACTTTTGGCTTGGCACGTATCAAGATGTCCTCTATGATGAAGAGGCTAACGCCGAAGCTTACGAATACTGGCGGCAGAGCGTTATACCTCGAATTCATGATCCTCGAAACCAGGAAATACTTGCACCAACAGTTGCGCCTCATCCCTTTGGAACTAAGAGGATAAGTCTGGAGAAGCACTACTTCGAAGTCTTCAACCAAGAGAACGTTGATCTCGTGAGCTTATTGGATAACCCTATTCTTGAAATCACAGAGAGAGGCATCAAGACAGCCGATGGAGCTGTTCACGAAGTCGATATTCTCGTTACGGCAACTGGATTTGATAGTATCACGGGAGGAATTACGAACATCGATATCCACGGAGTAGATCCAGACATCTCGATTAAGGAGAAATGGAGCAAAGGCACCTATACATTCCTTGGAATGACAACAGCAGGGTTTCCCAATCTATTTTGGATGTATGGACCTCAGGCGCCAACTGCCTTTGCTACAGGTCCATCCTCTGCCGAGTGTCAAGGGACTTGGATAACGACCTGCCTCACACGCCTTCGAGAACAAGGCCTCACTAAAATAGATGCAACGCGACAAGCTGAACAGGCTTGGAGAGACCATACCCTTGAAATGGGCGAGAAGGGTCTATTCACACGAGCCCGGAGCTGGTACTATGGAGACAATATTCCCGGTAAGCCACGAGAGGCTTTGAATTACATGGCTGGCCTTCCAATGTATAGAAAGAAGCTCTGGGAGTCCGCAGACAATGGGTATGAGGGCTTTGAATTGACTGCATGACGGAGAAGCACACATGCGCCCTCGCGTGAATACAACATGACGAGGGATTCTGAATCAGATGTATATTGTTTGTGTTCGGAATGTAACATTCAGTCCACAATTGAACTCACAGGCAAGACCTTTCTCATTCAACGGAATATATAACGGCAGCCCTACGTAGAAAAGGAGCCAAGGATATTTCTGGAGCGCAATCGACGACACAAGGTGATTGCAATTAGTAGATCGCCTCCTTCCAAACTATGCGGCTTTTTTGGAAGCTGATGCATGTAGATACCGAACCATGTCCTCGATTTCGGAGGAGCTATGCTTCATCGACACTGTATTCTCGCCTTTTTGGTCCGTGTCGGCAGTGATGTAAGCGTTGTCAGAAACAATATCTGGGGATTCATGATGCATATATTTCTGAGCAGCCGCTTTCCGACGGGCGTACTCGTTCTTCTTCTTGGTCAACAACTCTTCTGAGCCAAGCCTTTCGAATCCCAGACGGACGAGATATCGCGTTCCGAGGTAGATATGCTCGGCAACAAATATTGTGATTGGCAAGGTCCACCAAGTTCGTATATCGGAGAGGCGTGCCTCTCCATGAAACAAATGCATGACGGCAGAGCTGACAATGCTGCCCAACCAAGCCAGGAAATTTAGAGAGTCATTCCACGCTCCGATTCCATCTGTGCGCACCGGATGAGGTCGCTGATGGTCGATGCTGATCTTGAGCAGGTCGGATCGAAGTTCAATCCAATTGTTAATCAAGAACCCAAGAGGCACCAGTGGCCAGATGGGACAGAACAGGGCCAAGTATCCAAATTGGGTGACCATCTGCTGGATGTCTTCCTGAACGTTGTATGGCTCGCGGAGACCTTCGTCTCGCGCTTGTGCCAGGAGTTTGGACGCGTTTGAATTTCCCGGAGTTACACCTCGTGTGTTGCTCCGGCCCATCCATCTGTTGTACCATTTTCTGGCTCGCAGTTTGACCAAAGGCAAAATGAGCTCTTCGGCAAACGAAGAAATCTGCTCGGTGACTACCAGAGCCACCACCTCACTCTTTAGTCTCGAATTCTCAACCCGAAATTCAGAGTTCAGAAGATCGCTTGATCTGTCCCCAAGAATATTGCGCATATGGCTCTGTAGTCCAGAGATGATACCCTCTCCGAAGGGCACGTAGACAAACGCCGTCAAGAAGATTGGGAGAAATTTCGTGATTGAGTTGAGGACAAATACCTTCTGTGTAAGCGATTCTTCATGCCGGTCTGCTGTTCTATGATTCTCCCATGTAGTGAGTTTATTGGCGATCTTCTCAAGGAAGGAACTGATTGAAGGGAGACTCAAGGCTAGCATGACGGTGGGCAAGTGATCCTGCAGTTTGGTTAATGGAGGAAATTTCGAAACGAAATTCAGGCAACATACTATCCAGTCTTTGTACTCGCCGGCATATACGTGCGAGATCAAGAGCTCGATTCCGAATATCGCAGTAGTGATTGCTCCAAGAACGAGCAATGCAACCAACGCAAATGGCAAAGACACCAGTTGGCGAGCAATTCGCTTCCTCTTAGGAAAGTATATGATGGTCTCACCAGTAGCAGGATCTTGTAGTTCCTTTTCATACTTGTACTCTCGACGATCGACCTATTGGAAGTCAGCATAGTCTTCCGTTGGCGGGAAGGGAGGAACGCTGTCAGTGACTGAGCAAACGTACCTTGAGGTTTCCAACACCCCGTACGTGCCAGCGAAGGCTAAGATTGATTTCTTGCATCCTCCAATATTCCAGAAACACAATGCACCAGGCAATCGTGATTATGGCATAGAAATATGAGCAGCCGCTCCCAAAGGTCCAAGCAAAGATGCCAGTTGCTGTCGGGAATACCAGGGCGACCATATAGGTCTGTAGGAAGCAGAAATAAAAGCCAACCTAAACGACGATTAGCACTTCCACCCAAATGGGGCACGCTTCGTTCGAACCTTCTCTCCGTAAACAGACCGGATACGGTCTAGGTCATCCATATTCAGGATGAGTTTTCGGCTGAACTCGTACAGCATCTGGTTGTTCATTTTCTTATTGTGCAATGGGAAGACAGAAGTCACATTCTCACAATGATCATTGCCCGGCATGAGCTCAGCCCCTCCCAACTGCTTGGACCAGGTGACAAGGTGATACATCGATCGGAGGTTTTCACTCTCGGTTTCTGCTTTGGCAACTGTGTCGTACGAGCCTTCTGGTCGTTCGTCGATGATTCCATACAGCCAGTCCTTGACCCTGCACCACTATTAATGTCGTTATCTGAGATGACTGCCTGTAATTGCTCACCGTGATCGGTGGACCGCATTGCCAAGTAAGGTCTTGGGGGCTCTCAAAATGAGCAGAAGAGAACAAAACTCGCCCAACTTGACCTCTGTCTCTAGTCCTGCTGCAGCACAATCACGAAGGATCGTCTCTACCTCCTGTATGGCTTTTTCTTGGGCTGCATTCGCCAGCATCAGCATAACCGGCTCGAGTGTTGGACCATGGATATTCTTACGGGTGTCCTTGATGGCATATCTTGCGACATAGATATCGTCATTGGTTCCAGATAACTCTTCGAGTCCGATAAGAGGTTTGGAACTCTCCGCACCAACCAGCTTCTCTGCCATACTTTGACCACCGATCCACCCGTCTCGTGGACCGGCTTTGTCGGTTTTGTCAGCCAGTGCGGTGGATGGCTTCGGAATCTGTTGCGTCCTCGAATCTTTCGGCGCAAGTCTGTCGTCACAGAGCTACAGAACGCCCGATGAGTAGCAAGCATGAAGTTAAGTCACAGAGTTGAGAGATTTTGTGCTGTTGATATATGATGTCAAATCTGACGCGTCCGATCCATATATTCTGCTTGGCAGATGAATCATACTGATAGGTTTAGCCAGAATGATTACGGAGTACTTTGTCGATGCCATGAGAAAAGCTTAGCATTTAACGATTGAGTGCATACTAATAATAAGTGCCCAATCCCACTTAATAATGTCAAGTTCTAGTGCAGTATTACAATCTAATCAAATCCTTTAGAGCCGCGAGGCTGCCCAGGCTGGTCTACAAATGCCCAGAGCCAAGATATCGCATATAGTCGGCATCCTGACTGGGTGGTATTGTGGGCCTGCTGAAGTCCTCCGCTCTTGTCAAAAGTACAGGATCGTCCTCATGCGTATCTGGGTGGACTTCAAGGCAGTATTGTGGGTCAGGCCTCTGGGCCTTGGCCGAGTTGATTAAAGCAGTCAAATCAATGTCGCCTGCTTCACTTCCACTTGACGATGAGCGGGTCGCAACACGATCTAACTTCATCTCCTCGGCGGTAGGCGGCCCATTGTCATCGGTCGTGGGAAGTATAGGCTGTGGTGGAATAGCTTCTCGTCTGAACCCAGATATCGCTCTCTGAAGAAATCCTGGCTTTGGTGGGGACTCAGCCTTGCGTTGTTTCTTCGTCCTCTTTCTTCTCATCCGAATGTGAAAGAGTTTTCTTATTGGCGTCACCAGCCACAAGAAATATTTGTTTGGAATTAAGCGCACGAGAGCCCCATATGGCAGGGTTATGAGTCCGAGAATAATGGATGTGGCCCATTGCGGCCCAGTTGGGCGTGCAGTCTGGAACGCATTTCCGCCAAACATAACAATCAATGTTTGGCCAGCGATAGTGACGATCTGCACAAAGAAAAACCAAGGGTTCCTGAGGATGCCCTCGAAAACATTTAGACCAGAATCTGCACGCCGGCAGTTGGTTTGATTGAAGACTTGCATGTAAATGTAGGTGTTGAAAGCTGTTGTCTGAAGTCGTCGTTTTTGGATTTCGGTGTCGAAGGCAAAGAAAGCGTAACCGCCGTAGTGAAGGACAAAAATGACAATTATTTGATAGATAGACTGTGCAAGGATCATTTTCCACATTGCAACAGTAATGATGGCGGTGCCTCGGGGTTCTGGTTTTCGGTTCAGGACGCCACGAGTGGGATAATCCGTTGCTAACGAAAGAGCAGCGAACGTGTCCATGATAATGTTGACCCAGAGGAGTTGCACAACGGAGAAAACTGCATCATCACTTCCTCCCACTAGAGCAGTTACCGCCGTAAGGAAACCAGCTCCGAAATTGATCGTCAGTTGAAACTATAAAACTGTCAATGTATCGAAAATGCCGCGGACTTGGGGAGACGAACTTGGAGGAATTTCTTGACTGCATCGTTAATTGTACGGCCCCACTGCACGGCTTTCACAATCGAGGTGAAATTGTCGTCCATCAAGATGATCGATGATGCTTCTTTCGCAACATCAGTGCCAGCAATACCCATGGCAAAGCCGACATTGGCAGCTTTGAGAGCCAGTGCATCATTGGTTCCGTCGCCAGTGACAGCGACTATTTCGTATTGAGCTCGTAACCGGAGCACTAGAATACGTTTATCTTCAGGAGAGGATCGTGCCAGAACCTGGAGCCGTGGCACAACAAGGTCCAATTGGGCGGGGCTCAGCTTTCGAAATGTTGGCCCGTCCATTGCAATGCCGCCTGAGGTATATATTCCGCATTCCTTCGAAATCGCCTTGGCTGTTTCGAAATTATCGCCAGTGACCATCCGAACGAACACTCCAGCTGATTGACACTGTTGGACCGAAGTGACAACGTCCGGACGAAGGGGATCTTGCAGGCCAACTAGGCTGACGAGTATCAGGTTGTGAAGAAGATCATGAATTCGTGGTTGACCGTCATTGTTTGCATTAGGCTTAGCTGGAGGCCAAACCTCAAAGTCACGGTATGCCAAAGCGAGGGGACGAAGACTCCGTTGTGCAAGACTGTTGACATATTCCCCAAGGTGATCTTGAATGTCGGTACTGATTTCGGTGGTGGTCTCAACTTCGTCAAGCTTATCAACGATGCTGACGCACCGGAGGATGATAACTTCTGCAGCACCTTTGACGTACATCCTGAAGTTCCCATTGGGCAACTCTATCACCGCTGCCATAGATTTGTGTCTGGCATCAAATGGAAACAGGTGAACAACTGGGACCTTTTCCCTCAATTCCGCGAGGTCGTTCAAGCCAAGATGATTGTATACGAAACGAATAAGTGCAATCTCTGTGCTTGATCCCACAAATTCTCCTCCCTTTGAATCTTCTTTTTCGGTGGCTGTCGTGTTCAGACAGATTGCATCACGAAGCAGGTCTTTGATGGTATCTGGTAGGGTTGAGATGGTCTCCATTGGTTTGACACTGGTCTCTGGCAACCCGGATTCCTTGGATTTATCCGAGTCTTCGAGAATCGTTTGTCCAAAATTGCTCGAAAGTCCGAGGCGACATGAGACAACTGTCATCTTGTTCTGGGTCAAAGTTCCAGTCTTGTCCGAGCAGATTGTGGTCGCATTTCCCATGATCTCACAAGATCTTAAAAGCCGAACCAAGTTTTTGTCCTTGAGCATTCTGGTTGTTGCGAAGGCGAGTGCAAGTGTGACGGCTAAAGCCAGACCTTCTGGCACACCAATGACCACCATTGTAACCGACAGCATGAAGATTCCCAGAAAATCCTCGCCCTTGGCTCGAGGGCCGCCCTCGATAGTAGGCAGTCGGACGAGAAAACGGACGAAGAGAATAAAGAAGAAGACAAGACCGAACAGGCAACCTCCGAACAAAATGTACTTCGAAAGTGACCCTAGCTTTTGTTGTAGAGGCGTCTCTTGTGGTTCATCTCGCAGCGACATCAAGATCCTGCCATAGCTTGAATTGATGCCAACCGATGTGACCAGTAAAGTGCCAACTCCATTAGAGATCTTGCTCCCACTGACGATGAAAGGGTCCGAGTGCTTGGGACGGATTGCGATTTCAGATGGATGGGGGTCGTTCCAGGGAGTTTTGTGTATCAGATCGGATTCACCAGTGACAGAGGATTCATCACATTCGATATCAAACCCTTCAGCAAGAATTCCATCAACGGGGACAATATCTCCAGTCGCCAGATGAACCAGGTCACCAACAAGAATATCAAAAGTCGAAATATGCCTCAGTTTTCCAGAGCGAACCACATTGACAAAGCGCTCACTCTTCTTTTGATTGAGCTTCTCAAATTTATGGTTCTTTTGCCAGTCGTTAGTGGCTGTTGCCATGAGAATGATGAGAATGGCGATAACAATGGTGACACCTTCGACCCATTCCACATTCGAACCTGGCTCTGAGGGATTAACAGATTGGTAGATACCAAGAGCAAGCGAGACAACAGCTGAAAAAGCCAAGAGGAACATCAACTTGTCGTTGAAGGCATCCCAGACGAGGCGAAGAAATGATTTGGGCTTGCGAGGCGGTAGCCGATTGTCCCCATAAGCTTCACGGCGGTCAGTGAAGGTGGTTTGTGTATGAGAGTGATCTGGTAATTGAAGATCTGGTAATTGGATGATAGATTTCCGTGGTTTGGAAACATGGCTTTCGCGATTTGGCAGGGGTTCCAAGATATCCTCATCAACGCTGAGGCCATGCTTGAGGTCAGTCCGAAGGGCATTAGCTAAGCCAGACAAGCCACCAAGTGCGTGGACCTTTTCAGGCTTTCTTTCCTCGATCAACTTGTGCAGTAAATTGGGCGACAGGCTGAATTTTGCATTGTAGCTCTCTGCACTTGAGGGTAATCGCAGAGCCTCAATATCACGGGTTATTTCCTCCCCCTTCGACCCTGGAGCGTCACTTTCTGAGCCGGCCATAGATGGTGGCTTCCAAGGGTCCCCAAATTTGGTGCTGGGAGATTCATCGTCGCGCGTCATCTCCAAGGATGCTTCATGTCGACGACTACTGGGAGAAATTATCATCTGATGAGAGCGTCAGCAAGATAACATGGGACATTTGTCACTTTTGCAACTTCTATGAATTGTTGACGTGGACTCACAGCTTGGCGGTCGCCTCGAAGGCCCACGCTATCTATCCACTGCGGCCAAACCCTGCCGATCAAGGTCACCAGCAATTAGAGCCTGCCACGCCTTTCCCTAGGCATGGCTTCTTCGCCTACCAGTGTTTCACGTCTTGTGCTAGATGGCCCCGTGGCCCCTTACCAAAGGGACAAGCTTTCCGATCTATGCTCAGTCAGTCCTGTTCGTTGGTTTCCAGAGTCTCTGGAACAGGCGATTGAACAATCCACAAGGTAACACTTTGGACGCCTTTTTGCGCAGCAGTTGCCAAGTCACAGAAGACTACAGTAGTATATGTGCTGTGCCACCATCATTGTCCATAGAACGCATGATGCCTCTTAAAACGCTGCACCAAGGCTACTTTCGCCATCAGGAGTTGGCTGTACGCAGGGCTGGCGCTTGTCAGGCATCCCTTGATTGGAACGGGCCAATCACGCAGAAGTGAGAGTAAAATATGATGCATATGCGTAGATTACCAGTCACCAAAAACGAAGCACCTTGACAAAAGCTACGCATAATGTCAAATACAGAGGCAAACGTGACACGATCCGCATGATACTGTTTGCCTGTGAAAAGGACACATGACACTCCATGCTGACTAGCAACCTCACTTGACCCATAAGGGCCCCGTACGTAGCACAGAATTCGAAATTCTGCTCTGCCTCAAAGGATTTCCAAGTTCTTCGGTAGGGTTGCTTGGCAATCTTGGCACTGGAATGCGCCCCCGCCAAGCAGCGACACAATTGGCTACGACAGAACCTCGCCCATGCTTGGCGCGTTTAGGTTGCTCGACGCCAAGAAGGCTCCTCAGGAGGAAAGGAAACTGTCGGGGCGGCCTCCACCACTTTCAACTACGGATGTACATACTTCCTCCCTCCCCAAAATCTGGGATTCGCACCTCTAGGGTTGTACCCCATGGAAACGGTTGCATATAAACCAATCTCACAGAATGGTGGACCCTCGGCAACAGGCGAGTTCTCGAAATGTTCGGGAGCATCTAGAGCTCCCTCAACAGCTTCGCCGCCGAGCACATTCACTCAAGCACCTAGCATTGTGGCATGGCATCTCCGCCCTCTGCACATGTGGCTGGAGCCGAATGGTCTCCAAACGTCTAGCAACATGCACGTGGGTGGAACCAATGACTTCATCCCGACCCGAGCAACGTCATCCACGATTCCCCAGAAAGGTCACGTTCACACCTGATCTTGGATGTTATCGGCCTCCCAGACTTCGTACGTCGGCCACGCACCGAGATCCATTCCCTGACTAACATAACCCATCAACTCGTGTTGGCATGACTCGTTTCCGAAAAAAGAGAGATCAGAGAAATGTTATAACAGTCCCAGATAACACCCGCCTCGATTACTGACCCTCACTCGATCTTGCTCTTGAGGCAAACCGAAGGTACCATCCTCTAGCGGCTCTGAGAGCCCTTCCCTGAATGCTGATGGCCTGTCCCAATCCGGGGGAAACGAGAGGGGAATGCCTGCCACCTCCCTCTTCTTCCGGATATCCGAGTTTGGATCCGACAGGTACGAATGCTTTGTCAACCATTGACACGGTTCGACGCGATTTTTAACCTTGAGGAGCTCTTGGTCTGGGCAGATAGCGAGGGCTGAGGCATTACCCTACTACTGCAAGAGTGTACGAGTATACCAGAGGTAAGGATAACGTAATGTCGGTGTTGGACTTGTTGTTTATCAGGACTCGTCTTGCCAAGTTGAGCCTTGATAAGACCAGTGCGGGGTCTCTTTGATAACCATATCGATAATGCATTCTCAGCTGCCTTATACAGACAAGTCAACATCACCTTGGTATCAACAGATAGCACTAGCATCCGGATTCCGGAGAAAACGTGCTTTGCCCCAGTGGTCCATGTACGACATCACCTCAACATCGATTTACCAGTCTCTCTCCAGCTTTCGATAAATGAAGATATACTTTCAGACTAACCCGCACCGAGGCGGACTTGGGCGCTTTCTTGTGAATACTGTTCATCCACAACCCTCCTCCGTCTACGTCCTGGCCAGTATATCAATGACTCCTCATTGCTATGGCTTCCGTGGATCCTCTGAGAAACTAAGCTAGACTAGTTTCTGCTAGGATTCGACTGGATATGACTGGACACGGCAACCAGTGGTTCTCAAAGGTAGGCCTTCACCGTCGACAGTGTATTGCGACTCTTATCATGAGACCCATTCATATAGTATCCAAGACACTTGCCCAGACTATTAACCTTGGCTGGACTCCATGGATCCATACCCTAGTGTCGGTTTAGTCGTTGTTCTACCTCTATAAAAGACTGGCAAGAGCGCTTGGTCATGAGAAAATAACTGTATTCCAAGCAGAGCCACCCAAGGCAGATCATTCGCCATGCTACGACACGGAGCTTTTGCCCTCTCCCTTGTCGGGCTTGCTCTCTCCAGCCCAATTCTCAAGCGAGACGAATTGAAATCTTGGACAAGCATCACGGGCGGGGATATTGTCTTCAAGCTTGGTAATGTCTCCTACCTTGGGTTGACATCTACCCCGGCTGCGAAGACGAAAGGCGACATCCTTGGTGATCCCATTCCATTCACTGTTGTGAAAACCACGGAATGCGAAATTACCTCAGAAGTGATTGAAGGCACCATTGCCAAATATCTTTCAGGGGATGATGTCTATTCAGAAGCCTTTCTAGAAGGAATATATATCAGCTCAACATGCGAAGGGGGAGCCACGCTTGATGCCTCTGCATATGGTTTTGTCAAGTCAACTGGCTGTTCCAAATTCTTGGTTGACACCGCCATCAAAGTGACCGATGCTTCAGCGTCAGCGGTCGACGGACTCTCTACCCTAGAGCCCGGTCCATATGTTGCCAAGATCGGAGACGGATCTGCGAGCTTCTCTCTTGCTTATCGTCTCTATCAGGACCGCTATCGCACCTTTGTATTCGGAGCATATCCCAATCTTGATGTCGAAGGTTCTTTCAAAGCCCTTCCAGATATTTTGACCGATTATCAGGATCCGCTTATTCCTGTCCCTTCCAGGATCTACAGCTGGTCCGACCCTCGACCTTTCGCTGGTCTCCGCATCGGGGTCAAGGACTTGTACGATGTCCAAGGTCTGCAAACCGCCGGAGGCAGTCGAGCTTGGGCTGAGTATTACCCAATCTCCCCGGTCACCGCGCCCGCTATCCAAAGAATCATTGATCTTGGTGGTCAAGTCGTTGGAAAGCAAAAGACTGCACAGTTTGCATCTGGTGCAGATCCTTGGGGTTGGTTCGATGTGCAGTACCCATTCAACCCCAGAGGTGATGGATGGCTGACATGCTCGGCGTCCTCGTCTGGGGGTGGATGCTCCATTGCTGCATATGACTGGCTTGACAACACCATTGGTTCCGACACTGGATCGTCGATGCGTCGTCCTGCGTCAGTTTCAGGGACGTACGGCAACCGTCCAAGTCAAGGAATGATGTCACTAGAGAAGGTCCAGCCCTTGGGTGCAGCCCAGGACACGGCTGGAGTTTTCTCCAGAGATCCATATCAGTTTGCTTATTTTGCAAAGAATTGGTACATCCCTGAGCTGCATCAAGATGCTTCCATCAATGGACTTGCACCCATGTCTGCCCCGGATAACTACTCTCTTCCCAAGACCGTTTATTACGATCCCGGATACCTTCCGGTCCGAAATGAGGCAGCCGATGCACTCGTGCAGCAGTTCTACGAAAGCCTCCAGACCGTGATTGGCATGACCAAGGTCGACGTCAATTTGTCTGAAATCGTGATCAACCATCCCGAGCCAGCTGTGTACAATACCACCTTCCGAGGGGCTGCCTCTTCCCTGCTGAACACTCGTTCTCAGTGGCTGGCAGTCGCGGAGCCGTTGCTGACTTATTACGCCGAGACATATGAAGGCCGCTTCCCTCCCATTGATCCGGCCAGACGCCCAGGCTGGATTGCGCGGACCCCTGAGAGATTCACCGACGAGGATTATGCGAATGCCTTGGAAATCAAGAGATCCTTTTCCGACTGGATGAATGAGGACTTTTTGGGATACAGTGATGAGACATGCTCGGACGCCATCTGGATTTACGATGTCGGAACTGGAGGGTTGCCCTCGTATCGAGAAGAGCCACTCTTGGTGGACAACCCGAATGCCACCAGGCTGAACTACTCGCCCCCAAACACTGTGACCAACGGCGTTAGTTACTGCTCATTTGCCGGTTGTGTAGACATCACAATCCCGATTGGCCAAGTCCCCTACTTTAGCAACGTCACACGGACCGAGGAACAAGTGCCAGTGGCGGTCAATCTTGTGGCACGACGAGGCTGCGACTTTGTCATTTTTGATCTCATCACCGCCCTTGCTGACGCTGGCGTATTAAAGGTAAGCCCGATTCAGTTCTGCCTGATTATATTCTCTAACAAAATCTACAGACCGTAAAGACCGGCCGCGAAGCGTTCTAGCTGGAGGTTGTCCCGTAGTAGAGGCATGAAAATTAGCAACGCGCAACGATCACATGATTATGAGATTGATAATGATAGGCGGCAGTGGTAGACATCATATAATAATCCTCAGCGGATAAGGGCCAGAACGTAGACGAAGTGATTACTGATCTCTCGTTCGACTCTTGATTAGTCTCATATGCCTTTGCAGTTGGCCCCAAAGACATGCAAGAGAACATCGGTGACTCGTTCAGAATATCCCAAGCCTTTCAGGCTGAGGCGGAAATGCTTAGAAGACCTCGGTCATTCTCGGTCACTCGCGGTCATCACTTGAGCAGTACGCATGAGTAGAGTGTCCATTCTAGTGCAGTTCAGAAGAACTGCCTGGGAACCGTTCGTCATTGCTCGGGTAAGCTCACAAAGCTCGCAATCCTTCAATGGGGGCTGGGTCAGCAAGCGAAACCGACACCGCCCGATTGCCGGCAGTTGGGCACCCATATTAGGATATGATTATTATCGATACAATCCCACGAACCAGTGGTAAGCGCGGCAGTGGGCATGCTCATTATTGCCGAAGTAACGCTTTCGTCTTGGAGGGGGCCTAAAAAATGCACCATTGCTCCGCGTCGTGCTGACTACCAAGCCACTTGGGACTTAGCCTCTCCTATTGTTAGGTGACATTCTTCTGAATCAGGAAAGTCGGGCTGATCATTCTCCACGTGGGATAGAACCTTGCCCGCAGCAAGACCGTCTTCCTTCGTTCCTACGGGAGTGCGTCTTCTATTTGTTGCCATTTTCACTGACGAAGCATCCATAATGGGATATGCGGTCTAGAATTTGTGGCGTAATTCCATAGAAGCCCAATTCCGCGCGTGGCCATGTATCTTACAGGCTACTCGGTGTTTGTCATGCAGTTCGGGGTCATCATGGGCAAAATTGGAACCTGGCAAAGATATAAGGAAGCATAGGCACACCTCTGTTCGAAATGATATCTTCATCAAACACAACAACCAATACAACAACATAATACTTTATCTCCTTTCGTTATTTCCTTATTTCCTTATTTCATTTCCTTATCAGTCAACCGTCGCTCTCTCAGCCACATCTTACCATCCTTAGACAAATCAACACGCTCAACGCAACAAAAACAATCCACAAAATGCAATACTCAGCCATCCTCGTCTCTCTCCTTGCTGCCACTGGCGCTTTGGCAGCCCCTTCATCTCGCCGATCAGTCGACAATGAGATTCGTGTTGTTCTCAGCGATCTCGGAGAAACAGGTGCTCAAGTCACTTTCAAAGAGGGCGTCCGCGACGTCCAAGTTCCAGCACTCAACGGACCCTTCGCCACTTTGGAAGTTCGTCTCGGAAAAGGCGTCGCACAACAAGATCTCCGCTGCCAAGCTCTTGATGAATCAGGAAACCCGATCGTCGGAGTGCGCGGCGCCAACGTCGACATCACCTTCGCTGACGGCGGAAACGGCCCGTGGACATTCAAGAAGCCCAGCCTAGTTAGCAAGGTCATCTGCGACCCTGCTTTCAAGAAGATCAGCCCTGGCGCCTTGGACGTGCGTGTTGTCCTTCAGAATCAAGCCACCGAACTTGGAACTCAGACAGTCTTGGCCTCAGGTGTTCGCGTAGAGTCCTCCCCCCAGGGATCTACCGGTCCTTATCAGACCGTGGAGCTTCGCGTCGGCGAACTGGTTGACCCAAGCTATCGGTGCAAGGTTCTCGACAACAAAGGACGCGCCATTACCCTTACCAGAGGTGCCAATGTTGACACTACCTTTGGCGACGGCGGCAACGGCCCATGGACCTTTGACAAGACCCGATCAGTCAGCAACATCATCTGTGACCCAACCTTTGTGAAGGCTGCATAAGTTCACCACCTATTTGCATCAGCGAAGGCGATTAACTGTTTCCTGGGCCGGAAAATGGGGGCATAAAGAAAAAGCATCAGCGTTGCATCGTGGAACCGGGCATGACATTGCATCTAGAAACTGGCGTTTTTGTAAATCTTGGATTTGTTGTGTGGACACTCCTTATAATATAATATAATCAATGACACTCATTACTGAAGAAGTCATCATCGTAGTAACTTGTTCTCCACGTGGCAATCAGCTTGCTTTGTGACCCTCTGACACCACGGGATAAGAAGTCTTCTCAGGCAATCAGACAAGTTCTCGCTATTATTGATCAACCTTGAAGAACGGGTTTTCGATGGTCACCTTATAGTGGGAGAAAAGTATTTCGGGTCGCGCCGAGCTAACCGAGGCTCACTAATTTCCAGAAATCCTTGGGGCCGCTGTGGCCCATCTGGACCCCCTGGAGTTCTGGCGTGGCGTGTGTGACAGCGACCGACACCTGCCATCCTTCAAATTTGTGAGAAAATCCCTTGAACAAGTTAGCTTGTCGGGACATCCAAGGGGGACAGCTTTCACAGCGAAACTTGCCATTAATGATCCCCTGAAGGTCGAGAGGGCACCGGTTGTGCCGACAGGATATCATGCGTCAATGGGTGTGGGCGATGCTTACACTTTACCGCTCGATAATCTTCAACTCATGAAATACTAGGTATCGAGGCTTTGAGCCGCCCTTTGGGATTCAGCTTTTGAGATGGCGTCCCTCTTAGCATTCATCGTCCGAGGCCGGATGCTCGCGACAATCTGGGTGTTTCTGGTGGTGGTGGGGACAATGATCGCTAGTGAGTGTGACACGAAGTCTTGAGAAACTGCAACGAGCGTTGCCCTGACGGCGAGATCAGTGAGGCAATCACAAGAACCACCAAGATGGATGCGTAAACTGGCCGAAACACAGGCGTCATCGCAACAACTATTGAGATTATCTGAGACACGACTTGCGGATGGAACTATGCAATTCGAGCGCGTCAGGACAAACATGGCGCCCGATGTAGTCTGGCTTTGCATGACCAAAGACCAGACCTCCTGGGGCCAGGTCAACAATGTCCAAAGAACATTTGATGATTTCATCAACTTGATGCGATCGAGCGGACTCGATCCTAGCCGAATCTCTCTGAGCATTTTGACCGGGTCCGAGCAAGAATATCGACATTTTCGTGCCGTGACCAAACGGTTTCATTTCGCCCGCTTCATTGTACTCTTGCATCCAGGCTTGTACGAACTGGAAAGTACATCAGCTGATTCGACAGCCGAGGAACGATGGAAACACCATCGCAGCGAAACAGCCAAACTACGCAATTACCTACTTCTAAGAACTCTACGGGACGAGCGCCATATTTTCTGGTTAGACCCCGATGTCTATGAAGTAACGCCTGGCATCATACCACGCATGATTGCGCATTCAGAGAGCCGCGAGGATGCCGGCATCATCACTGCACGGTGCTCGCCGACAGGGGATTCTGAATATGACCGACACTCGTGGAGTGGTACCAAGCAGGACCAGCACTATCTGAGCGAAACATTGCAAGGGACATCAGATGGCGATTTGGTGCCGTTGACGGCAGTTGGCGCCAGCGTTTTGTATATGCGGGCCTCGCTGATTTGGCAGGGTCTGACTTTTCCTGCATATTACACGATTGACTCTGGTTGGGACCATGAAGGTCATGATGGCATTGAAACAGACGGCCTTTGCCACCAGTCCCGAGGTCTTAAAGGCGGTGGCTGCTTTGCTCTTGGTGGCAACTGGTATGTAAGACACACTTCGTAGGAAGAAGCTGGGGTCCTGGTCCTGAGTGATAGCGTTCTGCACATTGCCAGTATCAAGGTTGCACCATATGAAAATAGTCATAAATGAATTCTATGTGCCGATATTTTTGACGGACACAAACCATTTGATTGTAATGGCATATGATCTTCACTTTCATTATTGCATATCCGAAGCCTATCAACCCCTTGCAAGAACGATGCCTCTGCTTGCTTATGTGCACAGTACCTCCTTTTTGATGATCCTTGCTTATTCATGCTTTTGTCTGCCCAGGACGGGACATTCGTTGCTCGATCCACCTTGAGAAGGTCACCGAAGGGAGATCGATAAACTTACAGAATAGCTCGGCAGCCCAGAACCAGAATGGAAGCATTATGATATAGCTGAGAATCCAGATAAAAAGGAATTGTCGAAGGTTGGTATCCTCGCGGGTGGTGGTGCCCATGACTCGACGGAAGAATCCTATCACCACGTACCCCAATGATCGAATCACCATCCCGTGAGACAGATAAAGCGCAAATGAGATCTTGCCCAGGTATTCTGCAAGACGGCTGGCGAAGATCCTTGATATTGCAGGTGAGTTGATACACGCCCATGTGGTCATGATAGAACCAATGGCGCGCAAAACCTTGTTCTTGTCCCACATATCAGGAAGAAGGCTGGCCAGCCAGGCGTGCGGCTGCATCGTGACCGGCTCGACCAAAGGAACACCCATGATGAAAAGGCCGAGAATGAAGGCACCGATCCATGACAGTGTGGCGAACCGAGGTGATCGGGGGTACTTGGACAAGAATAGTGGTAGCGTAAATCCGCTTCCATGAGACCCTGTCCCCGGAAAAGCACCGGGGCTTCTTCTAATAATGTCAAGCTCTGCCAGCACCATTCCTCCAATAAATAGGCTCGCGTTTCGAAAATCATTGAGAAGACAGTAATATGTGATACAGAAATGAATGATCAGTCGCCAGCCGGTCTTGAGTAGTGATGTGCCGGTCAGGACGAGGAAAAGGACCATGCTGCACTTGAACTCGACAGGTATCGTCCAAAGGTGTTTGTCGTGGTCGAATAGACCATCGAAGCTGTCAGCCCCAGGCAGAGATGCGCTTAGGAGAACGCGAACCTCCCTGAAGGCTCCAGTGATCTGAGAAGCGAATGTAGGTTCCATTGTGGGCGGCTGTTCCCTCAGAAGACCTTCAAAGGCTTCAAAGTTCGACCTGGCACCCTCGAAGATCCTCATTTGAGCCAAGATCGTAATGATGAAAATAGCTGCAATAGCCGGTAAAAAGAGCCGGAATGCTCGGCGGAAAATGGAAGAGGCAATCGTCTTCTGGATGGATTGGTCGGAATGAATCATCTTCAAGGACTTTTGCGACAAAACGTAGCCTGAGATGACAAAAAAGATGTTGACCATTGACTCGGCATCCCACACGAGTGAAACAAAAGGCTTCCACATGAAGCCTTGAGAACGCTCTTCGACATCGTTCTCCCACGGATCATCGACGGCACATGCCCAATGGCTGTTCAAGACGACCCAACAAGCAACCCCTCGTAAGCCATCTAAGGCGGCGATGTTACTTGAGGCTTTTGCTGGTTTTGGCGGTGTTGGAAATAGAAAACTTGGAAGGATGGCGTTTAGAATCTTGCTAAGTGACGTGGGATGTTTGGTGACTTCTGTGGTTAGAAACTGTTCCAGTCCAACCAAAGACGAAATGGCACTCACTCTGCTCATCATAATCGAGAGGGAATCTGCCAGCTGCAGGTATCGCATTGTGCCCGTCGTTCGCTAAAAGCGCCGGGCTCCCAGACATCATCCATAAAATCACTGAGGACAAATTCGGACGGCCTCACAGGACAGCACCACTATGCAGAGGGCAAACAGTACTATTCTTGTATGGAGGGCTTTTGACCGCCGACAAAGGAGCCCAGGGGTTCTGGAGGGGCAGAGGGGCGACTCAGCCCAAACCTTTCACTCGCCATTCAACGTGCCGTCACGAGCCTCGGCGATGTGGCAAAACCCAAGTGATGGAAATGGAACGAACGGGCGCATGGGCCACCGAAGGATGCAGTATTGATCGCATTGGGACAAGTAAAATAAGATCAGGGTCATCGTGTCCGACGTGTGATTGACTTCAAGCCACTGAGGCCTTGATGGCCCGTCAATAATCAAGACAATAGTCCAGGAGGATTTCCGAGTGGCTTCCGAGTGGATTTTGTGGGTAGGATCTGGGGAACAGGAAGCCCCCCCTGGCCCTGAGATGAAATCTCCCGACGTCAAGTTTCATCACTTGTCAGGCTGACATCTTCTCTTCAGAACTGGCGGCCGAGGGGCTAACGTGTTTAGGTCTCCGGGGCTCGTGCACAGAGTTCAACTGAGGGAAATGTTGCATTGCAAAGCGCAATTTTCGTCCGAGGTGCTAAGGGCCCCTGGAGCACGAGTTAACCGGGACTGGGGAAGCTGGTAAGCCTATAGTTCAAAGCCAAAAGGCCCGATGCCACCACTGTGGCTTGCAGCCAGTTACACCGACCCGCTGGACTGGGTTTCAGCTGACCACGAGGAAAGCCAACGACATCGACATTTCGATTGATGCTAATATAGATCTATGGTGACGCTGTGAATCATCATGGTCAAAGCTCATCTCAGCCTCTGCAGAAACACAAACTCAAACCACAAAATTCAAGGGCAATATTGAATCTCTTATTTTTCTTGAACACTATGAGAAAACTTCTCTCTGAGTAAGGAACAAAATGGGTACTTGAGTCTCAATCGTTGTGGAGATCTCAAAGTAAAAGAATTGAATGCGATATATCGCGTCGCTGATGATAAAAAGAGCGTCTCCTGGCCAAATACCAGTTTTCAAGAAACCGTTCCTTGATGCTCAGGAATAAACGAAAGGCCAGCATCTCGTCTTGTTGCCTATAGCCTCCCCACCATCCACCCCGCTCACACACTACTTAAGCCACTTGACCCAATCTCCCCCACAATTTCCGGCACCGGACTGAAACCAGTGGTCGAGACCAGATCGTTTATACCGAGCTGCTGTCTTTGGAGTCCATAGTAGCCTTGTCCCAACCTTCCTGCGAGCGGTGTTTGCGCAAACCCCACCTCTTAAATGCTTTCCAGGCTTCAATGGTTAAAATGTACAGCAGAAGACAGCCAAAGATGATTCCCCATTCATAAGTTATGGCCGAATGCTTGAAGACAATCGAATTAACCGAAGGGATGTAGATCAAAGGGAATACCAGGAGAAATCCGGAAACACAAGCCCAGAACAAGAACTTGTTATTGTAGATGGTTGGGAAAACTGAAAAGATCTTCGCGGCGCGGCCATCCGGACGTTGGCGTCCTCCGAGATACATGTTGAACAAAGATGCATTCATATCCTTAACCTCCCAAGCTGTGACGAGGAGGGCATAGCTGAGGAAGGCAAAGGTGGTGGCTCGGGCACGGAATACCACGTCGCAAGTTTCGTTGTAGTCCTGGTTGCATTCCAATCCGAGATCGCCGCCGCCAGTGCCGTAGACGACAGATACAAAGGCCACTAGGCACAATGAACCCATGGTAACTCCATACACCATCTTATCCAGGATCAGTTGCTTGGTGAACACCCCGACTCGCATCGATCGTGGGGGCCGGTTCATGATGTCGACTACTCCAGGCTCGAGACCAAGACCGAGTGCCAGTGGAGACGATGTCACCAAGTTGGCCCATAAGATCTCAATCGGTGAAAGCGGAAACACCGAGACATTGGAGGCATCCTTGAACGAAAGACCGATCATGAGCAGGACAACTTGCGCAATATTGGAGGTCAGAAGGTGAAGTAAGAACTGGTCCAGAGTAAGTCAGCAAGCCCAGCTCATCGGTGATTATCAGAACGTACCTTTTGAATATTGTCAAACAATCTTCGGCCTTCTTGAATGGCGCGCACGATGGAGGCGAAGTTGTCATCAGCTAAAACCATGTCGGCTGCTTGTTTAGCGACATCACTGCCGTTCAGCCCCATAGCGATACCAATATCGGCGAGTTTCAGGGCTGGCGAATCATTGATGCCATCACCAGTCATGATACAGAAGGCTCCTCGTCGGTGTAAGGCTTTTACCATGTTGACCTTGGTTGCGGGAGAGCAGCGGGCGATGACCAAGGGGAGCTTTTCCAGACGGTCTAGCTCAGCCTCAGACATCCGATCAAAGTCCTGTGCGGGCATGATTTCTCGTTGGCCCGACTGAGTAGGCATACTCAACAAACTAACATCAACAATGCCCACTTCAGCCGCGATAGCTGTTGCCGTTCGGATATGGTCACCAGTGAGCATATGGACCGTGATTCCAGCTTGACGACAAGTGCGAACAGCTTCAGCAGTCTCGGCTCGTGGAGGATCGTAAAGACCAATCAATCCAGCAAAGGTGAGGTCTGACTCGGCTGAGCTTCGCTCAGAAAATTGCATCTTGTCACCGGACTGTACAACCTTAGACGCTAGACAGAGCACTCGGAGGCCTTCTCCAGCCATTCGCTCTGCGTCTTCGGCAATACGAGTCTTCTCATCCTCAGAGCAGGTCATGATAGGCAACAGTGCTTCGGTTGCTCCCTTGGTGAACACATCGATTTCACCATCCCTATCACTGGTGTAGACCATGGACATTCTCTTGATGCTAGAGTCGAACGCGAACTCGGAGACCAGGGTACGGTTGCGTAAAGCAATTGCCTCTGACTTGCCATGGTTGAAACGCATGGCAAAGACATGAAGTGCGATCTCGGTGGGCTCCCCAATTGCGGTCCAGTTGCCCCTGCCGGTGACGGCTTGATTTCCTGCTCCAGATTCAGACCTAGCGAGGTTCTGAATGGTTGAGATATTGCAGAGAGAGATAATGTCGAGAAATCGATCCAAGGCAGTTTGGCCACCCAGTACAGTCTGGCTTTTGGGGGCGAGTTCAGTCTCCACATGGCCACTACCAGGATCAAACGGATTCGTTGTGTCGTGGACTATCAGGGTTTCTCCTTGGTGAACCAATGCTCTTCGGACAATCATCTTGCCCTGAGTAAGGGTTCCAGTTTTGTCAGAGCATATATTGGTTACACCCCCAACAGCCTCCAATGAAGCCAACTTGCGAATGACGATGTTGCTCTTTGCCATGGCTTTGGTACCAACTGCGATGGTGAGTGTCAAAACGGCGATCAAACTTTCCGGGATGACGGCCACTGCGACACAGATACCATAGATAAGGACTTCTCCTTCAACATCCCAGAGATTGGCCGAGAACACAATAATCGCCAGGAGGATAGCAAGGCCAAACAGGAGAAGAGCGAATTTGCTGAGCTTGACTTGGAGAGGGCTACCGACCAGACCCAAGGCGTGCTTGACACCGCCCCAAAGTCGTCCGACGAAATATCTGAAGGATGAAGTTGCCGTCTTTGTGTATTTCTTGTCTTGCAACAAAGCCGCGATCTTACCAACCTCGGTCGACATGCCGGTAGCCACCACAACTCCTGTAGCCCTTCCCCGGGTCACCATGGAAGCCGAGTACACCATGTTGGTTCGATCGCCTATCGGCATTTCAATGCTGTCGAAGGCCGAATGGTGGAACTTGGATATCGGAAGAGATTCACCGGTAAGCAAAGCCTCGTCAGTGGACAAATTGATAGACTCAATCAGTCGGAGATCTGCTGGAACCACTCCGCCAGCAGTCAATTGTACAATATCCCCGACAACAAGAGTCTCAGCCTTGACGACCTTGATTTGACTGTTCCGGACAACCTTGCATTCTGGAGTTGACAGAGCCTGGAGTGACAGAATGGTCTTTTCTGCGCGATAGTCTTGGACGAAACTGTGCTGTGTGTCAGGCTAAGAATTCAAACCAGAATGGTAGTCACGTACCCAACGACTATGTTCAGGACAATGACAAAGGTAATCACAGAGCCTTCGATATGGTCTTCTAGGCTGAAGGATAGAACCATGGTAATGAGAAGGACAAGAGTCAAACTGTTGGAGATCTGCCTCAAGAAAATTTGGAAAATGGAAACCCGTTCACTATCCTTAATCTTGTTCGGGCCATATTTCTCGAGGCGAGATGATGCTTCATTGTCGCTGAGGCCATTTCTTGAAAGGCTATGTTAGTTGGGTCTGAATTCAAGTGGCGATGTCACTCACTCCTTGACGACACCGAGTCGTTCGGTAACGACTGCAGCATCAAAGGTGTGGGCGTGGGCACAGACGTCTCGATTATTGTCGGTGTTGGCAATCAGTTTGGGGCCGGGGGCTTTCTCGTCAGGCTGGTTTTCGGGCTTGGTAGGTATTGCAGTAGCGTGCCCTCGTATAGGGGGTTCCTCTACGGATTCAGACGGCTCAAGCTGCGTCGAATCGCTGCCATTGGGGGGATTGGAGATAATAACCATTCAAGTAGAAGGCTTCGAGAAGGTGTTGATAGAACCTCGACAAGGGGGAACCTGTCGGTGGAAAATGTCGAGATCGATGAGTGTTAGATCAAGGTCTAATCCACAGCAGGATTGTGATCGATCTTGAGCACACGGCACTCGAGTCCTCGACTTATCAAGTCACGCCAGTCTGCCCTGTCTGGAAGAATCCGCCAAGATCCCCGCAGTATTGGCGGACATTGCACTGCCTCAATGCCATGGATGTTGACGTGCGGATACTGGATAAGCTCGCAGTAGCCAGCCAAGGTTTGTGCCATGGATGATCTTTCTGTGCTTGGCTATGCCAGTTCTTTGTAGCCTGGCACGCCTGGGCCATCGAAGGGGATGGGCAAGATATCAATATAAAAAAGTAGAAGTCAACCCAATCATATTGACCAGCCTCCTCTTCTCACCTTGTCTGATACTGCCAGAGAGCTCAAGTTCTATGAGAACACATCTGCTGCTTGCGTGCCAGATTCTTCGAAAGCTGACGAGAACTTGGTTGACCTCATGCCATCTTGGCAAAGCATCATTGTGGATTAGCGCTGCATATTATCTCGGTGGCCAACCAAGGAACAAATCATGATCTCTATCACTGAGGAATGTTGAAGCATGATCATCACCTTTCCATGTGACTGGTTGCAACATGCGTCAACATTTCCAAGTTCCGACGCGTCAATAGCCCTTGGCAAATTTGACATGATTGACTGCTCCCAGACCGCTATCAGCATGACTGGAGGTCCCTCCTTGTGCCTGGTACCTAAGCGAATGATTTCGAGCTTGATGAGCTATCGCGGAACTCTCTTGCAGTCACCTATTCACTGGCTGGTTTTAGTTGATTGGCCAGATGACGTGTTTTAGCGCTGAATCGCAACGCTCTCGCTAGGCGTTGCAACAATGGTTGAAGACACATTAATAAAACATTCAACAAAAATCACACACCACGTCGGGGCCATCGCCTGAGATCGTGTTCTCATTTTGGGAGGCTCCTCCCTTCAAACGAGTTCGGCAAAAGAATGATGATGGACCTACTGTGACAGAAAATCGCACAATCTGGTAAACAAGAACATACCCACACTGGATGATCACTTCGCCCAGCTTTTCTTTGGGTCATGACTCGCACTGTGAAATCTTATTGCGCCATGCCATCAACCTGCTTATCTATGGCATCATTTTAGTACCTGTTTGAATGCTGAGAGCCTATCCACCACTTGGAACAGACAATCAAGATGAGTTTCACGTGAAAGTTGCAAGCAAGAGGCCAGCTGCGCCACAGCTTACGCCACTGTCCCCTTCCGATGGTGGCGGATCGCTCTCAGGTGAATAAACGGCGACACTTTTCACCAAGCAATCATCAATATTCAGATTGTCCACTCCCAGTCTCGTTCATCTCGAGTTATGAGAACAGTGTCCACAGGGTATGTGCAGCGTGACAAGTTCATCGCCCACTGGGGTCTTACCCCTGACGGGTTTTTGCCAATGAGATCTGATTAACTAAAGCTCTCTGGCGTTTACGTATGATGCTGCTTCCTCGCTCGGTTCTCCTCGCCTCAGTCGAAGAACTGCCGAGTTGGCTAAGGGACGCAGTGTGCTTCTGATGCTGTCCTTGTGCCTGGCGCAATATTCCGCTTCGAGTCATCTTAATGTTTGTCAATCTCAGTCGGCAATTGAGGGGACAAATGGATCGCTACGATTAGCAGTCCAAAGAATGGAGAGGAGGGGTCCTTCCCCGCAAAGGCGGAATTGTTGCGATCTTTTCAACGTCAAACCCGATGCTGTCGCCGTTCTGACTCGTGTCTGAGATTGTCCGAAAAGGGTGCTGAGGGTTCAATGTCGGCTCATCTATTATTGAAATCAATCCAGCAATCTTTGTTTCATCGCGAGACGCCCATCGTCCAGCACCTTTTTCAAGAGACTAGCTGGACTTGATCAACCCCAAAGTTGAAAAGGGACACACTCGAGCCAACCATTTGAAAGTTGCTGCGATTCCCTCAAAATGATCACCTCGCACATCCAGGACCTCCATCTGGGACCAATTCTTGTCATAGTGGCCATTGTGCTCTTCCTATACTTGTTATATAACAAGTACTGCTATGGGCTGAATCACATTCCTGGGCCACTGCTCGCATGCTGCACAGACTTGTGGAGACTGCGGCAAGCCAAAAATCGAAGACCTGAGTTGGCACATATGATGTTGCATGAAAAGCATGGTTCTCTGGTCAGGATTGGACCTAATTCAGTGTCGGTGTCAGACCCTGCAGCCATACCCATCATTTATGCTCTGAACAGTGGCTTCGTCAAGTCAGACTTCTACGCTGTGCAGCAAACGCTGTCCAAAGGAACTCGGCTATTCACTTTATTTACGTCCTTGGACGAGCGATTCCACGCAAGGCTTCGACGCGCCGTCTCAAATGCGTACGCCATGAGTACCCTCGTTCAATTCGAGAAGTATATCGATTCTACAACCATCGCGTTCTTGGATCAGATGAAAGCTCGATTTGCGGATAAACCACAGTCTAGATGCAACCTGTCCGCCTGGTTACAATGGTATGCTTTTGATGTCATCGGTGAGCTCACGTTTTCCAAGCGGCTTGGCTTCATCGACGGTGGAGAAGATGTAGAAGGAGTGATACAAAGCATCGAGAATATGTTCGATTACGCCGCCGTGGTAAGATCTGACTCAAACTTGCAATGGAATCAACTGAACGACAATAGGTTGGACAAATCCCATTTCTGGACAACATTTTCCTCAAAAATCCCGTCCGCATTATGCTCAGCAAGTACGGCTTGATCAATGCCAACACTTTCATGGTCGATTTTGCTCGGAAGCGCCTAGCTGAACGTGCAGATCTGCAGAATACTGATACAGAGGAAGCGATGAAAAGGAGGTCATACGTGCGCAACGATTTTCTCTCACGGTTTCTCAGTGCGCAGGAGAAGGACCCTGACTTCATCACCAGTGATAGGGTGCTAGCTCTTACAGTTGCAAATATCTTCGCCGGGTCCGACACAACGGCAATCTCTCTGAGAGCCGTATTTTACTTCCTCCTAAAGAACCCATCCACCATGCAAGAACTCATGGCCGAATTGTGGGAGCAGAAAAGACTTGGCCACTTCAAACGCTCCGATGGCCTGGTTGACTGGGACGAAGCTCGAGATCTCCCCTACCTTGGTGCGGTCATCAAAGAGGCTTTACGATGTCATCCTGCCGTGGGGTTGACATTGGAACGCATCGTACCACCTCAAGGCGTTGTAGTCTGTGGTCAATTCATCCCTGGAGGGACCATCATTGGTTGCAGCGCGTGGACAGTTCATCGCGATGCAAAGACATTCGGAGAATTTCCAGAGGAGTTCAGACCCTCTCGTTGGATACATGCCTCCAAAGAGCAGAAGCGCATCATGGACAACTCGCTATTCGCGTTTGGAGCAGGGTCGCGAACTTGCATTGGGAAAAATATCAGTCTTCTGGAAATGTACAAGTTCATCCCGTCGCTGCTGATGGCTTTTGAGTTATCTTTGGCAGACCCGTCTGGCGAGTGGACTCTTCACAATGCCTGGTTCGTCAAACAGACAGATTTTGATGTTGAATTGCGATTGCGGAAAAGAGACGGAATTGAATTGAATTAAACGCATTGTTGTGGCAGTTCGGCATAGATTCTGGTCAATGTCGACCACTCTGTTGGCTTGCTTCTCATCCCCGAGGATCCAACTTCAAGCTCAGAGCAAGAGAAATGCTAGCACTCACTCATGCTTCTTGCCTCCTATCAATCGACTCACGGCAGGGAAGCGATGAATCCACTGCGGAGCACCATCCACTGCTGCATCCACCAGCCATTTGCCCAGCTGCCCTCGTCTCTGCACAAAGGAGTACCCCGGTTCCCCAACGTAGCCAGTAAATATCTCACCCTCTCGATCCTTGCGCCAGCTCTTCTCATCATGCCCCCCAGGAATCAGTCCCAGACGAAATGCTGTCCAGTCAATGTCTTTACTCTGTTCTTGGTCCTCAAATAGGTGCTGCATGCTATACATGTTCTTCTGGGCCATTCCAGCCACGAGCCAGACTCCGAAAGCCAGCAACCAGCGAAGAATGGACGGCTTGTCTTCAGGCCGGTAAACCGAAACGGTACTCATAGCGAATATCCGCTTGACGCCATGTTTGCGCATGAGTGGGAAAACAAACTGAGCGTAGATGTTGGCGTACGTGTCTGGCTTAAGGCCTCTGATGGAGCTGACGTTGGGCCCGAGGAGAGATATAATGACGGAGCACTGAGAGATCGCACTGGAGAGTTTGGCTTCGTCAGCAGTGGAGAAGCCACCTTGGATAACCTGAGATCGAATCAGCAATGTTACAAACCCAAGCATGTCGATGCTTCTTTTCGTTGGCTCGCACCTCGATGTATGGACTTTGACTAATTTCCGTGGGTATTTTAGATACTGTTCGAGCGTAAACCACGGTTGGGAGTTTCCGATACTCTAATTCGCGGAGAACGTTGATACCACTTGGGCCTGTCGCTCCGAGAACTAGAATTTTGGATCCTGCCATTTTGACTTGAAGTATTGGTGACCTAGAAAATGGCGAAGTCAAAGGATGCCAGGACGGCGTCTATATATATATTCCATGATATTCGTCCAAGGATGCCCCATCCTGCACCAACAGACCCTATCTAGTTCGGCAAGTAAGATTGATGAATTGTGCCTTTCGCGAGCGGTGGCGCTGTCAATAACCATGTTTATAAGCACCGCCCACAGTCCAAGCGATGGTGCTACACAAACCATCCAATGAAAGTTCGAACGCCGAGAGAAAAAGCCGCGCGCGATTCCTCCCGCGCGGGAATTCAACCTACTTGGCCACACCACATTAGGCCAGTACTTCCCACCCTCACATCTCCTGCGCACCTTTCGTCCTTTAATTCAGTGATGCCTGCCTGATCGGCCATGACATCAAAATTGGAAAAGACGCGCGGGTGTTGGACATGCCGTGCGCGGCGGAAGAAATGCCATGGCGAAAATCCCTGTCATGATTGCAAGACACTTGGCATCGACTGCTGCTTTCAAATCAATAAGCCAGAGTGGATGGACCATGGGCCAAATCAACTTAAGAAGGTCGAAGAGATCAAGGTCCAGATCAAACGAAATGCAAAACAGCGCCGTACGCAACAAAAACTGCAGACGCTCACCCAAAGACTGCGAGATGGGCAAGCATCCGGGGTCGCGAATCAGGCCGAGTCGGACCAGGTTCAGCTTTCTGCTGAAACTTCAAAGTCTGGCGATACAACCAGCAGATCTCATAGTCACGAGTTGGATGTTTCACCAGACGGATATTCCAGTACACCCCCCGTTGAGACGCCGAGCATCTCCCATGACTGCGATTCCGACCAGGTGGCACAATCGACCGATATTCTCGACCATGTCATGCTAATGGCCTTTTTGGATTACCTGTTCCCAGTCATGTACCCATTCTATAGAACTACAATGACTGTAGGCGGACGTGCCTGGATCTTGCATACTATACTAAGCAACAGATGCCTTCGGCATAGCATTCTTGCCCTTTCCTCACAGCAACTAGCTCAAGTCCAGGAGAAACCGGGCTCGTCAACTCAACTTTGTGGTGCACTGAACACCAGTCTACTGCACCAGCAGACACAGGCAGCTCTGCAGACAGCTCAGGCTAGTCTGCAGGCCGTGCGAAGCAAAGGGGGCAACACCACCGTTTTTGACAGCTCACACATGCTGAGCACTATCGTCCAGCTCATGACGGTGGAATTGCCCCTGGGCACCAACAACTGGACGCTTCATCTTGATGCAGCAACCTCACTGTTCCGACAAATGCTCCACAGCACTTACTTAAGCAACAATCCGGTTGATGCATTCGCCGCAATTATCCGTGAGCTCGGCTCTGGGGCAATCATTCCAGGCACCGATCCACCATTGCTGACGCCCAATCAGGCATGCTTTCGATTCTATGCCACAAAGCTGATATTCTCAGACTGTATCGCAGGGACGTCTCTGGAGCAAGAGCCCCACCTTCATCAGTATTCCTCAGAGCTTCTCAAAACCGATGTGAATCTTGCGCAGTTTGTTCAGATCAATGTCGCTGAGGTGTTTGGAGTGCAGAATGAGACACTTCTCCTCATATCTGCAACTGCATCACTCGCCGCATGGAAGAAAGCTGAAGAGGAAAGACAACGGCTCTGTGTGGCCGAGCTGGTCAGCAGAGCCAGTGAACTCGAAGTGAGACTTGAGAAACACATCCATGATCTAGAAACTTCTGTCTCAGAACCAAACTACCGGCGGAGCATACCACTTGATCTCCTGGCCGGCCGCTCCCCGGTCTCCAAACATACTGCTAGCACTGTCAGTCGCATCTGGGCTCTAGCCACAAAGTCATATCTCTTCGTCACAGCTTCTGGACTTCAGTTACATCATCCTCTCTTGCAGACCTCCGTCTCACAGACCATAAGCCTGCTCGAGACATTGGCCAACAAAGATGATGCTCAGGTGCCAGCATGGCTGAGAGCCCTATCTTGGCCTATATGTGTAACGGGGCTTCTAGTAACATCTTCAATCGAAAAGCACTTCCTGAAGAAGCTGTTCCACATTATGGAACCATGTACGGCACTTGGGACTGTACCAAGATTGAGAGACATCATCCAAAGAGCGTGGCACCGAGCTGAAATGTGTGATCAATATGATCCATTTGAGAGATCTACTTTGGGTACGCATATGCGTCGAGCCCTTTTCATCTGAGCATCATCATGAACCGATTTAGTTAGGTTTTGCATCAACAATCTCAGCAGGATCACATATGCTCGATATAGTGCTGGGGAGATGCGATTTGGCTACTCATTCGAGATGCAGGTCCAACTCTAAAGAACCCCATTCCACTATGCCATGTTCTAAATTACATTGCGCCACAGTGCCCGCCCTGATCAAACGCCGAATCAGAATCTAGGGAGATGTTTGCGTCATTACAATTCATCAAACGAATACAAATGTGCCCATCAGACCCCAATCTTGACGCTCTGGGCCTCCGCCTTCTCTGCCTCCCCGCCATTGGTTTTCGGGTTTTTGACGAGCAATCCCTGCTCGGTCTCCAGGGCCACATTCAAACTATACCGCTTGATGAACAAGCTGGAGATAGTGCTAACGCCAGCGACGGCAGTGAGGACAATGTAGACAGTCCTCAAACTATCGGTGTAGGCCTGCTGCAGCTCAAATTTGCCGTCGGCCATGGAAGTATGCTGAATCACCTCAACCAGAGCGGCGGCATCTCGCGCCAGCTCGTTTGCTTGGTCCGCCCATATAGGATAAGCTCTCAGATTGCTGGCCATCTCGTTTTGGAAAATGACCCCTCCGATGGCCACACCCAATGCTTGGCCAAAGCACCTGAAGAAAACAAACAAGGCGACTGCGAAGGCCATATCCTTATTGGTCGAGGCAGCTTGAAGCTGGAACTGCAAAGCAGGGAACAAGATCCCCATGCCGATCCCACCGACCAGGCAAATGAAAATCCATTGTTGAATCTTCGTGTCGACGTCGAGGATCACCAAGAGACCCAGACCTAAAGTGGTGAGAGCCCAACCCAACCAGATGGCCCAGCGGTAACGTCCAGTCTTGGTGATCAGGATGCCCGTCACCACAGACATGGGGGCGACGGTAAAGGTGGAAGGGAAGAGTGCCACGCCGGCAATTACTGGCCTGTATCCTTTAACAGCTTCAAAATAAAGAGGTTGGTAATACAGGAGACACCAAAGTATCAGGCCATGCATGGCGGTGGCGAAATACGCCAGATTGGTAGTCCTGTTGGCGAAGACAGACAGTCTGAGCAATGGCTCGACAGCGAGATGTTTTTCGTAGAAGCAGAAAACCACAAGACCAACCACGCCGATGAGAAGAGGTACCAGGGTACGCCAACTGGACCACGGATACATGATTCCTCCCCAAGTCAGAGGGATGAGGAAGCTGGTCATGGAGCCCACAAAGATGACTGTACCAAGCCAATCTACTCTCCTGAGCTTGGCTGCAATACTCTGTGGAATGACGTTGAGACGCAGAAAGAGGGGTATCATGATGCCGCCGATGCCTATGAACGGCAGATTGATCCAGAATATCCAACGCCATTGAACACCGGCGAAGGCGCCGCCTATGATGGGCCCAGACACTGAACCAAGCGCCCACATTCCTGCAATGATACCCGCCCACTGCCCTCGATAGCGAAGTGGGACTAGATCGGTGATGACGATCTCGGTCATGACCATGATGCCTGTTGATAAGCACAAGGATTCAGTATCTGAAAGAAAACGAGCGCGGCGCAGCCCTCCATGTTTGTGAGGAACACTTACCTCCGCCTCCGATACCTTGCAGGGAGCGACCAGTCAGGAGAATGGTGAAGTTGTTTGCCAGAGCGGCCATCATGACACCGATGAAGAAGAAGACCAGGCTGACCATGACGACGGGCATTCTTCCGAAGATGTGGCTGAATGATGCAATGTTAGGCTGGAAAACTGTCGAGGCCAACAGGAAGGATGTGCCGGCCCAGAACGCCTCGATCGCAGAACCCTGTAATTTTCGAGCGATGATGGGCAGAGCCACTGAGATGGAGGTCCCATCCAGCGCAACCATGAGCGTCAGAACTGCCAAAGCGGCAAACGCCATAATAAACTGCATCGAGGGTTTGAACTCTACAGTGGGTGAGGTTTCCTCCTTGGTGTCCCTATTGGACGACGCCGACGAGGAATTCTGTGTCTCATCCTGCTGTGCGGGTAGCGGACTTTGATCCGACTCTTGCAGTGTAGTCATGTTGGGCTGTTCTGGTTGAGCTCTAGGGAAATGAGGGTTCGGGGAATGAATGGGCCCTCGTATCTCCCAACTTTCAACTGTTGAAGGTGGGGTGAACAAGCGAAGCTGGGTGACAGTGATCGGAGGAGCTGAGAAGAGCAAATGAATTCGTTTATCAATATTTTCTATTTTGCTACACAAATAACAAGATCAAGACAGCCTAAAACGCGCTCGTCGGAGCAATACGAAGCCATCAAAAAGCTTTGTCGTACGTGCTTAGTTCCGATTTCATACCGACTCTGGGCCATTATTGTACGGAGTAGTGGGCCGTGGGGTGATCTCTACGAGGCTATACAATGGAGCCTCGACCCTCTAGGCTTGATACAGCGGCGCAGAGTTGTCCCGACTCCGATCCACAGGGACGAGATCAGGACAACACATGGATGAGGCGCTAAGACGATAACATAAGTCTTGTTTCACCACCGGAATCTCGACACCTCCCACCTGCACCTCCACGTGACTTGGTTCATCTTCGGGTCAGTGTCGCCTTGGCCACCTTACCCTGCGTATGACAAGGGGAGGTGACCTAAGTTTCTTCCCCCCTTCCAGACTGTCCAAAATCAAAACGAGGGCCCAAAGAAAGGCCCCAGGGTCTTTCTGTAGCATTGCCTACCCTATACTTCTGGCTTATTACAGTTCCCATAAATGGGCCCATGGTCTTCCCGACTTCTTTATGGCGTTCTCTTCCTTCCTACCCACTTGTTACGAACTAACCTTCATGCGACTTTGCCAGACTCTCAGGAAAGGCAACAATGTTGTTGACCCTTAACCCTAGTGTAGTAATGGAAATGTAAAGACTGTTGGAGATGAGTTAGGTAAGAGTTGTAGAGAGGAGAGAGTTCCCTGAGGCGGGAGATCTCTACTCCGTAGTAGTCCTGCCGAGCCAAATGAAGGAAGGTGCACATAGAGCAAAAAGCCTACACAAGCAAAAATTCACAAAAAAGAACTTGTCGTCTGTGTGGATTGAACACACGACCTTCAGATTTATCGACTGAGTTAGGCTTCAGTCTCTGTTTGTGCGAGTTAGAGATCATGTTTTGAATGAGATGGTTGGCAATGACATACGACGCTCTCCCAACTGAGCTAAGACGACCAATTGTTGGGAACAAATTGCTCATTATAAAATAATAACTACACAATTATTCCCCCCATCCGGCGCCAAGGAGCTAACGCCCGGAGTTACCTAGCCTCCCTTACCTTAGCTTGCCGTACCACACCAAAGATCCAAAACCATCACGCTATGCTCGACCGTGTGTATGAGAAGGCACAAGATTTACATTAGTATTCACGCCGTGGCAAATGTTTTGTAAGGTCATAAAAGCGACGGTCGGCCGTGTTTAGGGCAGGTCTTCCCTCGCGAAGCGGGTGATAATATAACAAAGGGAAGGGCTTTGAGCGAGCACATCAACAACATGAGCACGCACAAGACTAAAGGTGGTGTAACAGCGATGCAATTGTGGTCTGGACTTCTGCAACATGGAAACACCATGGGTAGGCAGCTAAATTTCAAGGACTTCCTATCTCTCGCAAGTAGTAGCCATGTTGACCTTTGTGGCATGATGCTTGCACCCGATGCTTGCACCCGAGAGACGGAAGAACCGAAGGGTAATTGAGGCCAGCAGTGTTTCTCAATGAGTCTGTTGACTACTAACCTTCCACTAAGCTCCCTTTAATACTCAGCCTTCCGCCAGCCTCTTGAGTATTGGGGGATTGTTTTGCCAAACCGTAGCTTTGCACTCACAGCCAAATGTTGTCGAGATTCGAAGTCGCTCTAGGTGGATAGAAGGACAGAACAAGAATCAATGCCCATCTGCAACAAATAGCGACTCCAAAGGGGTCCTACTCATCTGCATCCGGCCCGCTAACCGTGGTGCCGCCTCGCAGCAATGCTGCTTTTCGATGTTGACGTAAGGCTCTCATTCGTATCTTTGCCTTTTCATTTAGGTCGACTTTGTTTCGCTCCTGGTATGCCTGATTTTTGGCTTGCTTCTCCTCCTTGTTGGCCTCATAGTATGCTTTGTGATAGTCTGACCGAGTGTGGCTGCTCCCTAGTTGCGAGAATTTTGCTCTTCGAGTCGTACCACCCGCGACGTCAATTTCGAGGGACGCACCATTCCGATATGTGGAGACAATTCAGAGCTAAACAGCCAAGCTGCCAGGGCATCTGCATCTGGTTCGTTGGCGAGATCGGCCATTAGCCCGAAAGTTGACAGGGAGATTTACAGAAGGTCTGAAGTGCCCCCAGATACCTTCTTCTTATGGAGAACGTGGGCGACCTCACCTGGAATGGCCCGCACTTTTTCTGAAGGCGGAGGAACTATTCCACCGTCTGAAGTCATGACTGTTTTCGCACCCGTTCTTCTTTTCCCCCGAGTCAGGTGCCCTCTGGTCTTGGCGAATTGCTTCTCTTGTCGCAGGTCTCAGACGGTGCTAGCAATTCCCTACACCATCATATCATGCGTGTTCTACTGTTTCTTGACATGTAGATGCATTGTTTTACGCGAGTGACATGGAAAAATCGATGTGGAAGATAAACGCCTGTATATTGTTTGCTTCGCCTTGCCTTGCTGTGGAGGATGCAGGTGTACGACTCAGGCACCTTGGCAAGCACAGCATGATGACATCTCTTCTACATAATCACCCCGACCATGACGTTCGACCATAAGAGACCATCTTAAAACCATACTAGCTGGGTGAACAATCAAAGTTGGCAGCTGTTGGTGGGTTGTCGTCCCTCTTTTTCGAGTACTTCTTGCGGAGCGCTGCTTTGTCAATAGGGCGTGACTGTGAACTGGTATTGGTAGGCTTAGGCTCGGGATTCGGGGATTGAGATGTCTTTCGGAGTGATTCTTCGCCGCGTTGGATGGCACCATCTTCTGAATGCGGCTGTCTCTTCTCCTTGCGCCTCTTAGCCTCAACCTGTTGATACTCTTCTCCTGCTTCGGAGGTCGTCACCCGGAAGGCTTGTTGAGTGGGGTCATCGATTTTCTCGCGGAAACACATCTTATGTGACGAGAAGCCACGAAGGAACGCTCTGACAAGGATGATACTGTAACTGTCGTGAAAGAAGATCGGAAAGTGATTCTGCGAGACTATAACAGATAGAAATTGTGCCTTCTAGGATGGATTCTTCCTAGGTTATTCAATAAGCCAGAAGCAAATGCTACTGCGTTGTAGCACATTTATGAAATAAACACAGAGATCGACTAGACAGTCCTTTCGTGTTGATGAATACGATGTCATTCCCCGTACGTCGAAGATCACGAGGGCCCTCGCCTGTCTTCGCGTAGTCCCAACGACAAGGATTCTTGCCAAGATGGGATAAGAATAGATGAGGGGTTGGCATCTAGGGTAAAAGGTCATGACGCCATTCTCTTTGACTGGGGTACTCCTTCGCTAGACAGGAGCCTCGTAACGGCAGCTTTGTCACACACGAGGCCACCCGGGGTATAACTAGGGTAACAATGGTCTGAGTGAGTCATTCCACCCATCTCCTACAACCTCGTGTGTTGAAGTGCGGATCCCTAATATAGCAACTCTCCTCTCATAACGGGTCTCGATTGGCCAGAGAGGATGATGGTCTTGATGGCTTTGCCATCCTCCGAGAGATGCACCTCAGACCCAATTATACTGCGTCTTCCCATCTCTACGCCTTGTTCTAGTTCGAACTTATAAGGCGTTGACGGGTCACCTTTCTGCAAGGCAAGATACGCCGTCAATGCTGCGCTCGCAGAGCCGGTGGCAGGGTCTTCTAATCCGAGACCAATCATTCTCTGTTGGATACGGATGACTCCGTCTCCTTGGTCGGGTTTGTAAATATAGAACAAATCAGCAGTCAAGCCATCTTTCCAGCCGTCGTCCAGATCCGAGTGCGAGGGAATGTCATTCTTGGTAACTTGGACATTGCGGAGCAATTCTGGCTGTGCAGAGAGATTCAACAGGCCAAAGGTAACGCCTTTGACGATCGAGGCCACTGGAATCGTGCTGTGTTCGAACTCGGCCGACTTGAGCCCAGGCTGAGCGTCCACAACTCTTTTCCAAGGCACTTGTGCTGCATGTAGGCGAAAGTCATGTGGGATTTCAGCTGCAGCGCTCGCAAGATGGCGATCATATAATGCTTTGACTTGCCCGGCTTTCAGATTGATTGTTGCATTATTTCTGGTCGTTTCTAGGTTTTCAAAAATGTAACAGGCGGTTCCAATGGTTGGGTGTCCTGCAAAGGGAATTTCTGCTTCGGGGGTGAAGATATCGGCTTTGTACGTGGCGTCTGCGTCTTGGGGTGTAGGTTGGTGAAGAAAGACGGTCTCGGAGAAGTTGAATTCGATTGCGATACTTTGTTTCTCTGACTGTGTCAGAACAACATCCTGTGGTACATGGACGATCGCCAGTTGATTGCCCTTGAACGGTTGGTCTGTAAACACGTCACTAGTATTATACTGCAGTGTGCGCCCCATCTTGTTGGCTCAACAGGACAAATTAGTATGCAGAGAACCTGGGATTAAGCGAAATCCAACAACAGTCTCTGAACAAGACGAGTATGATGTGAAAAGAGATGGTGCCTACCAATGGCCAACAAGCTCTGAATGAAAGTTATCATGGAAAGAATATATAAACAGAATGAAGTGTTGACCGTACATGAGTCACAATGATGGAGTAAACAACGACTCTCAAGTGCCAGACAGGTCATCAAATTCTGCACCAGTACTTAGAGTTAACACTTGAAACTCCAAGACAATCGGCCAGAGCCACCCCGACATTCGGATCCCAAGACCCCGAATCTTGTGGTGTGATGAGGGGCAACACGGTGAATCTGCCCTTAGTCATGGATATTGACCTCCATGTCAGCATCTCGAACGATTGTTTCTCGCCCATGAAACGCCCATGAACACTCCTACAACGGGTTGACCCTGCTCCTGGGTCATCAGAACTCATAATAGCGACATGTCATATACAGGGCGGATTGCCATAATAGCGGGTGGAATAGGCATGATCTACTCCAATATCTTTAACAAGACACGCTAACAATTAGAGCAGGTGGGCTTGGTTCAACTACTGCCGTCAAACTTCGAGACAACGGGGCTCATGTGGCCTTGTTATATGCGCCATTTGAAGCCTCGCGGGTCAAGCAGACATTGGAGACTGTCTTCGGAAATGATTCTCCAGAAAGAGTATCAACCCACGAATGCGACATCACCTCGGAGCCGTCGGTAGCGGCAGTCTTCGATAGTATATCGCAGATTGAAGGATATCCGTGCATTCTTGTCAATGCAGCAGGCTATGTATCAGTGCAGCCGCTTGAAGAGACATCAGCCGAGGAAGCTTTGAAGAACTTTTTGCCTAATTTGCTTGGTCCTTTCATTACAAGCAATGCATTCTTCCGTCTCTATCAAGCCTCAGCACTGAGGTTAGGCGCAGAAAAGCCACCACCGGGTAGGATCGTCAGTATTTCGTCACAGGCTGCACATGTTGCACTGGATGGGCATGGGGCATACTGTGCGTCTAAAGCTGGGCTCTTGGGCCATACTCGATGTATGGCAAGTGAATGGGGTCCAAAGGGGATTACCGCCAACACCGTCAGTCCAACAGTGACTTGGACACCTCTTGCAGCCAAAGCGTGGGCCGACGAGGACAAGAAACAGAAACACTTGTCTCAGATCCCTACTGGGCGTTTCAGCGAGCCGTCCGAGGTGGCACATGCAATTGAATTCTTGTGTCGAGACGAGAGCGGCATGATTAATGGAGCAGATGTTCGTGTGGATGGAGGATTTACGATTAGCAGATAGAGCGATGTCACAGTATGGCAACATAACAACCTAATGCACTCCATTGGAAAGGCTTCATTTCCTAACACTACACCATATAGTCCTATCTCTTCCACAACTTCAATCTCAGCTTCATGCATCTACTCTGTATGTCTCTACCATGATTTGCCCAAACAAAAGTCCACTTGAAATATCCACTGACGTCATATTGGCAACTGCCCCGCGACTGCCATTCCTTCCTTCTTTACGGAGTAGTGTTTGGGAAGATGGGGAAAGTGCACAATCCAATCGGTTGGGTGACTTCCTTCCCATATTTGGCCAAGAAGAGTCGCGCCTACCGAGCCTAGATCTTGAGAGAGGAGGCTACACATCAGCTTTCTCGTATTCAACCTCACCTGGTCAATGTTAAGCTCGCTGGTGTAGCGACTAAGCAACGCCAGCGGCGCACTCTATACGAAGGCTATGCCTCACTTTCCTTGGAATCGACAGCTGAGAATCTGGTAGGGGGAAGGAGACAAGTCATGGTATTGGCTAAACAACAACCCGTCAAAACCCAAACATAAACGGCGTGACGATTAACTTGTATATGCTACGGTTTGTCTACCAGACAGTTCAATTTCTCCGCACTCTCGATCTGGCTCGCTCGTGTTCCGAGCCTGAAACTTTTCGAGCTGAAGCTGAGCTTTCCAAGGCAAGAGAAGAAGAAGAATTCAGGACCACGCTCATAAACATGGCCATCTCTGCTGTGATACTGGCAGTATTCTGTCCTCAAGCACTCACTAACATACCAGTACGGCGCAAAGATGAAATCTACTACAATTATTGCTACACTGTTCCTGCCTGTCGTTGGCCTTGTTCAGCAAGCCTTTGCCCAGAATAGCAGTTCGAGAGTCCACGTTCAGGCTGGCCAATCGATCCAGAAAGCGATTGACGCTGCTGAACCTGGCAGTCATATCGTCGTCGAGGCAGGCACATATACCGAACAGCTGACCATCACCAATGATGGCACTCTCCTCATCGGCCTGGGCGCAATCCTCGTTCCCCCAAGCAACATGACCAACAACACCTGCTCAGGCCTCGCTGGGCCAGACACGGAAGCGGGGATTTGCATTACTGGCGCTGACATAGAACTCGCTGATTTCGTGGTGGAGCATCGCAAGGTCATGTCGGTTGGAACTCCTGTCAAGGATGTCCTGGTGACCGGCTTTGAAGTGCACAACTTCACGGGTCAGAATATTGCCGTTGTTGGGGGCGACGGAGTGCTGATCACAGGAAACACCCTTCACAATGGTGACTCATACGGCGCCTTGACAGTCGGATCCAACAATACCATAATTGATGGGAACACTGTTGAATCAGCCGACGTCCTTAGATTCATCGGTATTTGCATGGACGACAAGGGTGACACCTGGGTGTCGGACAACCAAATCAGTGGCTATTATATTGGACTATGTTGCCAGACAGCAAATGCCAGAGTATTTGGGAATAACGTCACCAATAGCTGTGTCGGCGCCTTCGTTGATCCTGGGGTCAAAGGGGTTCACTTATTCAATAACTCCGTTGCCCAACCAAACCCCAACTGCACCGCGGAAGCTGGAACAGCAGGAATCGTTGTTGGCGGTGGCATCAATTCAACAATTGAATTCAATGAGGTTGAGGGTATGAAAACAGTCAACAAAACCGGCGCAGGCATTGCAATTATCGATTTTCCGAGCGGCGACACTGTTGCCATCCCCACCGACAATCGTGTTATTCACAACTTTGCGCATGACAATGACTACGACTTGGCCCTCGTCTCCAACGGGACAGGAAACGTTTTCCAAGACAATGACTGTGATACACCTGCAGAGCTCTGCAGCCCGAGTTAGTGCAGCGGAGGAGGGAAGTAACAGTTAGCGCAATTCATTGTAGCTTTGTACTCTCCATCCCTGTTCTCGTCAGTAGTGTGTTGCTGAAGAAGTCTGTGGCAGATATCATTGATTATGCCCACAATACAAGCATTGCAATTAAGCTTTCAAAAATACTACATCCCTCTCCTCTCCCCTCTTGACCTTGAGAGTGACTTCGAAGCCATCGCCAGATTGCAGGTCCTTTGTGGAGACCAATTCACCATCAACGTACAGACCCCAGTGCCCCGAGTCCAGGTTTCGGGCGATTGGGTTGATAGTGACACTATCGTCACAGCCCTTTCCAGAGTAGTCCCAACCCTTGACGGTCAAGACGAGGGCATTCAGCTCAGAATCCCACTGTCCACGAAGCACGCTGACCCCAGTTCCAGGGTTTACAAAGTCGAGGTTGTCGATCCAAGGGGTGCTCTTCAGCTGCTCACTAGACCAAGGATGTTCATACATAATCTTCTGGCCATCTTTGACGTTGAGACGGCCGTAGCCAATGGCAGCGTTGCCTGTGTATGGGCTCATGAAGGTCCACCTGATTGAGTCGTCCTCGTTGAGGTCATACGGATGGTCATTACGGCGATAGTACAAGCCACCGTTTTCCCACTCCGGATGTAGATTATGATCGGCGTATGAGAGAAGCTCATTGAGCTCGACGGTCTTGCCCAGCTCCGACAACCACTGCACCACATAGCCAAAGGACGGTTTATTGTAGGGGAAGCCCTTCTTGTTGCGGGCAGCAAGTTCCGCTTTGGTCAACTTGACTGCCTGCGACAGAATCTCCGGCTCGTCTTCTGGTGAAGGTTTGTCTTGAATCTGCTTTTCTGCCAGTATGGCCCGATAGTGTTTGGCCACGATGGGTGGTTGTAGATTGATGTGGCCGGACGCTGTCCTGGTCAAGAATCCAGTGGTCTGTTTCTCATACAGTGCCTCCACAAGTTTCGGGTTCCAGCTATGCATGAATGCCCCAGTCCTGTATCATGATGCATACGTATAGGTTAGTTGTCATGTCTGGCACTTATCGTGGAAGTATGAGTCTAGGATCGATCTTACCAGGCTGTCCATGCTACTTCGGTGGTTTCAACAACATGATCCTGCCTCACCATCCACCAATCCACGAACCGGCCGTCCTGTTGCGAGAAGCCGTTCTTCTTCTCCCATGCGGCCACATACTTGGGCATGATTTCTCCTGCGACGTTCGTCCCGTGACGGATGTCGTTGTAGCGAATGGCGATGAGCTGGTGCATGGTCAGCAGGTCTTGACGACAGTGGGCATGGGTTATTGGGGAGCTGAACTGACGGGAAACTGATTGCAGATAATAAAGACAACGTTCGGCTCACAGCAGACGCCAACCCAGTTGTTGCTTTCCATCTCATCGAGAATGACCTTCTGCAGGGTTTGTGTGCTGTATGTGAAGTTTTCAGGGCCGAATCCAAAAAAGACTGGGTCCCATTTGAAGACAATCGAGTCTTCCTTTTCAAACTCGTCCTCATCGAACAGCATAGCATAGAGACTGAGCATGAGTAGAAGATGTCCACTGTACATGATATTTTCCTTGACCACAGGATCGGCCCATGGCTTGCGGAGTTCTTTGAGCGAGGGATCGGTGACGACGTTGCCGTGGGAGGTGAGGAACCAGTAACCCCAGACATCACGACGGAGCATTTTCTGGATCAATTGACGGATGAGAGGCTTGAAGATGGTGCGTAGGGCAGGCAGACGATGATAATGTGTCAGGGATGCTGCATATACCATGGTGGCTAGCTGGTAGCGGTAGGCATCGAGAAACTCCTGGCCTGGGTCGGCCGATCCCATGAATCTCCATTCTCCATCTGGCTGGAAGGCGAGATTGTGATAATGGCGCAGATGGCCAACTTGTTCGGGGGAAAGTTTTTGATATCTTGACAAGTCAAATGATAGGGTTTTGTGGAGAGTCTCTTTCGCGCTCTCTCCCGTGACCGTGATTGTGGTCGGCAGCGTTTGAGTCACCGTCGTAGTCATTATGGACAAGTCTGTTGCTTATTTGAAGGAAGTACTGCAACTATTGACTTACGATCAGAGTCCTGGGGTCAGTGGTTTAAATCATAGAGATACAATCATAGCAAGACGGTACGTCTTCCGTATCATCATTCAGGCGTCTCGTCAATGTGGGACCATGCAGTTCTAAACGAGACGGGCGAGAAACATAACTCAATGATCAGCCGTACCATAATAACGGTTCACTTAAAATCCAGGCGCTCCAGGTCAGCACAAACTGGCGTGACTACTTAGCCTCGCTCGGGCCTCGGTAGTAGCAATTACCAGAGAGGGGTTGACGAGGCCGGCCCGCGTGGGCCGGGTGTGCACAACGTCGATATCATGGTCTTCAATACTAAAGTATCATCTGGGTCGGTGTTGTCGGCGTTAAGATATCTAGATTCGTGATAGAATCGGTGTAGCGGGTGTAGAAATGGAGGACGTGGTCCATGTTGTTGCCTTACCATTTTTTGCTAATAAGGCGTGCAATGACATCTGTAGGATTGAGCGCACGACAGGGATACATGTGGTCTGCTGTGGCGGATTCGGGGGATCAATATTGCTCCAAGGCAAGAGGTCAAGGAAGACCTAGGTTCAAACGTCGATTTGAGATCGCTATTGGGCATATGCATATCTATATATGATGTAGGTAAGGTACTTATGTACTGTAGGCATGAATTGCACCACTTTTTGGTGAGCCCATCACCCATCAGGCCACCCCGTGCCACATGTTGACAGTTCTTAGAAGTCTGAGGCGCTCCTTGACCCTCTCTGGTGCTCTGTGGCCACTCAGCCTAGGGCTGGGCGTCATTCGAGACCCATTGTGGATAAACCAAAATCCCCCCTTGGAGACTGATCAGAATCCCATGGGAAATCCCCCAATGCCACCCTTGAAATACTGGCAATCCTTCATTATCTAAGCGAGCCCTTAGGACCCATGAAGGGGATCCTGGGGGTTATTTTAATCCTCATTCATACTGTCCCCTTGACAAATTAACAAAGGACAAATCAGTCACTTGGAACCCCCGACCAGCAGCCCGGCATCGTGGTCATCATGTCCCTATCCCTATCGACTGCGTACAGGCACACAGGCAAGCCGCACGAGACTCTTACCGGGGGCAAGGATGTCCCTATTGGCGGTGGGAGTTAGACTTACTTAAGATTGCCACCAGGCATAAACTCTGTTTGTTCGAATCTTGCCCAGTCAATCGGTGGACAGATGGCTGCCGGTGCATTCGCCCACCAGCCTTCGATAGGCCTTTTCGGTCCACAAACTCCCACACAAAGGTAAACCTTGTGTCAGAGAAGCGACATCTCTCCACTGTGGTCGATGTCCTTAGCATCTTCACTGAGAGTCTTTTTAGGTGGAAATAACCGGCCTCATCCACCTGGAAGTGTCCATTGCACAAGCACGATCACACGATTCGCTCGTCCAAGCTTTGGGGCTGGCCCAGCGCGGCCTGCCGACGATCCTAGGGCCCTGCGGTGTTCGAGATCTTCTGGGTACCCCATTATTGACGCCATCAGATGCACAGTGGCACCCAACGCAACTCTGTCATCGCACTGTGGCAGTGTGCCAGTCTCGTCTCTGTTTCTGGATTGTCGATCGCACCACCACTTTGTGACATTCCCTACTTACAATTCCTGTTGTGCGCAGCAGAACCGTCCTAGAGAGCTCATATGTGATCATCTCTCTCTATATTCAGTACGTTTCTAGTCGTTCCGTCGCCGCCATCATGTCACTGTCCTTCCAGCCTCAATGAGATCCAGGTCTGCGAGTACTGGCCTCCACACAACGACGACCATCGAGGCTGGCCTAGAGGCGTCGTTTTTCAACCAGACTGTCTTGGAACTTTGCGACAAACATATGATTTGGGGGTGTTTCTCACAGATATTCTCGCCAACGCTTTCGGGCCTTTGACCTGCTGGACCTGGCAATGGTCGTGCGAGATGGCGATGACGCCGATGAGTTTACCGTCGCTGCAATGACGCGTGACAGGGCCGCGCCTTCTCATGAAACCACTCCGACAAATATCACTACTCCTTCCAAATCTGGACTCTTCCATATCGATATTCCCCACCTTCCTCTGGCCACCGACATCGCTCTTGCCGCACTGTCGACGCTTCCCACTCCTCTCCTCGTCCTCTCTTCTCTCAAAACCGTCCTGGTCGCCAACAGTGCTTTAGCAAAGCTGCTCGGCCTCGACCACAGTGATCCCGACACCACTCCCACTGACCTCCTCAGAGGCCAGACCCTGTCTCAAATCGGTATTGATTTAGTATCCGACGGTGCTCCTGTCTGGGTTAGCTGGGACAAATTTCTGGACAATGTCGCGGCTGGCTTCAAATATGCCCCGGAGGAGATCAACACTCCTGGGGAGTCATTGCCTGGCATTTCTAGCGGCGAAACCACCCCTACCTCCAGTCCTTTAGTCCAGCGAGGTCGATCGCCTGGAAAACTCAAAACCCATAAAGTCCAAGACACCGTGGTTGATGTCATAATCAGTGCTCGACAATCAACCGTGGCAACTCACACACGCGGCCAGAGCCAGAAAAAGACACCCAGAGCCGGAGTTCGAGCGACCTGTCGCATGATCATTTCCATCTGGTCTCTAAGCTCTCAGCGCTTCTTCACCTTGACCTTTACCAGTTTGCCCACAGACCATCACCGTAGATCTCACAGCCAGTCTCAACCCGCGGCCGGCCGCGCTTCCTCTTCCAACTCAACCCACTCTTCAAGATCCTCACATTCCCATACTCCGACTTCGTCCGCCACCGAATCCCAGGCTGGCTCCCCGGCCGAACATGCCAACGGCTCCGCATTCCCTCCCACCAGCGCTCCTAGTCAGTGTCTGCACCCTTCCTCCTACACAGATTTCCAGAAAATCGTCAAAATGAAGAATGCCATGCTCAATGCCATCGACATACCTCTTGTCACAGTCTGGAAAGATCAGAGCGTTGCCTTTCCCAATCTTGCTGCTCGAAAACTGCTCGCGACTGAGGCCAAACCGACTTCTGATGATAGCTACGATTTCTTCTCTCGTTTCACACCATGGGCTGCAGATTATTCGAGACTCCTTGAAGAGTCCGAAAACCCGATTGTGGCTCTTTGTCATACTCAAAAACCTTTTAGCGGCTGGCAGGTCGGTTTGATAGACGACATTTCTGGCAAAAAGTCAAGGTTCGACGTCAGTGGTCATCCGGTGTTTGATGAGAGGAGCAAGGAGTTTCTCGCTGGCCTCTTGACTTTCAAAGACGTGACCGAATACGAAGAAAAGATTGCCTCCCAATCCGTTGAAAACGAAGAGAAATTTCGCCTCATCTGCGATACTATGCCGCAAATGTTGTGGACCACCAGACCCGACGGCTTTCATGATTATTTTTCGCAAAGGTGGTACGACTACACCGGCCTCAACCCAGGCAACAGTCTAGGTCTCGGCTGGAAACTTCCCTTTCATGAGGACGACATGCCAAAATCGGTGCAACGATGGACACATTCGTTAGCCACTGGAGACGAATACATCACCGAGTATAGGTGCAGGAGGTATGATGGGGTATGGCGCTGGATGCTTGGTCGGGCACTACCTCTTCGCGATCCCAAAAATGGCAAAATTTTGAAGTGGTACGGCAGTTGTACCGATATTCAAGATATCATCGATGCCCGTGAAGCTCAAACCAGGTCGAGGCAAAACCTCCTCGATGTCTTGCAACATTCACACATGACAATGTGGATCGTCGACCGCGACGAAAAGCTGACCTTCTTTGAAGGTAACTTCACGGCAGATGAACAGAAGATGGCAACTCTCGTCGGCAGCTCATTGACAACTCTGTTTCAGGAATACTTGGACATAGAGACCGCCCAGCGATTCACACGTGCCACGCGACGAATTTTGGACGGTACCTCGAGTTACGAAATGTGCGAGAACAGGGTTGGCGAACGGTGGTTCCGGTCAAAACTTGTCCCCTACAAAGGCAAGCGTGGCCCGAATGGCATTGAGGACGACAATTATGTCGCCGGGGTCATTGGCATAGGGAGCGAAGTCACGCAATTACGCCACCAAGAACAGGAGAACATCACACTTTTGGCGAATGAAACTGCAGCGAAAGAGGCAAGCAAGATGAAAAGCAACTTCCTGGCCAATATGAGCCACGAGATTCGAACACCCATTGCCGGCGTCCTGGGAATGTCAGACCTTTTGATGGACACTCAGTTAGACGACGAACAGAGCGACTTTGCTCAAAACATTCAACGATCGGCCAATTCTCTCCTCACTGTTATCAATGATATCCTCGATTTCTCCAAAATCGAATCTGGAAGACTTGATATCGAAGAAGTCCAATTCAGTTTAGGCGTCCTCCTCCGTGACGTCGGTAAAATGCTTTCTTTCGCGGCACAGCGGAAAGGTCTGGCATTCAGTGCCGACGTACATCTAAATCCCTCCGACGATCTCATTCTTCTCGGCGATCCCGGTCGGATACGTCAGATATTGACAAATCTTCTCACAAACAGCATCAAGTTCACATCAGACGGATATGTGAAGATGAGCAGCAAAGTTTTGAGTGATGCCAACGACACCACCACAATAGAATTCACGGTGGAGGACACCGGGATTGGAATAGAAGAAGAGGTCAAAAAACGACTGTTCAAGCCATTTACTCAGGCGGATTCCAGCACTGCTCGCCGTTTTGGAGGCACGGGCCTGGGCTTGACAATCTGCAAGAATCTAGTCGATTTGATGCATGGCTCTATTCGCCTCGACTCGAAATTGGACGCTGGCACAAAGGCAATCTTCAGCATTCCATTCAAGAAAGTCGAGTATCGGACTGGTTCTAGTTCTGCCCTTTTGGAGGTGGGCAACATGCCTGATCGACTACAATCCGAGTTGTCTTTGTCTATTGAAGGCTCCGGCAAAGATGAGCAGCGCAAGAGCAATAAAAACGTAGCAGTCGCTTCCAACAACCTATCATCAACCAACCTCTCACGACTTTCTTCGTTACAGAATGACGTGCAACCACCAATCCCAGAAAAATACCTCCAGAGAGAGAACTATCATATTCTGGTAGTTGAAGGTAAGCTCTAGTCCAGCATTAGTGAATGTCTCATCTGACGATGCTAGATAACCCTGTCAATCAGCAAATCGCTCTCAAGTTCATCAAGGCCTTCGGCTTTTCAGTCTCGGCAGTCTGGAACGGAAAAGAGGCTTTGCAGTATATCCTCAAGGCAACTGCAGAGGATTTGAGTCCCGAGGAATCTCTGAAATACCCTATTCCCGCCGTGGTCCTCATGGATGTTCAAATGCCCGTATTGGATGGCTATCACGCCACTCATTTGCTCAGGCATCACGCTCCTTTCACCAGCATTCGTGCCATTTCCACCATTCCTATCGTAGCCATGACGGCGTCTGCCATTCAAGGCGATCGAGAGAAATGCGAGCGGGCAGGGATGGACGATTACATTGCAAAACCCGTCAAACGAGCGACCCTAGAGCAGACCATTATCAGATGGATCACCAATGGACGTGTGCCACTGTCAGCATCATTGCGACCTGACATTGAGAGGAAAACTAGCGGCGACCGATCATCAACGTGTACGGGACATGACGCACTTGCCGCCGAATTTCGCGTACCGGCATCAAATCTTTCGGGCTCGGATACGGAACAGCATTCCGCAAAGTCTGCGACAGGCCCCAATCCTCATGTCAATGTTGGGCATCCCAAACTTTCCAAAGCATTCATGAATTCGAATCCTTTAGGTGTCGAGACCGAAGGCGATCGTGTGATGCGCCGAGTAGAAGCAGAAGACCAGGCGCGGTCTCTTCGAGATGCAAAATTGATCAGTGCAACAGAGGAATCAAGCCAAGCTAGGATTCCACAAATCATCTTCGATGGAGACCGGCCTATCGATGCAAGGTCGTCTCCGCTGGCCATGAGTGGTTCGACCAGCCATCCAGGCGGACCTACCTCATGTCTTGCCTTGACAGAAGAAAACATTTCACGATTCAACAGTGCTTATGGTACAGATGGTTCGAGAGGATTGTCAACGACTCCATTGTATTCGAATGAAGCGCTCCATTCGCTTTCTGATATTCCCGGTCCCCCTCCGGACAGCCCAATCGCGAACAGCGATTCGGTGGTTGCAGGTTCGGATTCTCAAGATCTGATCGAAAGCATTATCAATGGCGCCAAAATCACCTCAGACCCGCATGATCATACAGAAGTCGTTGTTCAGGAACCTACTTCGCAAAACGGTCGAGGGCCTCTGGGGGCTCTGTCAGCTTCCAATCGACAGAAGAGTGATTGGTCAACCAGCACAGCCAGGCCGGACAAAGGTGATTGAAATCTTCTTGCCTTCAAGAAACCAATAGCATAAACTCATCCATGGTTTGTCGGATGCCACACGCCGAACCTTTAAGCATGCCCACGATCTAATTGATTCTAAGGATCACTTTTGTACGGCTTTGTGTGAACAGACGCCACCACTGTGAATGCGGGGTTTGTCACGGAGGTTCAAGTCGTGTCTTTGTTTTATGAAGATGACCGGTGATCACAATTCATGACGAGCTGCTGATGATGCCATAGATGCGTCGGAACAAGGGGGCCCAGTTGCGACAATCACTTTTTTCCGTTGGCGCATGTAGATATTAGAGTCTTTCGAGCCATCCACAGCAGTCTAGGGATGAACACAAGTTTCTCCCCCGGCCAAGATTTAAATGAGAATGAGAGAGATTTGATACTTAATAACTCGACAGAGAACGACACGTGACGATCTTGCCACGCATACAGGACACGAACTCATTTCTGTCGTTTCGATGTCAATCCTTGGAGTATACCTCAGATGGATGTGAGGAGACACGCTGATCCTGCCATCTAGACCTCGGTCTACCTGACCTTCGAAAGACAAAAATTGGTACTCGAGCTGGGCGAGATTAATTCTCATAGGAAGCCGACTCAGACGATACAACGTCAAACCAACAAAGACAGACCTAGACTCTCATTCTTCTTGAATGGAGGACTCAAAGTGCTCAATTCTACTGCCGACAGCCGTCATCGGAGCCTGACTCTGAAATCACCAGGGATTCATGTATGGCACTAACGTAATCAACAGGGCAAAATTCGTAACGATGCAGGTCCCAAAATTACTGGATCGGACCACTCTGGCATGGAGGAGACTAGCTACCTTAACTCTCACCTAGTGAGCACGAGCTCCTCACCTGATGAGGTGAGCACATGGCGACGTTGCGGCCCACTGGGGTTAGTCGCACACAACTGTCGAATCAAATGCCGCATCTGTCAAGCATGTCACGAGCATGTCGAGTCACCAAATGACGGTATACCGCCGGTTGCCGACGACATCATCAAATATTGCCCCATTCTAGAGAATCTATTGCTTGTAATGCATCGATCTGCCGAACCAGAGCTCCAACATTGGCTCGAAGAATCCGGGGTCATGCGCATTCGGGTTAAGCAGGGATTCTACTAGGTCTAGGTAGCTAACCATTTCAGACCCCTCGTCCATCCGGTCTACCCAGTGAAGTGTATATTCCTCGAGGAGGAGTATGCGTGCACATTACCCCATGGCCGGCGACACCCAGGTTCTTGTGTTTATTCGCATGCATGGTCAGCGGATGTGCTCATGAACCGGGGTCGGGTCGTGATCGCCTGTGGGGTGTGACACACTACTGAAGCACCTATAACTACCTCATGTGCCCTCCAGACCGTTTCACTTCCAGATCAGATCGCTTCCCAAATTCGATTGGCATCTTTGTCGTGATATTATCCTATCCCACAAGCTCTATCCAAACCTACCCATCATCTCCATCTCACTTGCTCCCACCTCCGTTTCACTCTAACACTGTATCACCCCCCAAGAATAGACTCACCTGCGTTGAACAGCTTGAACTCGATTCGAAACAAGAGGAAAAAATGGCATACGCAGCATACTACGACATCCCTCCCCCACTAGTCGACCATCCCCACGAACGATCACATCAACATCAAAATCTCCTACAATACATTGCACGACGCCCGGTTCGAGCAGAGGAACACCCAAACCAGCCGGACGTGGACTTTCGCGACGCGATCAAGGAATTCTACATTGAAGTCGAAGTGCCAGGAATCAAGAAACCCAGCGAAGTGGCCATCTCATGGACTGGATCGCGGTCATTACTACTAACGGGCTCGATTTCGCGACCGGAATACGACGGGGCGGCTAAGAAAGACGGCGAAGAAGAAGACCCAGAGCATCCCCACGGCGATCAGGTTCACATCCTTGTTGGAGAGAGGAGGATTGGTCCCTTTAGAAGATATATTAATTTCCCTTCCGATGTCGAAAAGGTTTCGGTTACCCTGGAGGCCGGTTTGTTGAAGATCAAAGCACCTAAGAAAGGATATGCAGAGGCTGCGGCCGCTAAAGTGGACGTCGAGCATGAGTGAGTACTCCGTACTCTCACCAACCCAGAGCTTTGTTGGCTTTTTGGCTTTTGGCCCTACCTATTGCGCATTCCCACCATTTGATTGTCGTATCGTCCCCAAATATCTGATTTTTGAATGCAAAGTACAGGCCGGTATGATCTACCGTTGTTACCCATGGGTGGTGTTTAGGATAAGAAAGGAATGCATGACCTGGTAAGAAGAGAGGGAAATACCTAGGCGGTGACATGTCGTGGGCTCCGAACTCGAAAGCAGTCGGGTTTTTAATGAAATGAGTATGTTCGCAGGTACCAGTAATCAACGACAGCATGGTTGGACGATAATCCCAATGGGAAATAATCCTCATAACTATGATACGTTCACTAATTCTTCATCTGTACGTACTCCGTAGGTCCCAGGGTCTTTTTAGTAAATCTAGGCCATCGTGCCCAGCCTTCTTAGCCCTCGGCAATCCATGCGAGACGTGATGGTGTGTGTTTCCATCTACCCGATCCAGTGATTACCATCACCTTGAGTTTGGTTGAACCTTTGTTATTATTATTGTAACGCTTCCCTAATGGTTGCCACCAGGTGGCTCGAGCTCCCGGCTAGCATGGCACGCATGGCTGTGGCAGCGGTAGCGGCTGACCGTGCGAGCTGAAGACCTAACGTTTGAACAAGCCAGTGCCAATCCATATCATTGGTCCACCAAATAAATTCATTGAAGCTTGATTCCGCATTCTACCCTCTGCGCAAACCCAAATGTGGATGGGGCTCGAGCTCGATGGTGTCGGTTTGGAAGCCTCTGGGTCATGCCTAAAGAAATGGATCTAAAATTGGTAAGTCCCGTGGCGAAGATGAGGTTTGACAAGAGCCTCAACTCTAGGTACCTACCTTCCATTATCATCAAGACTCTTGACTTTAGTTTCCTTTTCTTTGGCCTCACCTGTCGAAATTCTCCGCGCCAGGCGATGATGCTTCGACGGACGCGAATACCTTGACAAACGTATCTGGAGACCAAGATGACACGATGATTACATTGAGAAACTCACATTTCCATTGTTGTTGTTGACAAGCAAGCGATGGACATACACCACACCTCAACCAGACGAATCTCGATTGTCTTCTAGTGAGCAAAGAAAACCACTTCTTCGACTTCTCACCGTGTGCGATACATTTCCGCCGGCTTTCCTCTTCTCTGTCTCATTTTCCGCCGAGATGAAAATCAACCAACTTTTCCCACAGCGGCGGTTCGGAGCCTCTGGCGAACGTGAGGCGACTGTTCGAAAACACATCCCATGGATTTCATCACCGCTCCAGGAGGATGTACAACCCGATTCCACACAGCAAGGACATAATGCAGGATCAAGTTCGGCGACACTTTCAGGTACCAATGGACCGAGCGATGGAGGATTGAAACTGCCTCCGTTCAAACATCGCCATGAAGCAAGCACGATTGAACTCTTCTATGATCTTTTCTTCGTGGCGAATCTGGCCACTTTCACTAATAACCACGAAATCGTGGACAGTAAATGTAAGTTAGCGGAGAATTGTGGAATTGTTGAGGGTTTGGCGGATGATGAACGACTTTCTTCGATATCAATTCATTCCATCCAGTCGAACGAGGTACCCCGTGCATATTTTATGGATATTTGGGCTAATCACTTTCACAGCATTACGAAACTACATTGGCTTCTTCACGATTCTGTGGTTCACATGGCTACAGACATCCTTGTTCGACGTCCGATTCGGAGTGGATTCGGTCTTGCAGCGAATCTTTAACATCACATCCTTCGGGATCATGACGGGATTTGCCGTGGTGGGCGCCATCTATGACACAACACACCTGGTCGAAAACATCAAGGGCTTTCGAGCCATGTGCCTCGTCCTCATGACATCCCGGTTGATTCTTGCGCTCCAGTACGGGGTCATCTTATGGTTTGTCCGCCGTTACAACCACACTTGGCTACCTTTGCTCAGCACCATGGGCGTTTTGTTCCTCGCTGCCATGGGCTACCTCGGAACATATTGGGGATTCGACGTTGACGACTTTACTTCCACGGCCCCTCATACTTACTACGCCTGGTATGGTATTGCCGTCGCCGAGGCCGCCGCTGTTATTACCATTTCTTCCATTTGGAGAGTCGTCAGTTTCAAACGGACACATCTCGTCGAGAGAGTCGGTCTCTTGACTCTTATCATGTAGGTTCTTTGCTGAATGAGTTCAAGTCGTGCGCCAGACTAATACATGATCTCCGGTGTCTAGCATGGGCGAAGGCATCATCGGCGTAGCCAAATCCGTATCCATGATCCTGCAGACATCACGAGATACCGAGGCTGCCGACATTGGCAACATTGCATCATCGGTGCTCGTCATTTATTTCATCTGGGTCTTGTACTTTGACCAGATCGAGCACGAACGATTCGGCACCATCCGACAACAAGTCTGGGCGATCCTACACTTTCCATTACACGTGGCCATGCTGCTAACGGTGGAGGGCACGGCGGCTTTGATATTGTGGAACATCATCGCCAGATATCTGTGAGTTGTCACCCAGACCAAAACTGGGCTTTTCAAGTACTGACCAGAATGCCAACTCAGCCGCGGATGGATAGACTATGTCAACAATATCCCCGCGAGTATCAACTCGACGTCGGAGATGGTTGAATATCTAGAGACGGGGATCTTGGTGATTGAGGATCTGTTCAAAGAATCGCATACGGACTTAGCGCATACATACAACTACCACCACAATTTGACGTCAATTTCCAACATCTCTGCGCCGTTCAATACGCCGGCGTGGAACGCCCAATTCACCCCACTGCTCCAGGATCTAGCGTTTGGTGTGGTCAACGCCATCTTCACCAAATTCGGCATCGAGGGCCCCGAACAGGACGAAACGATCCATATGACAGAGAGCGAGCGATCCGAAGCCCTGGCCAACGTCTTCTCCACCGTGTTTGCTTACGTGTATATCGCTGCGGGCGCATTCGCCATGCTCCTCGGTGTGCTCTACTGGTTCGGCAAGACCAGAAAGTCCTTGGCCGAATGGTACGCAATCCTCATTCGGGTTATCTTTGGTTTGGGTCTTTGTGGCTTCTCCGCCATCGCCTTTACCGATGGTGGTGCTTCAGACGGTTTTACTTTCAGTGCTTGGCCTATTCCAGTGATCATGTTCACGTATGGCGTCGGTAAGTGCCTCGGTCATCAGAGGATCAGTTATATGGCTCTTGTTGTGAAAATGAAGCTGACTTCTGAACCAGTGATTTTGCTGGACAATCTAATCCTTTGGTGGGGGAATAGAGCAGTGAAAAGGAGAAATAAACAAGCGACCCAACAACATGCTCGGCCTGGCATGCTAGACTTGAAATTTGGCTCACGTTCGAATGATGCGACGGCGCAACGTACTGCGGAAAAGTTACCTGCGGGGAATGAATCGGCGGTGTAATGAAATGGGATTCTGAACAGGGATAAATATGATTCATCAACTGTATAGCAAGCTATATACTACCTGTATAGAGTCCTTGAGACTGGTTTGATGTGACTTAGTAGCATCCTCTACTAGCGCAATGCAGCGAGGAGTTTAGCAAACACTAATACTCTTGGCGTTAATTACAGGGGCAAGTGGCATCATCTCGGAAGCGACGACTGAGGGACGGGGTTCACGGGCACTTTCCCAGATGCGGGCGTCAAGTAAATACTTTACCGAAGCAGGAACTCTCCTCGTACCCCAACTCAACAAAAAATAAAATCCCAAGGAGTCAAGGACTTTATCCATACGACGAAACTACTGTACATTGACAGCCACAGCGACGAGTCCTTGTTCTCACAGACATTCATTCCCTTTCTATTCAACTCACCCTCCCCAATCATGACCTCCACCAACGGCGTCAACGGTACCCCTCACCAAAAACCCTCTCTTCCTCCAGTCTACATTGTCGCAGTTGCACGAACACCAGTTGGCAGTTTCCTGGGGTAGGATGAACCTGTCTTGTCCTACACACCATATTGTTTCTTACATCTTCTAGATCTCTATCATCTCTGTCTGCTACTCAACTTGGCTCTCACGCCATCAAATGTACGACCCTTCCATCAAATCCCCCGCTTTAGCACGACTGACCGCTCTTCATAGCTGCTCTCGAGAGAGTACCAGAAATCAAACCCTCGGATGTGGAAGAAGTCTTCTTTGGAAATGTCTTGTCAGCAAAGTAAGGCAGTACTGCTACCTTGAACTACCTGGGCCTTGCTAACTGGCACTTGCAGCCTCGGTCAAAACCCTGCCAGACAGTGCGCCTTGGGTGCAGGTCTTGAACCTTCCACGGTCTGCACCACCGTCAACAAGGTCTGCGCCTCGGGTCTCAAGTCAATAGTTCTGGGAGCCCAGACCATCATCACCGGAAATGCCGATATTGTCGTCGCCGGCGGTGCAGAGTCCATGTCCAACGTCCCTCATTACCTCCCCAACCTTCGAACCGGTGCCAAATTCGGCAACCAAAGCCTTGTGGACGGCGTCTTAAAAGATGGTCTGACGGATGCATACGGCAAAAAGGAACACATGGGTCTTCAAGCTGAAGAGTGTGCTCAGGATCATGTCTTCAACCGAGAACAACAAGACGACTATGCCATCAAGTCGTATGAAAAGGCACAGGCAGCACAAAAGGAGGGTTTGTTTGACTGGGAAATTGCACCCGTTCAATTGCCCGGCGCTCGAGGCAAGCCTGGTGTCACAGTGGACAAGGACGATGAGCCCAAGAATCTCAATGCCGATAAGCTACGATCGATCAAGCCAGCTTTTATTCCTGATGGGGGCACCGTCACCGCTCCCAATGCCTCTCCATTGAATGACGGAGCGGCTGCCGTGGTTTTGGTGTCAGAAGCCAAACTTAAGGAGCTCAACATCAAGCCTCTGGCCAAGATCCTTGGATGGGGCGATGCCGCCCACCAGCCCAGCAAATTCACCACCGCACCAGCTCTTGCCATTCCCAAGGCTTTGAAGCATGCAGGCGTCAGCCAAGACCAAGTCGATGCTTTTGAGATCAACGAGGCTTTCAGTGTGGTTGCTCTTGCCAACATGAAGATCTTGGGCCTATCCGCAGACAAGGTCAATCTTCACGGTGGAGCGGTTGCTATCGGTCATCCCCTAGGTGCCAGCGGTGCCCGTATCATCACAACATTGCTGGGAGTATTGAAGGCCAAAGGCGGTAAAGTGGGAGCTGCGGCTATTTGCAACGGAGGCGGTGGAGCCAGCGCTCTGGTACTGGAATCGTTGTTGTAGGAACAAGCAAAAAGTTTACCAAAATCCAAAAGTCTGAGCTGTCTTGAAAAGGGCCATCTCAAGAGAAGGGTCAGCGCCATTGAAAAGACGACTGTGTCGAGATTAAAAGGCCAAGACTGGGATCACCGCCACGGGCAAGAAGACCATCATTTGACCTTGTTTCCTCAATACCCTGAAGCCCGTTCTTCGGAAAGTTGGTATCAAGGGAAACTTGCATCATATTTGGGGAGAGACCGTTGAGGTGAATTGCATGGTCTGGATGGTCTGGATGGTCTGGACGGTCTGGATGAGACTGGACAAGATTCGAGGAAAGAAAAGCAAACAGTGCAGAGCAGAGCAAATGGGGCAGAGTAATGCTGTTGGTGGTAGGGAGACAACTTAATTGAAAGGGAGAATAAGCTCTCTAAGAGAGACTGAGTTGAGATGCCTGCGAATGGATATCAACGGGGCAGCGCAGGCGTATATAATGTTATACCCATTATCACATCCTTACCAGTATCATCAGTATCATCAGTATCATGAGAACCATGAGTTATCATTCATGACCCTTGTCAATTACCCCTTGTGCCTTGTTAACATTCAGTATTAATCCAGCCGTCGAGCTCGAATCAGACCACTGCATGGGGCTATCAAAGTCGCCACGAAAAGATACAAGTGTATAAATAGTACTCGTGCAATTGACAAACTGTATCATTCATTATTCATAGCCGCAAAACAAATTACAATCCATACAACCGTGACACCATACATCCGGATATCCATCCATTCACCGACCCTCCTCTCTCTTTTAGCCTGAGCCTCACTCCCCTTTCCCCAAAATCAACTCAACTCAAGCCCTCGTCTTCATCTTCTCTTTCTCTCTCTCTCCCCTCTTCCCCTCCCCCTTCCCCCTTCCATCTCTCGCCTTCGTCTTCGCCTTTGGCTTTGCCTTCGCCTCCTCCTCCCTCACAACCTCGCCCACCACAATCCGACAAAGCCAACCCACCAACTGCTCCGGCGACCAACCCCAAATAACCTCTTTGCCATCATCCCTCCCATCCCTTCCATCTCTCCTCTCCGGTCCAACACCATATCCCCACTCCACCTCCTGCATGAACCTCTCCAAGACTTCCAATTCCCCCTCCCCGACCGTCCAAGTCATGACGCCACGATCGATTCCAGCCTCGGTCTCGTCGATCTCCATTTCTTTGCCTAGGAGGGCTTGGATACATGGACGGATTGAGCGTGGGCCGTGAAATCGTGGACGTAGTGATTTGCGGTAGATGATGTGTAGAGTGCGGAAATGCGTGTTGGTGAAGGAGCCGGATGTGGAGAGGGGGGAAGTAATTGAGCGGCGGGGGTCGGATGGGTAGGAAGGGGGGAGGAGGTAGGATGGGAGGGATGGTGATGGGCGAGAGTGGGATGGTTGGGATGATTGGGATGGGATTTTCGAGGTGTTTGCTGTGGATGGGATGGAGGTTTTGGTTCTGGTCCAGCCGGATGTATCGTCAAGTCGACTGTCATCAGCACCACTTGACATGGATTGATTGTCGATCGTCTCTTGCTTTTGCTCTTGCTCTTGCTCAACTTTCGACCCAGATCCCCATATCCACTTCCTCCAACCAGATTGAGACTTCGCCTCCTTCTCTCGACCGACAACATCCTTAATCGGAGTCGGCGTAATATCTTCTGACATCTCCTCATCACCCAACGACTCCATTTTCTCTCCCTCCTCCTCTGTAACATCTTCTTCATCCCATTGAGCAGAACTGTGGTCTTGAGGTTCACTGCCCTGCAACTCCCGATTCAATTGCTCCGCCAAATGTCCTGCCACCGAATCATGGATCGAATCGTCGGTTGTCGATTTCATGCTAAAACTGCTTTCCATGCCATTGACATCCACACCACGAGATCGTTCACTGAAAATGACGCGTCGAACAGCAAGTGGCGTTGCAGAATTGTCTTCTTCACTGGCTTGGGCTTGGGCCATGCTAAGTCTTGTGCCTTTCATAGCAGAGCGAGGTGTTGGTGGGCGCATTGGAGATTGCATCGTGGTTGTGGAGGTAGCGGCTGGGAATCGAGGTGGAGGAGTTGTCATTTCGTTCATGGAGTCGTTGAAATTCACAGTAACTCTGGTGGCGGGTGGTGATGGTGAGGAGATACCTTCTGGAGCACCGAGTGTGTTGTTGATGGGATCGAGAGATGATTCTTCACCTCCTTCGGTGGAGATGGTGCTGTGTTCTATATGGTGGGAGGATACTCGTTCGATCTCATTCTCATTTTCATGCGACTCCTGATCTTGATCTTGATCTTCGTCTTTGTCCTCTGTGTTAGTATCCTTGATAGGAGAGCTGAAACTGATTCTCCGATACAGGGGTCCATCTTTTCTGGGCGTGCCAGCCATGATGTCCATATCGAACATACCACTGGCTCGGTTTCTGCCTTGTTTCTCTCTTCTGATCTCACCAGCTCCGAATTTCAATTTGGCGGGGTCAGGTTCTTTCCAAAACAGCATTCCGCTTTGATCGTCGAGATTGGATGTCAAAAATGTGGATTGCTCTTGGGGAACGGCGATGTCGTCGCCTCTCTTCCAAGGACTAGGGATCAGGCTTCGACGGGGACGAGCTGTGACAGTATTTTCTTCAACTTCTTGAGCAGATTTTCTGGGGAGTATCTCTTGACCTGGTGGTCTATCCACATGGCTTTCTCCTTGTGGACTGGAAGAATTCTTTGCTTCGGCAAGCCAGATGTCTTCGTAATCGTCATTTTCATGGTCATTTTCGATACTCGGTCCGGGAGCTCCAAGGTCGGTGAGGGTTTCGGAGTCGGAAGTGTGAACATGTTGTCCCTGGTTCGAAGACTTCTGTTCAACCTCGTCTTCATCGTCACTACTGTCAATGACAATCACCTGGCTCTCGCTAGCATTCTGGATTTGTCGGATGATTTCTTCCCGCTCAAGCTGCCACTCCCTCTCTCGACGCGCCTGAGTGTCCAGGAATGATTTGTCCGCTGTGTCCAGAGTGCGATGGTCGGGTGTTTGCATCAGCGGGTGCCCAAAGTCATTATCCTTGGAAATAGGATTCGAGGGCAACTGTACAGGTGTTTGTTGTACGGTGGTCTCTCCACGCCAGACCTGTGTTTGCGGCTGAGTTTTCTCGTGCTGGTGAGCCTGATATTTGGGAAGATCCTTACTCCGAACCTGGTTGATCACACCGACATCGCGAGTCTCCTTTTCTGCAGGACTGGATGACTGTCGTTTTGCGAGCTCCTCTCCAAATCGAAGACCAGCCCTGAGCTCTCGCTTGGTGCCGGAGTCAAACCCTCCAAACAAAGGACCCTCGAGCTCCTGTGATCGACGTGTCGAGTCTTTGGACGCCACTGAGCTCAACTGACTGGGATGGTCTGGTGAGACCACATCTTGTAATGCAATCCCCGCGAACAATGCACCTGCTGATCCGCGATGAGCGTGCTGTGGAGTGCGTCGAATCACCTGCTTGGGAGGAGAAGGTAATTCGGGAGATGGGCATATTTGAGGTGTGACTTTTCTGTTGGTGATGACGGGAGCACTGAGTAGAGATCTGCTAGGCTGTTGTATAGCTGGCGGGGGTGATGACGGGACGGTGCTGGAGAGATCACTCTCATCAAGGAGGTTCAATGCTGGGTATTTTAGAACCGATTGCTGTCTTGAAGATGACACAACCACATTGGGAATGTCATGTTTTGGTTCGAGCTGCGGTGACCGATTATCCCGATTTTCCTCGATCTCTTCAACAGTATCAGCAAGATTATTCCTCAACTGTCTCGCTGATGGGATTGAATCGAGATCGATCATGGTGAACCCTTCACTTTCCAGAACTGTATCAAATCCGACCTCCATTTGCTGTTGTTCTTTTTCATCCACAAATTGTCCCAAATCATCCGACTCGCCATGATAGGACGAGGTAGGTGACGGGGTTGGATAGCTGATGGCGCTGTTGACTGAGACTTTGCGGGTGTCGGTGGAGGGACGGCTGAGACGCTGGAGGTTGTTAAGTTGACCAGAAGGAAGAGATTGAACCACATCTTCATCCGTCGTCCGTGATTTACTCAAAGCCGCTCGATGTCGAACCGAAACTCTATTTAGGTCGATGTGTCGCAGCTCTGGGGAATTGCTAGCGTGTGACTCGTTGTCTTGATGGAAGATACCATTGTCATCTTCTGCATCCGTATCAGGGCGGATCTCAAAATCGGCTGTGGACAGTGATCCTTTCTTCGCGCCACCAGCTGGTTCCACGGTTATTGAAGAATCATGCTCAACGTCGACCGCTGCCGCCGAGCTTGTGCTTCCACTTTTGCGCGACGTTGTCCTTCGTTTGCGTGGGGATGGGCTCTTCCTCCTAGTCCTCTTAGTCCAGTCATCACTGTCTGCATCGTCTCCCAAGGGTCGAACGTCCAAGTCTGTCACACTCTGTCTGCGCGAACGACTGCTGCCACGAGCGGAACGAACTGGAGTGGCGCTCCTTCTTGTTCTTCTTCTCGTGTTATCCGAACTGGTATTTTGAGATGCTCGCCCTCGCGATGAAGTAGGGGATGAATCTTGTCGCAGAGGGATTTTCATGGTTCGAGTCATCGTTGCGGTGCCCCCGGTCATACCACTCGTACTTCCATCCATGTCATCCTCCATCTCTTCCGGTTCTGCTTCCACAGTCACTCGGATCTTCCAGGGGCTGAGGTTCTGTTCTGACACGGTGCGAAAGGGTGACGAAGGGATTGCGTTGTAGTCAAAGCTCGTGGCTATTGGAATGGGTTTTTGCGAGCTTTTGCTAGGTGATGAACTTGGTCGATTCGAGGGTGCGGATCGACTAAGGGCGATGTTGCTTTCGTTGTCGTCGTGAAAGGAACTAGCGAGAGGGTCTGGCGAACTGGAACTGCTGCCGTGGACAGATTTCGGAGTGTTGGCGGAGGATAATTGGAGCATGGCTGTGTGTATCTGTACTTATGGTATCTGTGTGTACCTGTGCGTGCGTGCGGTACGCAGATCGAATGGTGGTGGGGAGGGGAGATTGCACGGTTGACTTGAGGTCAATAATCACTACCTGCATTCGGTGGACAGAGTGAACTGCATAGGTTTCAGGTCTGTCTTTCAGGATCGATCATGCTGGTGTCCTGATGATGGTCTCAGCAGAATCAATACGAGTACAGAGGTTCGCAATGTCCTGTAGTGCTTGATGCATGAATCACAGTGTGGGTAAGACTGATGGATTGTCGGAGGTTGATTTGTTTGTTTACAATGACGTTGATTTTGCGGCTTTTGATTGGCTAAAATCAATGACTAGGACCCACCCATGTACTCCTTTTCCCCTGTGCACATCTCCATATTTTCTTCACATCATTAATGTAATTCACTATTTTAAAGTGGTAGGAAATACTCTGCTTTGTTCGAGGTCCACGGTCAACTTTGTCAAAATGTTGAAAAGTCATATGTGGCAAAATTTACCGCTGGTCCCGTCTCAGCCGAGAAGACCTCATATTCATCCACACCCCATTCTGGATGATTGATACCATCAATATACACCTGTGGCTCAATCGCAAGACAGCTGTACTGGTTGACGAATGATGTGGCACTCTCTGAGTTGTTGTTCCGCTCTTGCTGACTTGGTTTGATGGGGATCGTCCCATTTTGACCATTGCAACTATACAACTGAATCCCCAGCTGGTTGGTGGACACATCGAGACGGATGCCTGTAGTTTCAGACCACAGAGACAGGACTGGGTACGCGGAAGAGGTGGATCCGCCACCGACTGGTCGATCGACTATGAAGGCATTGTCGATTCCAGTACAGTTGTTTCCACAAAGCCCTTGAGCTTTGGCAATGGATTCAGCAAGGACTTTGGGCTGGGTGAAGTCCAAGGCAGGTGTGTCGGCAACAGAGCCAATAGCGCCGGTAGGAATCAAGATAGGGTCAACTTCAATATAACGATCTGAATATGGCATCCATAATGTGGTGTCTTCCAAGATGTTCTCTTGCTTGAAAGCATTGAGATTCCAATAGAAATGGGTGGCCAACATAATTGGGGTTGCTTCATCGAGTGCATGAGAGACCAATGATGTTGTCAGACGAGGACGTAATTCACCTCGAGGGCCACTCGGGGCGTTGCTCAACGAGTACGTTGCAACAGTCAGGACGGTGCCAGGGAAGCCTTCGTATCCAGTATCAAGCAGACTGAACGTGATACTCGAACTTGAGTTGGCCACCACAGTCCAATTCCGCTGATCATACCCGACATCACCACCATGGAGAGTGTCAGCGCCATCATTTTCATTGGTTGGAATGTGGAATGTCTCGGTGCCGAGCTCAAAGGTTCCATTCTTTATTCGATTTGCATATCGACCAACAATAGGACCGAAATAGGAATGGTATGTGGCCGTGTCATTGACGTACTCTTCTGGAAGGTCATAGCCTGGGACAATGTCCTGGTCGTTGCCATCACGGTCCTGGACCAACAATGATGTCAGCCGGGCACCATAGGGAATGAATGTGGCAGTGATATTGTCGGCAGTCAATGTGTATAATGTCAACGGGTCTGTGGATGGGTCGTGTCCCAAGACCTGAAGAGCGAAACAGAGGGAGATGACTGCTGGTATGTTGAACATCATGCTGCCGGTGGGAAAGTGAGAAAGATGACCTGGAGAGGATTTGAGGGTTTTGTGGAGCTTGCTGAGCGAAATGAAGGGTCATCAGAGTAGTATTTATAAGTTCAGTCACCGGCTATATGGCATCCTGGACGAACAGGTGGGTGAGAAGCCAGGACAAAGGTGATGAAGATCCAACGCCAGACCTGGGATTTGTCAACGAGTGTCACCGCGTCGATCGAGCGTGCTGCATCGTCGAAGCAGTCAACGAAACCATATACAGAGCGGGAGAAGGAATGAGCAACATCGGCCGGCAGGATGGAAGAAGACAAAAGCCGTGTGGATGTGAGAAGATGCATGCTGGAGAAAGCAAGAGAAAGTAGAGAAGATGTCATCATTGTGGGGGGTTGACAGTGAGAATCCCGACCCCAGAAAACCTACAGGCGCTTTGGGCTCTAGCGAGAGCGCCCTCCCCGCTAATAATACCTAACTTCCAGTGGTGCAGGGCTTCTATTAGACAGTGCTGTATGCCCACCAACGGCAGGTGTTTCTATGCCTAAAAAACCCTCGAACCCTGCCCATGGCGCTCCCGCGGTAACCCCGCACCCCCGGAGATGCCCTGGACACACTACTCCGTAGTTTAGAAATAAGTTGAGCTCGCCCACAACCACACCGGCTTATTTCCTATCAGGTCAAAGATTTGTGATGCGTCATTCATATCCTTGCACCTATATCCAGTCTCGTTCTCTATGAATATCTCTGGCACTCGGCTGTCTTCGATGTAGCGTTACACTGGTGCTCCCACCGTGGTCTTTCTCCCTCACAATCTCCGCATTAGGTTGGGATAGACACTGCATACTTTGTCACCTCATTCATGCCCCAGCCTGCCTCGGATCCACCTCGACGAGATGAACATCCATGTACACAGGCCAGTCAGGCGCCAGGTTGCTCCAGCCCTCCGAAAGTGGCTTAAGCGCATCCTCTACAGCCTTTTTGTCCACCGTGCCCGGTGGTAGACCCTCGGTTTGTGCAAGCTTCAACAGGTCCTCCTCGAGTTCTTCCTGCAGCAGTCGACTCGGCTGGGGAAGGAATGTTCCTGATCGGCCTTGATGTGTGTGAAGTGTTGCGTACGGTAGGGCGGGTCGGGTCGCTGCCTTTTCTGCCAGGTCACTCAAGGTGTTGAGAGCACTCAGTCCACCAATGGTCCGCGTGGATCTTGTGACATGAACATTTTGACTCGCTGACCGATCCATGGCCGGGGCTTCCAGCTCTTCATCTTCTTCTGATACAGAGTCATCCCCTGACCCATCTTGTTTGTCTGCATCGTCTCGATCGCGCCCACGCTTTCGTGCGTTTGTTGCTTCACCTTCTTTGCGTGAAGTGGCAAAGAAGTGGTGAGCAGCAATCTGAGCCTGGTGGGACTGCAAGTTGAGCTCTTTTTCTGTAAAGAGAGAGTTGATGGAGTAGACTGGAGCTGTTTGGTGGGCGGTCGCAGCCCTGGAACGGTCTCCGGGGGTGGACACGCCATTGCGGGAAGGCGAGCCAAAGTCGTCGTCGGCAAACTTGCGCTTGCGCTTGCCGTTTCCATCCACTCCATTTAGATCTTCTTGCTCTCGGTGGCGGGTGAATCGAGTCTTGCGGCTGGTAGTGTGGCCACCAGGGCTGGCAGGGTTGGTGATGCTGAACTGGCTTGGATGAAGGAGGAGGGCGTTGGTGTCTGCGATGTCGAGTTGTTCTTTCTCCTTCATCAGACGTTGACGTTTACTGGAGAGAGACTGAAAGAGGCGTTCACGCAGGGTATTGGTCATATGCTCGCATTCTTCGGCGGCAAGGTGGAGACGATAGTCGCATTCGTACTTGAGCCGTTCAAGACGAGCTTGGTGTGCATTCTGCGGAGAGCAAGTCAGTAAAAGGACGAGAGCGACTCCAAAAATAGAGATTGTACCATTAATTGGATCAGCGCGAGCTCTTTGGCTTCTTTTGCGTCGTTGACCTCGTTCACAAACTCTGCGTACCACTTGCCAGCCAGTGACGACATCTGGGATTGATACGGTGTGCCAGACGCAGCAACCTCTGCAATTCTAGCCACCTCTTCGGGAGAGTCTTCCAAAAGCTCGGGGTAGTAGGGATCGGCTTGAGTGATGAGGTTCATGTCGGTCTGGAGAGCAATGAGCTGCTCCCGGTAGTGTTGTTCCCGGTTGGCCGAGAACTCGGCATAGAGATCGTTCTGATGGGCGGCATGTTGATTACGACGTTTGTCACGCTTGGAGAGAGGCTGGGTCGGAGGAGAAGGGGATCGTTGAGGGGAGTGAATGGTGGTTGTGTTTTCAGGGTCCATCAAGGGCGGCGGTGTTGGAGAAAGATGGTAAGCCATTCGACAGAGGACCGAAATGGCGAAGGACGAGAGTCGAGAGAAAGGGCAGCTCTATCATACACACGGTGAGATTATACAGACTGTGTAGAATGAATAGTCGTGACGAGGGGGAAGTGTGTCAAGGCGAGGAAGACAGAAGCAGAAATGGACATGGAAGCGCAGACCAAGATGGAGACTGGAGTGTGACCAGCCATTGCACGTGTTTGGTTGGTGACTGTAGTCTGTGGGTTTCGGGTTTATTTCTTTATTGATAAGACATGGCCAAGAATGGTATCTCAGCCGAAGTTGAGTCTGATCCAAATCACGTGTGAGCTTGGCATTGGTATGACACACGTGACATGTCACCAGCCGTTTGCAGACTATTTTCTTCCTCTTCCTTATTTTATGTATAGACCATTGTGATCCTTTGCTGCACATGGCATATCCACCCAGGCCTACATGACGTCCACCTCTGTCAATCTTTACATCCACCCAGGATCATCGAAGAAAACTTCAGGCCAAGTTCAGCACGAGTCTGGGAGACCCTCGGCAATGTCCGTTCTTTCCCCGGCATTACTGATAGAGTGCATAAGGCAGGAACAATCCAGGACGCCTTATTTCAAGAATCGCAGGTGCATTCCCATATGAAGCCGTGTTGTGGTGGTCGTGTTACGCGTGCCTTCCAACAAGCAGATCACATTTTAATTTAGGGCAACCACGACTGCTTATTGCGCCCTTACTTAATTCGTCTGTCAACGTCACCCCCAGGTTGAACTTCATTCCCCGCTACCCCCTCTTCCTTGCAGTGCCACTAATGCCCCTCTCCTCTCTCCCCATGTTTTCTTCCTCTTTTCCCTTAATACCTCTTCTCTAGATCGATCGTTTTTGCCCCTGGCAAGCCTTGATTATGGTGCCTGGGTGCCTGGACATCGAGTGGTCCGTTGGTCATAATGTACCCGCGTTCCCCATGTTTGGTACAATCTGCACCTACCTAGGTAGTCTTTACTTCTCACAGCTCCGCGGACAGCCTGATCCAAATGACAAGCCCCAGAAGGAGGCCTAAAGATCCTTCGGACTTCGGTCTTCCAACACCCGTGGACTCGTTCCAACGTCTTCATCGCTAGTGGTAAACATAATCCTACCCCTCCAGTCCCAGCTGTAGGTATCTATCTGTCCCACCTGTCATCTTGCTATATATGTATCCCGTCTATTCTGTCTCCGTCCACCGCTACTTGTGTCACTCACTACCCTTGAGGTTGAACTCGTCTTCATTCTTCGCAATTTATATACATAGTCACCTTTTAGAGACCATCAAAGTATCGTCATAACACGGACCTGACGTTGCAAGACTGAATATGGCACCCACAATCATTCACTCAGTTACCCTGTTCGATGGCAAGGATGTGCAACCCAATGCCACAGTCGTGTTTGATCCTTCGACTGGCCTAATCACCTCAGTCTCGAGTCAAGCACCCTCTAACATCGAGGAAGCAACCGTCATCGACGGTCAGGGCCATACTTTACTCCCTGGTCTCATCGACTCTCACATCCATCTCCACGGTCTTCATCTGCCACCTGGCACAGATGAGAGTCAGATCTTGAGGGCCCCTCTATTCAGCGGGGTCACCACCGTTCTCGACATGCACTCTGACATAGAATCAGTCAACAAGTGGCGGAACAAGGTTACACAAGAAGTCTCCCAGGCCAAATCCACTGGCGGAACGGTCTCATTCCCAGACATCAAGACAGCTTTGTACGGCGCCACCATTGCGGGAGGATGGCCCAAACCCGTGGTCCTGGGTCATAATCCAACTGAAGCTGTAAGTCGGCCTTGACCCCATCAACACCGTCTTTCCCTGACCCCCATCCCAGCTGCAGGAATATGTCAAGTCGTTTCCCAATGTTACTGTAGAAAATGCAGAAGCGTTTGTCAAACAGCACAAGGTCGACGGAGCCGACTACATCAAATTGATGCAGGAAAATTGTTGTTCTTTGGCCATGCCCACCGACTCCATTCCCGTTGCCACATTGGAACTACAAACGGCCGTGGTCAAGGCTGCCAAAGCCGAGGGTTTTCCTGTTGTGGGCCACGCTTTGAGTGTAGACATGACGGAAATTGTGCTCAAGTCAGGCGCCGATGGCCTCACCCACACCTTTGTTGACCAACCACCACCAGACAGCATCATTGACCTGTACAAGAAGACCAATGCCTTCGTCATTCCCACTTTGGTTATTGTCAGCAGCTTGACCAGCGAAGAGCCAGAGTATCGGGAGAGGTTCTCCGAAATTGCCTCCAAGCGCGGCCTCGTTGATGAATTTACCAGGCAGAACATGCTGCTCACTTTGGGTATGAAAGCTCCCGAGTCCAAGGTCGAGTATGCATTCCAGAGTGTCACGAAACTGAAACAAGCTGGAATTGATATTGTTGCGGGAACGGACGCAGCTCCTGGTCTCCCTGGCGCCGCCATCGGCCCAAGTCTGTGGCAAGAGCTCGCGATGTATGTTGAGAAATGCGGATTGACCATCACAGAGGCTCTTACCAGCGCCACTGCCACACCCGCGAGAAGGTTCGGCTTCAATGATCGAGGAGTAGTTGCCCAGGGCAAGAGAGCAGATCTCGTCCTCGTCAAAGGTGATGTCACTCAAGACCTGCAAACCCTCTATACAGGCGAAGGTATCGTTGGCGTGTGGAAGCAGGGCTTAAAGGCAGCCGCATCTACTTGATGCAAGATCTGACCAGGCCAACTTGCCTCAGTCTCTGCCCTCGAACGAGCGAATTCTCGATCTCAAAAGCATGCAATCCCCGCAAAGCCATGTCTGTGTGAACACCAGGCTTCTCCCTTTTAGATTCACTTAACAGGCAAATGCCAGACACGTGATATCACCACTGATGCTAAAGAATTAGTGGCCAATATTAGTGACCTTTTAGCGTTAGATTAAAGCCATCGCACGGGCCCGGTCCGGCCTTAGAAATGCTAATGCCAAGATCCTCCATATGTAATTGGCCAACACAACCTCATCTTGAATTCTAGTCGGCGATGTCACTATTGTTGGTGGCGGGTTGAGAATCCCATCGTCTTAGGAGATCAGAGGCAAAACAGCCCTCATCGATGCTCGAAAGAGGCCATCATATCTATCAAAAATTCAACAACAGCCTCCATCCAACTTGACCATCACCATATCCTTCTCCTCACCGGCTTTCATCCACCGGTGGAGCATCTCCAAATTCCGCCAGGTCGCTTATCTCAAACCCCTCGGCCGAGCTACTGCAGTGATGAGCTGTCATCTCTTGCTAGTCATGAAACTCAATATTCACCACAGATGCCTTTGGCCAGGTAAACATTGGCACCGAGGTGGGTAGAAGAGAGAAACATTAATCCAAAGGTCTCGTTGAAAGTAAAACTACTCCTTATCCTCCCTATAAAACCATCCCACCCCTAGCCCCGCACTCACCGAGTTCGTGATAGCCCAAGTCTTGACGATAGTCTTATCAACATCACCAGTGTCACTATCATCCAGTCTTCTCTACTACCGTCCTCACCACCGCCACTATGCTGGACAACAACGAGCAAGACCTCGAGCGACTCGCCGAAATATGTCTCTCCACGGCCAAACAAATCAAGGAATACCTGGCCGCCAACAACCACCCTCCCATGACCTTTGATCAGAATGGCCCTGCCTTCTTCCCCCCTACCAGTCCGCCAGACATTCAAATGGCCCGTATGGATCTATGTACTGCGGCCAAACGACTCTATGACCTCGCAGCAGGACCCGACGAAGTCGTCACCTTCAACACCTACAATATAGTATGCCATTTACCCCTTCCCTCCAACTAAACCTATCTTTCTCACCTACTTATCCTCACCATAGGTCCATGACCTCAACGCCTTCCGCTACGTCAACTACTACAAAATCGCCGAAGCCGTCCCCCTCGATTCGACCATCAGCTACACCACCCTCGCCGAGAAACTCAACCTCTCAGCCACGCAACTCCGGCAAATGCTCCGCCAACTAATCCAAATCCACGTGTTTTCCGAACCCACACCAAACCAAGTCTCGCACACCGCGAGCTCCAAACTCCTCATCACACACGCTGGAGTCGGGGCATTCAACGCCTTCACCACCCTCGACACCGTGCCCATGGCGGCGCAACAAATCGAAGCCCTCGAACACTTTGGCCATGGAAACGTCCACCCCAACCAAGGCGGATTGAATTACGCATGTAAAACCGATCTTGCCATGTACAACTACTACGAAACCCAACCTGCCGTCCGCCAACGTTTCAGCACATTGATGACCTACGTCAGTTCCTTCCCGGCCATGAGCAATCGCCACGCCGTTCGCGGCTACGACTGGTCCTCCCTTCCCCAGGGTAGCACCGTCGTCGACATCGCCGGCAACGTCGGCCACACCATGGTCCCCATCGCCGAAGCCCACCCCAACATCAAATTCATCGTTCAAGACCTACCGAAAATCGTGGCTCGCGCGACCGATCCCAGCACAAATGTGATTCCAGAACCACTACGCGATCGATTCACGTTTCAGGAACATGATTTCAACACACCACAACCGGTGGTGGGTGCCGAGGTTTATTTCTTAAGGATGATTATGCATGATTATAGTGATCCGTATTGTTCGAGGATTTTACGGCAGATTGTGCCGGCGATGAAGAAGGAAAGTCGGATTGTTATCATGGATCAGGTTTCGCCGCCGGTGGGGTTGTTGCCAGCGAAAATCGAGAGGATTATGAGGACCCAGGATTTGCAAATGATGTTGCTGACGAATGCGAGGGAGAGGGATTTGGATGAGTGGAAGAAGTTGATTGCGGATGTGGTTGGCGGTGGTGATGATGATGATGGGAAGGAGAAGGATGATTCTGCTGGTGAGGGTAAGGGTGCTGCGTCGGATGCAACTCCTGTCCCCCTTGAGATTAAGAATGTCGTTACTCCTCCTGGAAGTACCATGAGTCTTATCGAGGTTGGGTTTGTTGGTCAGCCGTGAAGAGTACATACATTTATAGTTCTAGCAAGCAATTAGTCACACACGAGAAAATAACAACTACATGAGTCTGCACAGCGAGTCATAACGGTGACTATGACGTGGACGTCGATTCATTAAGGTGGTCAAGGATGAATCCAAGGTCATCGAGTAATCCTCTATCTCTGTCACTTGGCAATTGATATTCAAATCAAGCCGATATGAACGGATGAAGTGTTCCTTCACGCACAATCTTCCCCCCAACCTTTCCCCTCCAACTCTTTCTCAAGTTCCCTCATGTCACTGGCCAAAGACGATATGATGCCTCGATATGATACCCCGCCACCCGGTGCTGGAAAGTTGGAATATTCTTCTCGCCGATCAGACAAGCTGATTCGACGACATTTGTTCATTACCTGGCTTTAACCCTAGCCTTTGTCTAATAAGCCGCCGCCATATGCTCGGCAATCTCGGTTGGATCTGTTATCCACCGCAGTTTCTTGCCCTGTGCGCTGGCCTCGTTGGCTGCCTTGATACCCTCATCAAATTCCCGCGTCCAAAATGCAATCGAGTCGTCTGTATCTCGCTGCGTCCAATGCTTCTGGATTAATCCTCCAATGTAACTATCAGTCGTACCCGCCTCTTCGTACGATTGTGGCCTCACTTGCTCGAAGAGGTTGATCGCCCATTCGTCAAACTCGTGTTCTCGCTGGTAGTCGGTCTTGCCATCTTCGCCCACTGTGGTGTCGTCCAAATCCTCTCGAGTACTGGGTTTGCCTGGTGTCAATGTCATGTCCGATGTATCCGCATTATGATAAGCCGGACGGAAGTCTCCTGGAGTTCCTATCTGCAGGTTTGACTCGGTAAAATCGCCTTCCGACAATGGTGGTGAAGATGATCGAGATCGCGCCGGTTCGCCGTGTGACAGACGAGATGATCGAACGGGCTTGTACTTCTGTGCGTCCAATCGTGCCTTGTTCAATCGCGTCTCCTGCGAGTCATTGAAAATGTTGCCATCGTCATTGTTCGTGAATGCGCTTACAGCCGAGGAGGGAGAAGCGGGTTGCGGAAGTTCGGCATGAGACATTCTTGGTGTACTAGGAGGCTGCGACGGGACATGATCTTGGTCTTGACCTGACTTCTGTTGATCCTTTTCCAGTTCGGTCAATTCGTCTTCGTCAAAATCATCAAACTCATCTGCATCGGGAACTCGGAAACGACCTGGAGATGGATTGGCCAGGGACGGACGCCAGCTTGAGTCGTTTGGATCAAAAACATTCGAGTCGAGACGAAACTTTGGAGTTACATTATTTCTTGTGTTCTCGATCGTTGTGGGCGACAGGATGCTTGTCACATCATGCTTTGGAATAGACGACAGCGATGAGTCGGTGTTGCTTAGCGGAGTGCCGTCGGAAAATGTGCTTCCGTGATACTGGCCAGCAGGCCCATACTGACCATAGACATGCTTGATCGAGGTATTTGGGTTGATTCGAACTGATTTGGACGATCGTCCAAGAGTGCCCATCTGCCGAAGTGCTGAACGAAGTGGAGTTGAAGGAACGATGATGGCTTTGGTGGGAGTTGACGGACCTTCAGCATCTTTGTCAACGCCGGCAATCTCGTTTTCGACATCGAGGTAGTTATCATCAATACCGAAACCTCCCGTGGAGGGACCAGGGATATGGCCATCGACGGCTGCCAACACTCGTTTATTAGACCCTGCTTCCTTTCTCACAAATTCTGCATCTTCAACCTCTTCGGCAGTGCCAGACTCGACTTGGATGCTACTTGCACTGGGAAGGCTGTTTGCATACCGCCGCCGCTTGAAGGATTGCTCCCACAGAGCAGGCTGAGGCCGTTTATTTTGTAATGGAGATGGTGGAAGAGTGTCGTTGGTGCGGACCAGAGCTTGGGATGTTGTGCCTTTTTCTTCGACTGCAGGTACAGGCCGTGTTCTCTCTTGTGAAGTTGGAGGCGTCTGTGGACTTGAAGGCGATTTCTCCGCCTGAGTTTTGCTAGCCGAACCACCAATAAATCCGCCAAAGAACTTCTTCACGCTACCAAATAGGCCCTGCTCTGTTGGCTTTTCTGGGGTTTGGGGAGGAGGGGTCGGATCTGCTTCTTGCGAAGATCGTGGAGAAGCATTCGGCGGCGTCGGCGCAGGTTCCGGAACTTGTGCTGGACGGGCATCCCTCTTGCGGGCATTGACGTCAATGTTGAACCGCGAATCGAAGGCTTTGGCATAGAGAGGTGATTCGTGGACTGCAGGCTTCTGGAGGAGGTATGACTTCTTCCTCTGGGTAGAGAAGAAAGCCGTAGGTTGGCGTTTCTCTGGTTGCGGAGTTACGGCATTGCGAGGGCGTTTGGAGGATGACTCGGGTTCCTGACTTTCACGACGTCGCTTTCCATTCATGGGTTCTGGGAGACCTGTTAGCATGGGGTCCGTCTGAGTTGCAGCATCTTTGTATTTCAAGAAAAGGGTCCGTTCAATACAATTCGAGGGAGTCTGCACGAAACCAGGCGATGTGGGGGGTAGAGGACGGGTAGAGAATTCTCGGTTTTGGCGGCGCAAATGATTTCGATGGGTCTTTGGGAGAGAAACAAAGGGACTTGACCTGGGCTTTCGCGTACGTTTTGGGACCTTATACTCCGTGAAACCCTCGGGAGGGGCTCCCTGTCCGCGGGTGCGGACCATGGTCTTCTGACCTTCCTGCCAATGTTGATGCTGATCTGAGTCGTGCTCGAGAGGAAGAAAGTCGATCCGGGGGATTCAATGATTCGGGAGACTGAGCGTGAATCTGGGTGTTATTGGATCAGCGTGACAAGTGATGGACTGATAAACAATGACTATAACACCGATGACGCGTTTGCTGTGCTGTAGAGCGGTTGGGATGATGCTGTAACGGACAGGTCGAAGTGAACTTGGAGGCCAGCGGAAATAAAGTGACAACTTCTACTTTGGGACTAGTGTATATCAAATCTTGGCATCATCCCTGAAGCACTGCCCAACATATACAATAGGTGAATAGGCATTGAAGACACTCTTATTGTCTACAATAGATGAGGACTTCAGAGAAAATCGGACATAGAGGAGCCTTGTAACTTCCAAGTTGTGATAGGGATTGTTTTTCTCGTTTCGTAAGCCCATTTGCTATACCTTTCCACTCCCCGTTCTTGATATGCACGCCACCACGAAAGTCCAGCCTCGATTGCAAGAACTCGATCCAACCACCTCAAGCCCCAGGACAAAACCGAGCCCATACTCGCCCATTCACTCATTCAATCATCGGCAGTGAATCCCTTGCGTCTCTGTATATCAGATACTCCACGACATGAATCCGATCATGACCATTGGCTCTGCCATCGAAAGTCAATGTTCTGGGCACCCCTGTCTTGAACAAACCCTGGTCCTTCCAGTTCTTTTGTCGAATGACAGCAGCAATCCAAGCCCGCTTCCAGTCCGCTGCAAGCCGTTCATGCCAGTAACGACCTATTCCGCTTCTGATGACTGACCTAATCACTTCCCAGCTGCCGTTGGCATCAAATGCGTCATCTCCAAACTGGAGAGGATACTGTCCTGTGTTGCGCATTTCGCAAAACAGACTCACAATTATGATGTGTCCCTTCCGCCGCAAGTAGACGTCGAGGTCGTTGGCCAGATAAGTTCCCAGAACCAGAGCCGACCAAGCAAGCACACACTGGTACTGGGGTGCAGCATGAAATCCAGACAGCCTCTTGTTCAGGAAGGTTTGTGCAAGCTCGAAGAATGGTGGATTGTTCAGGAGAACGTCAAGATCGCAATTACTCATTGCTATTTTCTGGCTCGAGGAGGACCCGCTCCCGGAACTTGATGGTTCGGACGTAAGGTATAACCCCCGGACTTGCGCCGCAAAAGCCACCAAGGCGCAGCCGACCTGGGTGTCGATCGGTGTGAGTGTCATGGTGGCAATTGTCTGTCCAACCTGGTTGAATATATGACCGAGTTCAACCAGAGCCTTTTGTCTCTCGCGTGACGGTGGCGGCGACAGCTCGAGGACTTCATGCAGGGATACCAGGTGAGAGATCGTCGCCGAATGCAACTCTACCTTTGCGAGACTCGGAGCCAGTTTGGTGATGTCTATCCGCGAAATTCTTTCTTTCCACAAGGGGCTTGCATTCCTGGAAGGACCCGGTGGCGAGGTAGATCCGGTAGTAGAGTTTGCCTGGAGCAGATCATGTCCGCCTCTGTAGGCATGGATCGCCGTCCAGCTATCACAACTGATCAGCCATTGTCACCGTGCAACGTCGTGACAAGCATCCGACTTACCTCCTCAGTCGGTTTTCGTTGATGCGAGAGATGTCGGTCCCAGGGTTGGTCAACATATATTGTTCCACGAGCTTTTGGTAAGCCTCAAAGTGGAAATTGAATGCATCGCGTTCATTCGTCATATACTGTCTCTGAAATTAGTCCAAGTACCCCACATTGCCACGCCGCAAAGTATGGATCAAGGGGCATGGCACCAACCGCAATAGCAATCATCCTGCCCACTGTAAAGATGACCTCGGACTCTACCAAGGTTGCTTCGTCTCGAATACGCTTTTGTAGTCTTGCAAGTGCCAAGCCTCGATGGTAGAGCATGAATGGGTCGTCTGCTGCTGGCTTGCCCTCGCTTAGAAGGAAGGCTATGCGGCTGACAGCGATGGTGGCGTCGAAAAGCATCTCATCTTGCATGGCCATAGGCCAGCAAAGGTCGAGCTGCGTGTTGAACCCTATGCAGGCATCAAAGAACCCCAGATGATGTGGGATCCAGACGTGAATATCTGATGATTTGTCAGCTGTTGAATATGAGACTCGCCACTCATCATTTGACATACGATAGTCCACCATGAGCCTCACGGCATCGCTGTCTGACCTCTGAAAGGTAATGGGGAAATTGGGTTGGGGGCTGATGCTGACACCGCTGGATGGAATGACCTGTTTCACAGATTCCGATCCAGGAGAAGGCTTTCTCTCCTGCGAACCAGCTCTGGAAGAAGCCGGGGATGACAAGGAAGGCGTCAGAAGATTCTTGTTATTGGACCAGCCGACGAGACTGCGGGCGTAGCCAGCATTCTGGTGTGCGGCAGCCTCTTGTCTGCGTCGCTTGCCTGCACTTTGGAACCGTCGCGCCTGGCTTGACACGATCTTCGATCCTCCCCTTGGAAACGAAGCAGGATTTTGCTCGACAAAGATGTGGCATGGGCTATTGCTCCGTGATTGCTGTTCCTTCTTTCTTCTTTCCATATGTGCTGACGTGGATCTGCGACATGCTGCTGACCGCCGAGCTCGACAATATATAGGTGCCATCTATGTGTTTTATGAGTGTGAGCCACCGTGACGCAAGAAGCCGCCGGCATGTCTCTCAATCCTTAGCAGCTCCACGGCATTTCAGCAATAGCAGGGTGAGAGAAAGCAAGCTTGGGGGCGAGACTTTGTCATATCGCGAGATCTGTGACTGCTGGCAGCCCCAATATAGCACTAAGGAGTCGTCATTGCATCTCGGCGTCTGCGGCATCTTCCAGCGGATTCTTTTCAGTCCAACCTGAGTTCGTCTTCTTGGCCATCATGTCTTGATGGGAAATCAAGTATTGGTAACAGACAAGGTTGAATGATGTCTGAAATCAGGTCGGGCAACCCACGCGCTATTGCCCTGGCTCCCGATAAGGCTGCAGGCGTGCCCTGGGGTGCATCACCTTTCCTCATGAGTGAGGTTTCCAAGGCGGATTTAGTGATTCAAGGCAATTCTGTAATGCGGCGACTGATCTGAGCCCAAAGTGGACCGGAATATTGAACAGTCTTAATTGATCCTATTGGTCAAGGCAAGCGAATGGATGCGGGCGTCTTTCCTCGATCGCTTATACATGGAATGAGCTGTGGCAAGTCATGCTCTCGTCGATCGGGGACGCGGGATGATTGGTTCGGTTAAGTCCTGCTGAGATTTTTCATCTATTCAGCTTGGTTTTAGTCATCCTCTCAGATCATCTCCACCTTCGCTTCGGCCGTTGGAACGTCCTGAAGAAGAAGGTTCAACATAGCGCAATTCAGGGGACTTCGGGGCCATAAGGCTGGAATTCATATGTCGGAATTGCCAAAAAGTGTTATACCATGTCCAACGGTAAGAAGCCCTGGGCTAGCCAGTCCAATCGGCACTCACAGACGACCGTATCCGGTAGTGAGTTGCATTGAGTACAATACCACATAGTGTTAACCCCCAATTGAAAAGTGAATTTCCCTTCTATGTCCATGTTATTCTATGAGGGGATGTTCATTTCCAACCAATCAGGCTGTTGCCAAGATACCCCTAATCGGGTTAGTGAACGGCTTGCATTAGTGGTGGTACCGGTTTCAGCTTCAAGGATGTTTTGGAGCCGAAAAACCTGGTCATGCCACAAGGAAAAGTCTCAAGATGGACAGGGGTGAAATGGTAGATCGTGACGTTGTGATCATGGGTTTCGGCGGCGCCATCTACAGATAGGCACTTGTGATAGGTGACACGGTGACATCAATCTTTTTGGAACCAGTTCGAATATGCTTGATTCGCCCAGTGCAGGGTTCCCCGTGCTCGGATAGGCACAGACAGCCTTTTGTTTGTTCAATTGATCGGGATTTTGAAAATCTTGTCTCGGTTATGCATGTTCAACCGAGTCTTAGTCATGATAGACCCGACTCAGGGCCCGAAACCCCCCATCGGGCTGGAACAGAACACTCTCCCCAGCTGGTGGGAATATAGTAAGCGATTAGGTACGTGCCACGGCCGCCGTGAGTTCCCACGTGGTCAACAGACTCCTTTGATACCGACTTCATGCCTTCGCCATCTGATTTTGCCGTGCCACCCGGGTCTCTTGTGGTAGTTACTGGGGCGAACGGTTTCATCGCCAGCCATGTCGTGGATCAATTACTTCAGCTCGGCTACCGAGTGCGAGGCACTGTTCGATCGCTGAAGAGAGGCGGATGGACGGTCAACTACTTTGGGAACAAGTATGGCGCAGGAAAGTATGAAGTGGTCGAAGTGGCGGAAATGGGAAATCCCGGAGCATTCGACGAGGTGGTCAGAGGAGCATCAGGGTACATCCAAATGGCGACACCGGTCATGGAATCGTACGACCCAAATGTTGCCGTGCCCAATGTGGTGAACGGAGTCCTTAACGGGTTGAAGGCCGCAGCGAATGAGCCTTCGATCAAGCGGTTTGTGCTAACATCATCCTCGACGGCTGCAACGAGCCCCATCCCGAACAAAAAGTTCTCGGTCGACGAAAAGACGTGGAATGACGACGTGGTGAAAGAGGCTTGGAAACCTCCGTATGAAGGAGTGCAGAAGAAGTTGGACGTGTACACCGCCACCAAGACTGAGAGTGAAAAGGCAGCATGGAAGTTCATGGCCGAGAACAAACCAGGCTTTGTCCTCAATGCCGTGTTGCCTAACGCCAATATTGGCAAAGTACTTTCACCTGAGAATCAGGGTGCTCCCAGCACAGTCGGATGGGTCAAAGCCCTATGGGATGGTTGGGAAGGTAACGAAGACCTGAGAGAGAATCCTCCTCAGTACTATGTGAATGTGCAAGACAACGCAAAGGTCCATGTCGGGGCACTACTCTGTAAGGATGTCAGCAATGAGCGTCTATTCACCTGGGCGCATCCGTATAACTGGAACGACATGCTGGCGATTCTGAGAAAGCACTATCCGCAGAAGAAGTTCATCGACGATGATCCAAATATTGGAAGGGATTTGAGCCAGGTCAGCAACCAGCGCGCCGAGGAGATATTAAAACGCTTCAGCGGCAGCGGCTGGACGAGTCTTGAAGAGTCGATCGTCGATGCGGCATCTTCATGGGCAGAGTCGCCCAAATGACACTTGATCGTGCTCTTCTGGTCAAATTGACATGGGATATGCAAGATGGATTCCATTCATGAAGGGTCAGTGCGAATGGTTGGAGAGCAGACGCTGGTGCTCATCTAGTCACGTGATGATTCGTCACGTGTGAGATGAAGATCTGGTCAGCAGCACTAGCCCTCGACTTGAGGTTTCGACACGCAAGCGGCTACCCTCATTGTCATCTCTGGCCAAGTGGTATCTGGAGTAACAAAAAGCGCGCCATTGGAAGATGACCCTAACTAAGTAATTGTCGTGTGATGACGTGTCGATAAAGAGGAATTTCTTAAAAAAGCAGTGCATGAAATCTCACGTGATAAGAGTCTTGTCCTCTCCACCCTTATCATTGGCCGGCACGTGGGACAATTCTGATTGGTGAAATTCATGGAGTTCTTCCGACTTACTCCGAAGGCTGCATCTGTTCCTCTCTTGTCTTCTCATTACTTAACTGAAAATATTGTATAGCCGTCTCTGGGCAGTCGTAGACACTCCGTCATCACAGACAGAGATTGGAATCCGTCAAGTAAAAGACTCAAAAGTGCCTCCCACGAGGCGCAACATCAAGCTCAATAATACTAAGTAACAGGTTTCCAAGTAGCTGAGCGGCACAAGTGATTCAATATATTACTTATTCTCACTGTGGGCGCTGTTCTTTTGTTATCTGTCAGGTTACGACCACAAAATCCCGAGTCTCAGCAATCATGCGCTATCAGACCTTACGCTTCACAATGTTTTACAAAGGACCCAGCGAGACAAATGACCGTCGTGGACATTCACACACTGGGACAGGGTCAGAGGCTGGTTCATCTTCATCAGGATCAAGTCTTCGATCATTGACGTCAAGCACCTCGTTATTATCTCAACACTCGACGACTTCTCTAGCAGGTCAACAAACTGTTGCGAACACATCCAAACAGCGAACTACCTCAGATAGTGTACGTTGACCCAGGAAGCGAATAGAGAGAAATTCTACGATAAAACATGAAGCCACCCACAATCATCAAATCTGGGGAATATTCCAGAAATCAAGCCTAACGGCACCAACAAACTCGAGTCGCGTTTTCAGCTCAAAAGCATGTGAGGACATATTGATTGATGTTGATTGATGCTGATGACGCGGGGATTCGTTGAAGCTGCAGCCACGAGGATAATCACACATGGGATTGGGCGCTCCTTCTAAAGGAGTGACATGTCCACACATGAAACATGATGATCCAACTGGTGATGTGCCAAGTCGATCCAATGGTGATTGACCGGTAGAATGAACTGCATCCGTGCAAAGGGGAATGAGGACACTGGGGATATTTTCACATGCTTCACAGACAGCTGTTGTCTTTTTGGGGCCACTGGGGCTAGCAAGTGTCAATACGGTCAGATGACTGACCCTGACCTCGAGCCGACCGCCTCCCCACAAAGTCTGGGGCAGGGTGGACGAACACAATTTGAAGGATTTTTACAGGTATATATGTATGTGTCTAGGAATGACATGTGCGATTCAGCAAGCAGGTGGCGTGTGGCATTTCGGGAACGATAGATTTGGTAACTCAGACCTTTATTAGGTACACTGTAGGATATATGTGGGGTGGCCCTCACTTTGTTTCATGCCCTCAGTTGAAAAGAAGAAAGGTGCCTAATGAGAGGGTATTATTGTATCCCCGTGGAGAGAAATGCGCCGAGTTGTAGGCCCGAAATGCGGCAGAAGTGGAGGCCCCGCGGCACCTCCAACCAAGTTTCCTCAGCCCAACTTTTTACTACTTGTTACTGCTGAGGTCGCCATTCTCTCAGCAATCCTCCGCGGGCGTTCACACCGATTTTTCAAGGACGGGAGCAGAGGACAACAGACAAAGAGCAACGAGACATATGTGATAGTAAAATTTTTAATGCTAGCCAAGTACGGTATCTACATTCTACATTTGCGGCAATCAAACTCCGGGTGTGAAGGGCGTCTAGCACTTGGGACCGATGGGGCCTGGAACACCGGTGAGACCAAGCCTAATGTTATTCCTCCATAGGCGTTGGTGGCACTGAGGCGGAGGACCGTCCGCGGTATGTACTCCGTTCTCCGGCCTCCAGACTCCAGACTGCGGCGGGGAGGCTCCAGGGCTGCTCCAGGGTTGCTCAGCCTACCAAGAGACACGCAACTCACAATACTAAGTTACTTGTGGTAACTCATGACGCTCATACCGACAGGCGCCTCGGCCCCTCGTTGTTTGGCAATGCTCTGGCCAATCCTTTTCATTGCAACCTGCATTACTCTTGTAACGCCGCGGGTGCCGAGGTTCAGTCCATCTGTTCTACTTGATTTGTGGGAGGGAGTGTGGCTGCCATCTGCCATCTGCTGATCATCCATTATTGATTGCTATCCCCGTATTTGCTTGCTCCTTCTCTCCTTCGAAAACACACCTTCCAGACGCTGCACAGGTCTTCCTTCCTCTCTCGATTCACGCCCAGGAACACTCCTTGCATCTCACGAGACTCGAATTTCATCAACTCGTCCACACTTCTCCTCTCTCTGCGCAGCCAAAATGACCCCTCCCCGTGTCATTGTTGTTGGTGGTGGCCGTAAGTCTCGAAAACGCCATCAATTCTTGGTCGCTCTCCCTATTAATTCATCCTAGTGTCTGGTCTCAGCGCCGCCCATACCGTCTATCTCAACGGCGGTAATGTCATTGTCTTGGATAAGAACAGTAAGCCCTTTCATATCGCCATCCTGTGAACTCCGTCCACCACCGCTAACACATGCTAGACTTCTTTGGTGGAAACTCGACCAAGGCCACCTCCGGAATCAACGGAGCTCTCACTCGAACACAAGTCGACCATGGCATTGGCGATTCGGTCAAGCAGTTCTACGAGGATACCCTCAAGTCCGCCCGCGACAAGGCCAGACCAGATCTGATCAAGGTCTTGACATACCAATCAGCCTCCGCTGTCGAATGGCTGCAAGACGTCTTCAACCTCGACCTGACTCTTGTTTCTCGTCTTGGGTATGTCTTCCCATAATCAGCCATGACGGAATACACTGACCTTTTCTAGTGGACATTCCTTCCCCCGAACTCACAGAGGCCACGATGCCAAATTCCCCGGCATGGCCATCACATATGCCCTCATGCAACGACTAGAAGAGCTGACTGAGGCCGAGCCCGAGCGGGTTGAGGTCATCAAAAAGGCAAAGGTCACCAAATTGAACAAAGAGGGCAACCTCATCACCGGTGTCACCTATGAATTTGATGGTCAAGAACACACAGTCGACGGCGTTGTCATTCTTGCCACTGGTGGTTATGCTGCTGATTTCACTGAGACTTCCCTGCTCAAGAAACACAGACCAGACACATTCGACCTCTCCTCCACAAACGGAACCCACGCCACCGGTGACGGCCACAAGATGCTCATGGCCATTGGCGCCAATGATATCGACATGGACAAGGTTCAAGTCCATCCCACAGGTCTGGTCGACCCCAAGGACCCTGGCTCCAAGTGGAAATTCTTGGCCGCCGAGGCTCTCCGTGGTGAAGGTGGTATCCTGATCAACAACGAGGGCAAGCGGTTCTGCGATGACTTGGGCCATCGTGATTACGTTTCCGGCAAGATGTGGGAGGAGAAGGAGAAGGGCAAATGGCCCATTCGCCTTGTCCTCAACTCCAAAGCCTCCAACATTCTTGATTTCCACACCCGCCACTACTCTGGCCGAGGCTTGATGAAGAAGATGAGCGGTGACGAGCTCGCCAAGGAAATTGGTATCAGCAGAAGTGCCCTCGAGGCATCCTTCTCCGACTACAACGCCATTGCCAAGGGTGACAAGAAGGATGAGTGGAACAAGAAATACTTCCACAACCTGCCCTTCAATGTCGACGATACTTTCCACGTTGCTGTCATGGAACCAGTGCTCCATTTCACCATGGGCGGCATGGAGATCAACGACAAGGCTCAAGTTCTCAACAAGGAGCAAAAGCCGTTCGATGCCCTCTTTGCCTGCGGTGAGCTTGCAGGTGGTGTTCACGGTGCAAATAGATTGGGTGGTTCATCACTCCTCGGATGTGTCGTCTATGGACGTGTCGCTGGTGCATCTGCCTCGCAATACCTGTTCCAGAAACTGACCGCTGGCGGTGTTACCACTGCTTCGCAGCGTGCCGGTCAAATCTCCCTTCACATCGATCCCAACACACCTGGCAAGATCTCTGTCGAATGGGGAAGCGGTGGCTCTGGCGGCGCTAGCGCATCGGTTGGTACTGCAGCGACCAGCCAGCAGGCTCAAAAGACGGCGGCACCAGTCATGGATGGCAACAAAGGTGAGGACCCAGCCAAGAAAAAGGAGGCCAACGACATCAGCTCATTCAAGGTCCCCGATAAGGAGTTCTCTCTTGAGGAAGTAGCCAAGCACAACAAGAAGGATGATCTGTGGATTGCTGTCAAGGGTATTGTTATGGATGTGACAAACTGGCTTGATGAGCACCCGGGTGGTCCCCAGGCACTTTTCAGCCACATGGGCAGAGATGCGTCGGAAGGTGAGTGTAGTCCCGTTCTTGTCTTTGCGAAGGAGCCAGACTAACCAGCAACACAGAATTCGAGATGCTCCACGACGATGAAGTTATTCCCAAGTACGCAGCCGATATTGTGATTGGCCGAGTTCAGGGCCAGGAGGTGCGGTTAGAGTACTAGGAGGAAAAAACCATTGTCTCAATCTTATCTGCCCTATTGTATGTGAAGCCTCTGGGAGTAAAATGCTATTTTTTTCAACCATCTCCATGAGCCTTGTAATTTACGTTGGTCAAATGAAACTCGTGGAGTCTATATTGAAACCATGCATGCGATCTGAGTCGGCTTTGTTATATTTGTGCCTGGTCGCAGTCGCACTTGCATCAAACGAGCTCCTTCCTAAGTTGCGGACTCGAACGTAGAGATATTGCACTAGTCCTAATTGGGACTAGTGCATCGTCTGCCTCATTTGGGGCTTCCTCACGCTTGTCACTACTTGGCCGGTTTATCCAGCCAGAGACGTCGAAGAAGAGCCAGTGTCACTCACTCGACTGCCTCAGATGCGCCCATCCTTTTCTACGACCATTTTGTACTATTAGTCCTCCTTCTTATTCCCTGTCTTCCTGCTCGGCCCTTTCTCTACCCACCCAAACTTGCTTACTGCCCAAGACTTGCGATCGTAAGTAGAAATTCCTCCTCTTCCCAGATCCCCACTCCCTCGTGATCTCGCCCGACGCAGACCCTTCTAATGGACAGAAAAAGTGTCGCAGGCGAATTTCGACATTGTCTTGAAGACATATTCCATCGACTGATCAATCGCAGGCAGAGTGCGCGAGCCCACTTTTCCAACTGGTCATCACAGGTGCCACCACATTTCACAGCCTAGCCAAAGGTCTCACACCCCACGTCGCCCCTTGACACCGCTACGACTTGAGCCGCATAGCCATGGATCGCCGGGAGATTCAGTCCAAAGGAGCAGCACTACAGAAAGCCATACAAGCGAAAGAACCCGTCGATAGCCTGTTGACGATTCTGAGAGATCTTAAAGCCAACGTCAAGCCGACGGAAGAATTGCTTCGAGCGACCCAGATTGGAAAGATCGTGAACAAGGTCAAAGGCTACCCAGGGCTGGATCCTCAAGTCACACAGCTCGCTTCAGAGATTATCAGTCGATGGAGACACATCGTCAACGAACAGAAATTGACTAGCGGGAGCTCGACGCCTAACGGTGCAAGATCGAACGGTACTAGCTCGCCAGCACCGAAAGCTGCAACCCCTCAACCCAAAGCAGTCAGCCCAACAGGTGTGGCGCCTGACAAGAGAAGTTGGAAAGTGGACAAGGTGCCTCGCGATGACTTGACCAACGACACGGCGCGCAACAATTGCATCGGATTGATCTACGATGGCCTCTGCATCGGGTCTGAACTTCCCATGAAACAAATCCTCGCGCTTGCCAAAGAGATCGAAAGTGCAGCGCTTCAGTTACCTGCCGCGAAGGGCTCCTCCAATTCGCCAATCTACAAGGACAAGATCCGATCGCTCTATCAAAACCTAAAGAACAAATCGAATCCTGGGCTCCGAAAACGCATTTTGGTCGGAGAAGTCACTCCAGTCCGATTTGTCAGTATGTCGCATGAAGAGATGAAGTCGAAACAGCAGCGAGAGGAGGACCAAAAGATTGCCAAGGAGAACATGAACAACGCGATGGTGGCACAGGAAGAGAAGAGTGTCAGCACAAGTTTGGAGTGCGGAAAGTGTCATCAGAAAAAGGTCAGCTATTCGCAGGCGCAGACACGAAGTGCTGATGAACCGATGACGACGTTTTGTGAGTGTCTGAACTGCGGGAATCGGTGGAAGTTTTCCTAGCGTCAACAAGGGCAGGTCAATCGGCAGGTCAATCGGCAGGTCAAACGACATGATCATGTGCCAGGTCTTTCTTTTCAGTCTAGTGAGGCACTCTGCGGCGATATTCTTTATCGTTACGAGATATTCGAGCTGTAGGGGAAAGGAAATGATCAAGCAGACGAGGGCAAAACATTGGCAGGCCGTCTGCGGATCCAGGTCAGAGGGTTGGTTGGACCGAGCAGAAAAACCAAAATGTGTTGAAAATGACATATCTCATAGACCATGATTTATTTAGTCACCAAGTATGAGGAATGAGATCCCAGATGAGAGACAGGTGTATGGATGAAGATGAATACGAAAATAAACGATGAGCAATGGGAGATGGGAGATGGGGATGATAGGCGGGTTCTCCGTAGATCATCGACGACTGGCATCCCTCTCATCTGGAATATTGAGAATATTAACTCAAATAATTGTACCTATCTCCGACCGGTCTGGACTGGACTGGATGCCGCGGATTTGGATGCCGCAGATGAAACACCTTATCCACACTACCTAGTACCAAGGACCTTACCTAAGGACCACACGGGCTACTACGAGGCGACGTGAAGCGAAGCGAAGCCACCCGAAGACAAACCGACAGAACGGATATCAAGGAAAAAGGACATTTGTGTTTTTGGTTAGGTACCCCATGATCTGGTTCAACGGTTCGGTTCAGTTGGGTCCCTTGTCATCAGTTCCACTGAGGAGGAAAATGAAACATGATTCCCTGTGGTTTCATATTTGTTTGATGAAATGCCTCGCAACAACAAGGTACGTACAAGGTCACATTCAGATTCCAACCTATGTAACCTGCAACAATGAAATCACTCATTCAATAATAGTGAATGAAGGAATGAATGAAGCAAGGAAGCAAAAATGAAAATTAATTCCTCAGGTGGGAAACCCGGAAGTACCCATGAATGTGGATTAGGAGAGTCCATTCAGTTTAGGAGTCATAATGTAGGTATCAATCGATGTCAAGCAAGATAATAAAAAATAGAAAAATATTCGTGAACTCTGATCTTGCCACGGACCGAGGTTGTGATGAGAGTACCTACCTACCTATTGAGTACGTCCTTGGTATGGAGATAAACGGATGAATTTGGAGTTTCTGGGATGGGGAATTACGACATACGAAAATGAAAGGCGTCACTAGTAGGTACCTAGGTAGGTACTTAGGTAAGGTAGGTAAGGTAGGTAGGTACCTAGGTACCTACTAGCTAATCCATGGAATGGCATGCTACGGGACGATCGTGAAGAGCATCTTGGATTTTGGACCTTATGGACTTTTTGTCTCATGATTAGAATCTGGAAAGGCACATATCTCACAGACCTACCTACTCTTAGAATTCAAGTTCTGGCTATCGCTAAGAACTTCTCCCCGAAAGTCCGAGATTGAGACTGTCGAGTCAAGTGCAGTCTCCCTACTCCTACGTGTCAATGATCCCATCCCATCCCTCCATCCATCCATCCATCTCATCTTGCTGGGATTCTCCGCATTTCGCTTACTTTACCCATAACATCCGTATTTTGAGTTCCCACAATATGCCACATCCATCCATCGCCCTCGACTTCTTGTCCGGGTCACCGAACAGGGCTCTGGAAAACAATTATTGGCTAGTGCAATGAATGCATGTGTCGTGATTACCTTGTTTTTTTCCCCCGAGATACAGAACACAGACACCAATACATCATAAACACACCACTCACGATAATTGAGACTTACAGCTACCGTGAAGTTTTGAGTCTGGGGCAAGACAGTAAATTAAGAATACCGAAAACACATCGGATGAGAATTGCGAGATTGAAATTGGGGTAGAAATTCAAAGTAGATCAATCAAATTAAACTGAATTGAATTTAGCCAAAAGACGGTGCCAGCTGCAGTCTCAGTGAATGAGTGAGTGCCCGGAGAAGGTCAAGACTCTGAGACTTCAAACTCGAGTTTCAAATGGCAAAATGTTAACCCGGACGCATGGTCGGAACTGGGTTAGGCTGGCTTATTACTGAGGCTGGACTCTGGAGGTCCAAAGGCCCACGGGCGCCTAACATGTCCCTGATGCATGGCCCCGGGGTCCAGGGTGAGGGTCCAAACAGCCGTGGCAGTTCGCTCCTCAGTTCCTCACAATCACATCCATGGGCCCGAATTCTCAATCCACCTGAATTCAGGTACCGTGCCGAGGACCATCCACCACTAACCGCCCACTATTCACCACTTCCAATAAATTTTAATAATCATGGGCCCATGGGGCGTGTTTGAACGTGGCCAGAGCCCGCTGCCACTGGTCACACGACAACGGATTCGGGACCCGAATGGCTTGTTAGACAGTGTCTACTCCGTAGAGCCAACAACAGTCTGAGGCACAGATTAAACCGAGCCTATCGGTAGCAACATATCCTGTAAGGCGGACGGCCGTCGGCCCCGATGATCTTATACCGAGCCAGCCAAGTTGGATGCATAGTGTTCCGGGAGTTCTACAAGTAGTAATTCTTGACTGCTTGATGTCTGTTCGTTAGTCGTTAGGGCAAGTCAAGACGAAAACTGGCAGTAGTAAACTAGCACAACTAGGACAACCAGCACACTACTCCGTAAGGTACCTAGTAGTCGAGTGATAGTCCTTTGCATGCAGGAAGGAGTGGAGATGCAGCCTTGTTTGCTCGTGCTTTCCAACCCGAAGTGCAGCCCTTTCCCCCGGCCGTGCGCATCAAAACTCGCTTGGAGATTGTTGAGGATTGTCTGGAGGTGAACCCCCTAGGTATCGTGGTACGCGTGGCTTGTCATGGGTTTGGGTTCCATGTCCATTAAACCCCGGATGAGACTGTGTCGGGGAGTCGGGTCACCCATGGCCCATGGCCCCCAAGTTCGTTCGTATTCCTCGTACGAGCACTCTGTAGTGTGTAGGATATCAGGTGCACCAAATCAATGGTAGCGGTGACGGTGAAGATCTGGCTGAAGAATTATTGGATTGTGGGTGAGAATTGAACGAACAAACGGTCTGCACCTGCACCTTCCTGCGCCTGGACTTTCTTGATTTCTCAGCCCCTCCTTCTGTTTGTTGCGCTTTTGACCCTGAGTACCTAGGTAGGCACACACCTTATGCTTCTCAACAATCCCCAACATCAGTATAGCCTCCTCTCTGTGACCCAACACCTCTACAGTGTTACCCTCTACATACAGTGCGACATCATCTATCAAACCTGTGGTGCGTCATCCGGCGTTCCCTTGTTCCGGACTCGAGTTCAAACTCCCCATCCCTGGGTTGTGCCCATGGAGTCATAATTAGATCCCGGGTGGAACCACAGCTGGACCGAAGCTGATTGTGCGGACACTATTTTAAAGCCAGGGCTTAGCTTTTTGACGGATGCTGAAATCCCCTTCGGGTCCAAGTCCCTTGCATCCAGTGCATGCTCTCCGCATCTCACCAACCTGACTGACTGCTCAACGTTTTGTGTGATTGGTCCGTGACGATGCCAAATTATGACTCTTGCACCTTCACATGGGAGGAAAGGAGGGCGAAAAAAAAAAGTTGAATCTCACATTTGCCCAGGGTCACTTTCTCACCTACGCACCTTCCCTGAGTTCAACAAAGCATCATTTCTGCACCTTCCTTCAAGGGTTGCTTCAGGCGCAGGCAGGCGCATGACCCAAAATGATAAAATCCGCCCCAAAAGTCCCAATTGTGCCAGTCCATGGTACCTTCCATTCATTTGAACTGATTGATTACTTGATTGCTTGCCTCGTGATTGGCCTCGTGTCTATCCTTGTCACACCGTTTGGCCCTGATCCTCGCTGATGCACCCCTCGTTGTCACCACTGTCTCACCCGGTTTCTCTTCGTGGCCCTTAAACTCCTCCCATCCCCATTGACTCATTTCTATATCCTCACCTGCGGCTCTAACACACTTAAGCTCCGACCATCTAGCCCGACTCTCTTTGATTCCTGGCCCATTACCCGTTTCCTCACCTGCTTTGGGTCTTTCCGCATCCACCGGCTATTGTACGGATCTGTTTGTTTTCGTTTCGGTGTCCACACCTATCCATTGGTCTCCTCCACCAGCATCCACAACTTCCACTACCACTACCACTACCACTACCACGCCTCCCACGGTGACACGAACAACCTCCAACTCCCCCGAGGTACTTATGCTGTACAGATCCGTCCCTCTCCCCAGGTTGAGACCCAAGTTTGTCTCCCTCATGCGTCTCTCATCCGCCAACATGTCATCCACTTCCTCTACAAAAGCTCCTCTTGCTCCGAGCCATACCAAGCAGGCTTCGATAGTTACTCCTACCACCCCGAGTACTCCTCATCATCCTCGCACCAAGCACACACATGCCACTGCTCATGTCCCTAATCGATCTGCTCATTACGACACTTCTCTTTCCGTCCCTGTGCGAAAATACCTCCAGACATATGGACTGACTCCTCCCCGCGCAGAGAGTTATGAAATCCAGAAGAAGAGATGTCTTGCCCAATTGGCCCTCAAGGCTACCGACATTGAACGATTCCTGTACTTGAGCACTCTGAGATACAACAACGTTCACTTGTTCTATCGTCTCTTGACAGACCACTTCACCGAGTTGACTCCTCTTGTTTATACACCCACCGTGGGAGAGGCATGTCAAAGATGGTCAGAAATTTATCAGCAGCCAGAGGGCATGTATCTAAGTTTTGACGACCGTGGACATCTCTCCACCATTATCCAGAACTGGCCTCAAGCCAATGTTGAAATCACCGTCATCACTGATGGCTCAAGAATTCTGGGTCTCGGTGATCTTGGCGTGGGTGGTATGGGCATTCCCATCGGGAAACTCGCTCTGTACACTGGCTGTGCGGGCATCCGTCCTGAGGGCACTCTTCCTCTGACCGTTGATCTCGGCACCGGCAATCAGGCCTTAATCAATGATCCTCTCTACATGGGAAGCCGCCGCCCAAAAGTCACCCCTCAAGAAGAGAGGGAATTCTTGGATGAATTAATGGAGGCTCTCAAAGAGCGCTGGCCCGATATTGTCATCCAGTTCGAGGACTGGAAGAATCCTTTCCCTTCTTTGGAGAGATATCGACACGACTATGCCATGTTTAACGACGATATCCAGGGCACTGGTGCTGTCATCATGGGTGGTATCATCGGTGCTGTCAAGCAGTCCGGTATTGCTCCCCGAGACCATCGGGCCGTCTTTCTCGGCTCTGGCTCGGCCGGTGTGGGTGTTGCCAGGCAGATCGTCGACTACTTTGTTCATGAAGGCCTGACCGAGGAGGAGGCCAAGAACTGCTTCTGGCTCGTCGACAGCAAGGGTCTGGTGACACAAGATCGCGGCGACACCCTCGCCGAACACAAAATCTACTTTTCTCGAACTGACAACAAGGGACAACAGTTCAAGAACCTGGAAGAAGTCATGGACTACGTTAAGCCCACCATCATTATGGGCCTGAGTACCATCGGTGGCGCTTTCACCCCTGAACTTTTGCAAAAGATGGGTCAGTGGAACGATCACCCGATTATATTCCCGCTCTCCAACCCATCATCCAAATCCGAGTGTACCTTCGAGCAAGCCATCACCCACACCGATGGCCGCGCACTCTTTGCCTCTGGATCTCCTTTCCACCCTGTCACTTACAAGGGCAAGACCTATCACCCAGGCCAAGGCAACAACATGTACGTCTTCCCGGGCATTGGATTGGGTACGATTCTCTGCAAAGCCGTGCAGGTGACCCCAGACATGATCTATGCCTCTGGCGATGCCCTGCCGACCATGATCACCGAGGAAGAAAAGAACAAGGCACTCTTATATCCAGACATCAGCCGAATCCGCGAAGTTAGCGCTCGTGTGGCCCTCTACGTGATCCGCGCAGCACAAAAGAACAACGTTGACCGGATCCATCATCTCCGTGATTTGGATGACGCTACACTCGAGGCCTGGATCAAGGAGAAGATGTATGACCCACATAAGGAGACCGAGGAGTTGGAGAATGAATTGCGGGATATTGTCCAGGAGTTCACTGTGTCATCACCTAGATTGTGATGGACAGACTCTGGATCAAATGAGCGCTTTCGGCGTTTGGGATTATCCGTGCTACTATGCACCAAAATGGAGCCGAGGATTCGAAGTGGATGCTGGATGCTGAAGCCACGTGCTCACACGGAAGTCGTCACACCCGACAAGTGTTGGAGCTGTCAGCTGCCCAGCGGCTTTGTGAGAGATACCCCTTTTACACAACTACAGCTTTAGTTTAGCGCTTGGAAAATGGATTTTATTGCTGGCAATCAAAGACAGAACTTGACAAAACACATTCACGCTCTCAACCAATATCAATCGAATATTATTCCGCCGCTTTGGCAGCGGTCCTTCTCATGCGTGTTTTTGCCTAAGACGACCTACATCTTTAGCACCTATCATCTAGGTGTTGTCTCAATGTGGACGAAGACATGGCAATAGCTGATGTTCTTTATATCACGTGAGACGTCATTGACACGTGATGAAGTGTCCTAATAGAGTTAGCGACTGCTGTTGATTCAACGTCAGATCGATCATTCTCCATCACCAGGCCATGATCTTGTGGGTGCGAATCACCTCACCACAGACATCTCACCAAAATTCTGACAATGTCAGATAAACCCACCTCTTGCACTCGTTCCCTTCTCTCGTAGAGGGCCTGCCACACAGTGTCTCCACCACTTGGCAGCAATATCTTGGACGGCACTGCGTGTTACTTCCGACGTTGAACATATGGCCAGCCAGGATGAGAAGCCTTGGGAGCGACGCGGCTTGCATGAGAAGCTGAAAATCCATGTTTCAAGTCAAGGGAAATGATAACGACACGGCCCAAGTTCGATTATCACTCATGAAATCGTGGATAATGCTTGGCCTGGGACTTCAATTCCATTTATGAAACCTTTTCCCCAGGGCCCAAGACAGGTTATGCGATTGTGGACTCTGGGCCTTTCATTATTGGATTCTGGGCAGCGGGATGGCTGGAAGGAGACAGTCCACGGCTACCGACACATGCTTCTGCGCCAATTTACTACCAAGGCCAATCCCACGCCCGCCAAACTAAGGTACGCATGTCTACAACAGATGCCTAGGTTGGCAACATGACTGCCACTGGTATCCCACCAGGCTTTGGCCGGAATAATCACTGTAAGTCAGCAGCATTTTCAGGCCAGCATGGCCCTAGAATTCGACGTTTGTGCAAATAAACAATTCCATGGTTTGTGGAAATTTTGTTGCATGTCGACACAACTGCTATCATCATGAGGTCAACTCATCAGTCCCAAATCATGGCACATATCCGAGCCAGAAGTACGTCATTTTCCGTCCTGGCTTGTCGCGATCGGTCGCTTGGGCACATTCGTTTCTTCGTTTCAATGTTGCTCGGGCATCTTCACGTATCCCAACTCATACCTGGCAAAGTCAACTCCCGGCTAAATTCTCTTGTCCGTGGTGGTGTTTTCGCTTTCTGGGTCGATGGTCACTGAACTGCTGCTGTCGCGTTGCAGAGTTCCCTCTGTCAGATCTTTGCCGTCAGGAATCTGTTTATTTTCCTGCATCGAACTAGGCGATGATCCGCCCTCGAGACTGTCAGCGATCTCTCCGTCCGTGGTATCTCGCAGGATGCATGGTGCCAGGGGCTGTTTCCAGTCGTCGCGGCGCTCCTCGATGATGAACATGTCCAGCCAACTCGGCATCAGGAACCCAACGACACACCAAACGAGCAGGAAATGACCAATGATGAATCCCATAATGTGGAGCGGGTCGTGGTACACCGTCTCAAAGCTCGGGTATGCCAGACTGAGAATGATGGCCAGGATTGGGCCTGTGACATATCGCAGGAGGGGAGCCCAGAGCGCAGGAAGAGCCCAGTTCGAACCACCACCGATGACCGAGTTCAGATCATGCCGAAGTTGATTACCCTGCCTTGCTGTCAGCGCATCATCGACAAGTAGACGTCACAATTCACGTTCGAAACTTACCGAATAAAATCCGACGTAGTAGATGATGAACGCCAGCCTGCTGTTGGTGAATAATCTCGCAGTTGGCCGCACGTCAGGAGTCTTCGCAATCAAGACAGATGCAATAGCGCACACACCGAAGACACCAAATCCGACACCCGCACCGGCGGGCACGCTGACTGTGTGGCCAATGATCAAGGCCAGGAGTTGAGCGCCGAGGTAGCCGGTATTGAAGCAGATGTAAGATGGCAGGCCCACCTGGCTAATGACATCCTCGAAGCGATACACGGTAGTGGCGCAGACACATTCGGCCCAGACAACAAATACCAAACCCACATTGTTGATCCATCGATCGATGCCGTCGAGGTAGTAATATCCGAAATGGGTGCAGTTGGGCAGAGATAGAAGGAAGACGATGATGATCATTGCAGTGCACACCCAGGGGCGTGACCAATTCCAACGCCTGGCGAATGCAGAGTCCATAATCAAGGTCATGACCGCATCAAGCATCACAAAGGTCGAACTGACACCCACGACCGCCAGCGTGAGGAAGAAGAGGGCCGACCAGAAATTCGAACCGGGCATCTGAACAAATGCTTCAGGATAGGTCATGAAGCCCAAGCTGTAGCTGCCCATGCGATTTTCCGGGTCGGGTTGCAAACCCATGAAGCCCACGATTCCGAACGCGGCGAATGCCAGGATTGCCTCGAGGAAGGCATTAGTGCAGGTGAGAAGGACGGCGTCCTGGGCTGCGTTGGCGTGCACGTGGTTGTACGAGGCATACGCAGTGTAAAAACCGAAACCGACACCAGTCGAGTAAAAGACCTGTCCAGCAGCATCCTGCCAGATACCCGTCGACGCAAGGGTCTCGCCTCTCCAGGTGGCAAAATATAACCGAATCCCATCTCCGGCATTTGGCAACGATGCGCCTCGCCCGATGAGAATGATGATGACGATCAGAGGCAGGCCCATAGTGAAATAGACGACACGTCCTGTCCATCCCGTGCCACGGAACATACAGAGCCATACGAGGAAGAAGAGGAAAGCATTCCAACCAACCAGGCGACCGTCGAGAGCAGCGCTGGGGAACTGCCTCCATCTGCCCGAATCGTCATAATCCCTTGCTTGGACGACCTCATACATGAAGTAATTCTGAGTGTCGCCTGCCCAAGGAAGTGGGCTCTCAAAGGACTTTTGAAAGAAGACCATTCCCCATGCAATGATGGGGATAAAGTAGATACTAACGACGAGGCCGACATAGTTCAAGGCGAACCCGATACCTCTCATGCGTCGACTGATCTTGTTAAAAGCCGTCACGGTACCACCACGATAGGCGTTACCAGCCGCCAGTTCCAGAGCCAGTGCAGGAATGGCCAACAAGCTGAGAGCGAGGAGATATGGGATGAACCATTGCAACCCGTTGTTGTTGAAGACCGTGGACGGGTATCTCAAGAAGTTACCCATGCCAATGACACCACTCAACGAGGCAAGGATGAAGGCCGTGCGTGAAGGCCATTGATCACGACCGTCCGGGCCCTTTGCGGGCGGCGGTGCGATCTTGTTGATGACCTTCTTGACCTTGTCCATGGTGACACTGGAAAAGAGTCAAGAAGAGAAATGGCGATTCAAGTCAGTAACAGTGACACCAATGGGTGGAGGAATCGCGATGAGAAAGGAAGGAACGAAAGGACGCGAGACCAGAGGATGCGTCGGTGACAGAATGCCAGTAAGTCGATCACTCTGGACAAAGTGCCACAAGAGCCTAGACTTTATAACCTCGATCGTCATGGCTTTTCCCGGAGGGTCTTTTTGCCCTCAAAAGGGAGGGTCATCGACTTTCCCTTTGGATGCCTGAGGTCACAGAACATAGGAACTAGCGTCTTAGGTATGTTGACGAAGACGACGAGTGGGCAAAGTGGTGGATGTGGAGAAATGTCGTACATGAATCCGGTATGATATTGGCAGATCCTCGAGTGTGGACTTGTTTGAGAAAGAAAACCCGCCTGGTGGACAGATCTCTTGGGAGGTTCCAATCCGATGATTCTGTGACCAAGAGGTTCCAAAAAAGCATGCGGCGGATGCTTAAAGGGCAAAAAATCTCTGAATTTTCCCTGTCGTGTGCGACGAAGTACATGGGCATCATGGGTCCATCATTGCTACATCTTCCAAGCCCCGATGTACGTCATGAGGCGAGGGATGAAGGCTGGAAAATCCTCGACCGTCTAGGATCCTCCCTCTTAGTAGACGGCACAGGCGGGCGTGGCGGGTGTCCAGTGGACTTGGAATCAGGTTTCCCAGTGGCCAGCAGGCGGGCAAATGCCAATTCCGCCCAGCCTTGCTAAGACCCGCCCCATACCTCATACCAAGAGTCTCCGCCAATGTCCTCTTGGCGGTCCCCGCCTGTCCGCCTGGTCATCCTATTACCTGATTACCTAGGACTTTCAATTCCTTTTGGCAGGTCGTGGCGATGAGAAATAAGAAACCTCGGCCGACTGGTCATCAATCTCAAACAATTTTGATTCGAGCTGATTGAGTTATTCAACGTTCTCTAACCCCTCCACGGCCCGCCGAACGCCGTCGCGTGGGAAGATCGTGGCTTGATGGAGTAGGAGTGGGCCAATAGACAAGTAGAGATCACGTGATTCCTTCGGCCTTTCTACGGAGTAGATCGTTGTTTCCAATTTTTTGTGAGGTCTGTGTGCTTATCTTGGTCATTCATTTCTGACGGCTATTGCAGCGCCGATCAGTCGGGAATATACCTTTCCGAAAGATCTTGTATGAATGGGTGATATGGATAGTAATCCAAGATATCACGTTATTATTTCCAGTCTACGAAAAAGTGGGCTCCGAAAGAATATATATTCCCAATGACTGCGTGTGTGGATGACGTTACAGATTCAGGTATCATATTGCCGCCCCTTCACATACCAACAACCATGCCATTATGTTCTTTATCTTCTGAAATGCTCACAGGTCAATTATTTGAAACATTATGTTTAAGCTTCAAGAGTCAAAGACAAACATCACGATTAGCACGAGGCAGACAGTTGTCATCTTGCTACGTGGAGTTCGAGACGACTTTATGGTCGATCAAGTGCAAGACTAATCTCGAGATCGTTCCATAGCTACCTCGACTACTCACGAGTACCTAAGTTCAGTAATGTCATTTTCTGTGTTTGCATCATATCCAAAGATTCGTCGTCTGTCGAGCCAAACAAAGTGACGAGATGCCTCGTCCACCTGCCTACAGCTTTTGACAAATCTACGGAGTAAAAGCTGCATCTCGTTCTCCCAAACATCAATTCTACTGTAATCTGAGCACATACCCTCAAGCATATACGGAGTACTTTATTCTATCATCCTCTGGCTGTTGATGTTGGTTGGACTGTCAGCGCTGGATGCTGCACACTTGACCCGATGGTGGTTGCCATGACAACGTTGGGAAGGAGCCACCCTGTGGTTTTCCCCCAAAGGCAAGTGGGGACCGCATCTGTCGTCTCCCTCTCCCTCTCATCCTTTCCAACAATCTTCCAACCAACCATCCAGACCACAGAGCAGAACCGTTGGTAACAGGCCCCCTCGGCCCATCCACCTAGCCTGAATAATCGCACTGCTTATCGCTCACCTCTCACCTTGGACACTCTTTCTTCACAGCATGTGAAACAAGACAATTCCGACTTCACACTCCTCATCTTCCCGACTCGAGTCTGTTCACCATCTTGTCCTTCTCTACCATCAATTCAAAGTCTCTGTCTCTTCTTTCTTTCTTGTACAATTACATCTACACCCTCCGCTCCTTCGATCGTCCCTGGAAAAATAAGTCTGTTTGCAACGGTCTGACCGCTTTGTTATTGTGAGTGACAGACCACCACACCTAAGCACTGTTGCGTCCGCACTTTGACCATCTCATCATTCGGTATTATTGACTGACCATTGGAATGTCTTTTCCAGCACGCTGCATCCGCATCAGAGACACACACTGTCATTGTCGCAGCCACCACCACCACACCAGCTGACCCGCGTCTGCTGACCCTCGCTGCCTGCCTGCCTGCCCTCCATACCACACCCTCACCAACCGCCGACTTGTTTACCAACCTTCCTTTCGTTTTCCTTTCAGTCAGGCCTGCCTTTCATGGCCTCACTGCTGACCACAATGTTCGTGCCATTCTTACTCTCATCTCCTTCTCAAAAAGCCCTGCCTCCACACTGTACCCTCAAACAATCCTCCTCTTGTGTTACCATTAACACATATACCTGTCTTGACACCCCCGATTCTCCTTCTCGATTATCCGAAACATCCTCTCCTGCATCTCGCGCTGCCCAGATTCTTCGTGGTTCCGGCCTGGGAGGCTCTCCCTCTCCTCGCCATATTAATAAACAACCTGTTGACATCTTTTCCCCGTCTAGCAATGCCCGCACCCGGGGTCAATTCAAGCCGCGCAATGCCGGCAAGGGTTCTACCAGTTACCAACTGAGACAATTTGCCGAAGCAACCTTGGGGAGTGGTAGTTTGCGCAAGGCTGTCAAACTACCCGAGGGTGAAGACTTGAATGAATGGTTGGCCGTCAATGGTAAGGCACTAGCCACATAGGAGAGAAGGCTTGGTTGAAGACCTTTGTACTGACACATTTCGCCCGAAAGTGGTCGACTTTTACAACCAGATCAATCTTCTCTACGGCTCCATCACAGAGTTCTGCTCTCCATCAACATGTCCCGAGATGAAGGCTACAGATGAGTACGATTTTTGACAGTCGCTTTTTCAGAACCTATCTAATCGATGGCGCTTCTAGATTCGAGTATCTTTGGCAAGACCCCGCAGGTGGCTTCCCCAAGCCCACCAAGATGGCTGCCCCAGAATACATTGAGCACCTCATGAGCTGGGTTCAAAGCAACATCGACAATGAATCTACTTTTCCAAGCCGAATCGGCGTTCCCTTCCCGAAACACTTCCCCTCTACTGTCCGCCAACTCTTCAAACGCATGTATCGTGTTTATGCCCATATCTACTGTCACCATTACGCAGTCATTGTCCATCTCGGACTAGAGCCCCACCTGAACACGAGCTTCAAGCACTACGTTCTGTTCATTGATGAGCATGGACTGGAGAAGGGTGGTGGCAAGGATTACTGGGGTCCTCTGGGAGATCTTGTGGACAGCATGTTGAAGAGTGATTGAGTGACTGCAATGTTGCGGTGCTGCTGCCTTGGGCAAATCAATCAAATCAGTCAATGAGCGCAATGTTGGGAGTAATGGGTTTCATGATGAACGATTCAGAGATTGACATGGGACGGGAAAAGGCATACGATAATGCTTTTTGAATGAAGCGCAAGGCGTTGAATGTCCTTGGCAGGCATGTAGCCTTGTCCGCACAACGGGAGAATGATTCGGATGAATTGGCGCATCGTCTGTATTAGCACTCTACCAGGCAATGAGGTCTCGGTATGAGTATAATCCATCCAATTACTCCTTGAAAATAAGTCTCAACCATGTCGTGAAGGCTGTCATTCTTCCACCAGGACTGAGGACTGTCCTCGGTAGAACTAAGCAGTTATTCTTGGACAAGTGTCCTTAAGGGACCTCGCATTCATACACGTACATTTCCACCTTATGTATCATGCTTCTGATGGTGATTCTGGGAATGATCCCCACTTTGACCATCCTCACAGTTCTGATACTATTGACTCTATTCTTCCTCCTTTGGATGGATAACAAGCGATGTACTTATTCGTACACAAACAATCGGCTTGTGATGATGGTCAAGGCCATGCATGCATGCATGGCGGTGAACCTGTGTTCTGGTACAAGAGACAAAACGAGGAAGCGGCCGAAGTGCCTGGCTGGCGCCAAGTGGCGCATATGGGCAGGCAAAAATATGACGGACGGAGCCACGGGAAGTATCCAAGGCTAAAACTAATAGCCTCGTCGATATCCGCCTGCATAGCCACCGCCTGTTCCGGGCAGATCGCCTCGTCGTCCAAAGCCTCCACCACCTCTAATGGTATCAGGGCCGAATCCACCACCTCCTGGCCCTCCACGGTAGCCTCCGTATGCACCGCGTCCTGGACCAGGAAATGCGGGCCCCGAGACATTGCCTACGCCATTACCGTAGTGTGATGCGCGTGAGTTGTAAGACGAAGGGCGTGCGTCCTGTCGATAGGTTGAAGGTCGGTCGCGGCTATCGTATCGCTCTCGCTCTCGCTCGCGGTCACGGTCACGATTTCTCTCTCGGTCTCGATGCCCATCTCCGTCGCGATCTCGCTCGTAATCTCGGTCGCGCTCACGATCGCGCCGCGGTTCGTCGGTTCTTCTGCTGCTCTTGTCATCCTCGAAATCGTATCGATCGTCTTTCACGTTCACATCTGCGCCTCTGGCGATTGCCCTCTCCTGCTCCTCGAATGATTTGCTGTTGTTGAGGGGTGCAACATCTGCCTCGACGTCTTCCATAGCATCGTCATTTGTCGTCAAAGCGACAGGATCGGAGGGGAGCGTGTCAGAGGTGATGAGCTCGATTGGTTTTGTGGGCGAAGACGACACGCGTATAGAAGCGACGGGTTTGAGCTTGAGGTGCAGAATTCGGCCGTCCGCCTTTTGTTTGTCATAGGTTGAAATGATTCTGTCGGCAATGAGTTTCTCCGTGAAGACCATTTCTGCCACAACATAAGGAGTGGTCTGGGTGAGTTGACATGATATGAGTCCATTTCCGCCGGAACTATCGAGGAACTCGTGTTGAAGGGATGATTCTATGTCGGCAACTGTCGTGCCTCGAGCGAAATTGCTTGCTTCGACGGCGAATGGTCCTGCTTTCCCTTTGATGCTCAAACCAAGGTCTTTGGACGGTGTTGAAGATGAGACAATATTGACTTCTTGACTGTTCAAAGCTTTGGCGACACGATTTTGTCGGGCATTACGATTGATGGTGGAGGCAGGTCTAGAAGGGGGAGTGAAAGCGTTGGATCTTGGAGAGCCCGTGCTGGCGACGGAGGAGGATCGCTGGAGGCCTAGTCAGTATTGTATGCATAAGAGTAATTGGTGACTGTACTTTTGTAGCCTTGGTCACTCTACTTGCGAGATCGGGAGTTCGACTTGAAGGCTTGCTTGAATTGTTTAAGGCGTTGTTGTTGGCTTTGTTGCGACCGAAAATCTCGTTCGCCAATGCCTCATTTTTCCGTCGGTTGCGGTCTATGAGAGTATTAGCGAGCATTAGGCAAGGGATGTTGAACGCAACAACGAACCAGCCTGAATAATGTCATCGAAACTGACTGCGGCCTTTGGATTTTGGCCGGGCATAATTTCGGCCTGTAAGGACGAGGATCTTGGTTTTTCTCACGATGATGGCATGGATGAGAGAAGATATGACGAGGATTGAGCGTGGAGGGACCCGAAAAGGTATGAGTTGAAGCTGACGAGACGTAGAATACAAATATTGTTGGTGTTCAAGATGAATTCATCTCGACAGATATTCCAGCCCAGTGGACACTACAAAGAAGGCGCACCACTTACTTCCGTTCAAGATGGGTCGCGACTTCCAAACCAGCCATGCATCCCCACATCTCTGAGGCTTGGCACTCAGCTACCTAGCCACGTGATGCCAAGACTACCGTACATAGGTCAGGTCTGCTAGGGTGCACCCCGTAACTAGGTAAGTTCTCCTTAGTCCATCCCTAACGCCTCTACACTGCAAAGGAACGCGGCTCGCTCGCGTCAGTCCGGGCTTTGAACAGAGCCTCATCTCTACAGAACGACTTACTCTAGGTATCTCATCCACATGGCACAAACTTGATTACCTGGTATGTACAGCGTAACATCCGCCCTGTCTTTACGTATATATCATGGCCCCAAACTTACCTCCCCATTGTGCGCGCAATTCCATACTGCACAAATATTATTCGTACTCCGCCGTAGTTTGTCTACTCTGGAGCATTATGGCTGCTTGTTATTCCTCGCACTTTTTTTTCCAATGGGATCATCATCTCTGACACGCTACATCTTAGAGCTCTACCAGTCTTGAAACCCAACTCAACAATCCCTCTACCTGTTTGACTTATTCTTAGTGATTGTCTTAACCCGCGAACTTTTGTTCACATCCAGCACAAGGTGTTCCTGCGCACACGCTGACGTGCAGAATCAATCGTCCTCTTCCAGTCCTCTCACTCACCATGTCCTCCTCAACGGCACTTCGTCCTATTCTCCGACCTCATTCACTCCCTAGTCTACCATCTTCCTCGACCGCGAAGACCACTTTCATCTGTCAATCCTGCCGACATGCTCGACTGCTCCGCCGACCCAAAAGAATTTACACCTTCACACAACTCGTCACTCTGTCGGACGGAAGTGCGTTCACCATGCGAACTACTTCCCCCGTACCTGTCTATCGATCTACACGAGACACGAGAAATGCCCCTTTATGGAACCCCACTTCCAAGGACGTTATGAACGTTGAAGAAGATGATTCCGGTCGGTTGGCAGGGTTTAGAGCAAGGTTCGGCACGAGTTTTGATGCTCTGACACCTGAATCTAGCTCCTCCAAGAAAGCAAAAGGCGATAGCACACTAGACGTTCAAGAGGAAGGCTCAAAGGGTGCCAATCGCCCAAAGAAACCAGTGGAAACCCAAAATGTCATGGCCGAAGGTCAATTCTTGGACAAGAACGAGTTTGCAGAAGATGATATGAACCTGCTCGACCTCATCACATCCTTTGGTCAAGGGAGTAATCAGCAGTCCAGTATGAAGTCGGGACCTGAAGCTCCGAAGAAGAAGGGCGGAAAGAAATAAAGACTAGCACTCTGTGCGCTGTAACAACATTTCGAATGGCACAAGATCAGGATCACCTTGCCCTGTTGAAGATGACAGGGAACCGAATTTTTCTTTGAGAAAGCAATACCATTAATCAGCTATGCGATGTCGACAGACTTTGATGTGCTCTGGAGAGTCGAATTTTGAACCCCCCAAGGAACTGCCGATCAAGCGCTTTTCGCGTTCTACACACCATACACCCCGCCACCAATCCGACGTGGACAATTGCGCTGCGTGAGGTCCAACGCTCACTGTGAGTCATACTGCAGTAAAACATTCCCTCCAAAATAGCGCCATGTCATATGTGGGTCCATCTTGAACACCAGCACGACGGTCGTGATAGACCAGGTAATCTGACCCTGGGCTCATCTGCGTACCAACCTCTGTGGAAGTCGCGATACGAAAACAAGCGGCATCTTCGTCCAAACGGACAAGATTATTGTCAATGGTCATTTCGGGCTTCATAATCCACTGCGGCTCGAGGCCATCTTGCTTGAGGATGTATCGACCGTCTGCTGGCAACCACATGTCGACTTGATTGTTGTTGTTGTAATTGTTATCGAGGCTGCCGGCCGTCACTATGCAATGATACTTGCACAGGACCAACAGGACCCTCAGCTTGCTGGGCAAATATTTTCGATGCGGATCGAGGACTCGGACGGGTATGATAAAGGACAAGACCACAGTTCCCTTGATCAAAAGATCTGCGCATGGTGGCTCGACTTGCTGACTCGTGGGAGGAAGGTCTAGACTTCTCATCAGATACGCCTGGGGATATTCGGTCAATGCATGCATCGATTCAGCAGACAACGGGTCGGCTTTGATTCGATTCAGAAAGGCTTGCGTGATGATGGCGCTAGTCCCCTTGAATCCTTCCGAGATGGCCACGTTGAATCGAACATGCTGGGCGCCCGAAGTAGGGTGTCGCAGGTGTGCTTCGAGTTCTACTCCTTGGTGTACCGTGGCAAATCTACTGGTACATTCAGTCAGACCCCAGCCGAGGAAGTTGATTCGGGCAATGGCATATGGCTTGTTGGAATTTTCTTCCTCTTTCTGTGCCAGGTTGGCTTCTGTGAGACGTTGTCTCATATCCATTGTCCTCGCGTTGGGTGCGTATCAACGCTCGCACTTGGAGGGTGGGCGGTGGACGATGAATGAATGAACGAGGGAGCAGTCTGGACACGACAATGGAGAAGAGGGAGATTTAAATACGGTTGTGCCCCCCGCTATAAGTGAATTACTCTAGGCCGAGACTCACTAGTTGACGTGGCCGATTGTTAACTCTGAGAGTGCCGAATCACCACGACTTGGGGTAAGGCAGATTCGAGAGTATCGTCACGACATGGGCAAGGGCAGATCCGAGAGTACCGTCACAACATGTGGTCAGGCTGATAGATATCTACGAGAGTGCCGTCCATCCGTCTACAGCAGTTACATTGGAAGTCAAGTCAAAATTTTGTCTTACAAACACACATACAAAACCTCAATTCCCAGCGACCATTCCCCTCATTTCATGACTAAATCCTTTTCCAAGAATCAAGTAACTATACATCTCATCATGACCCCGAAGCGTTTACATTTTCTGCCACGTCATCAAAACTCGTTAATTTCAAAAAACTCTCACCCGGTGTTTCCACGAGACCCTCGAAATTCGCAAAACTCGGAGTGATGAGCCAACCAGGCGCATCGTCGACTTTGGTCAGATAGTTCTCGTTAGCTGGAAGCCACATATCGACAACAGGTAAGGCGGTTGCAGGTTGATAGTTGGTATCATTATAATTGTCCAGAGCATCCGGAGTCACGAAACAGATGAATCTACAACTAATTGTCATTGCGGGTGATCTGCCGGGCCAGACTTTTTTATGAGGATCGAGAATTCGTATCGGAAGAGCAAAGTCCAATCTGACTTTGGTTGTAATCCTGACATCTGTATATGGTACTTGAATGTGCTGTGGGTCGGGTTGCGTGACAATGGTAGTAGCCGATGGAACCATGCCCGCTGGGTCTGTATCTGCATCTTCATCCAGGAGTTTGTAAATGGTGGGAAAGGTCGAGATGCGATCAAAGAGACTCTGTGTGATGACAGGACAACTACCGGGTTTGGCTCCTGGTGAAATGGCAATGTTGAATCTGATGGATGGTAAGTAGCCCTTTGCAACGTCGAAGACGCCACAACTTTCGGCACCGTTGTGTTTGGTCTCGAAGAGTACGATTTGAGGATACTCTTTGATCATCTTAGCTTGTTCGATGTAGCCAAAGTGTCGAGTCAGGTGTACCCATTGATTTGCATGCAGGTTCTGTAATGTTAGAGGTGGCTTAGGATCTGGGTCTTCGCGTGGTTGACCTGATGGCGAGTCTGGAAATGTCAATGGTGATCCAGAATTTGACCAGGAGTGTTGGTCGCTTGTGGCGGCGTCTGGATCCATGATATCTGATATTGTTCACGTGTCGGCTTTGTGGAAGATGGAAATACTTGGTGGAAAGGATAAAGTCCATGAGGGTATCTGAATTACAATGTATAGTATATAGAACACAAAAACCCCTGTGGTTGCACAATATATAATCCTCTGGATTCTATATGGGACTCACCACGGTGGCCTACCGTTTGTGTCCATGTCAGTTCTATGGCTCGCATCATTCTTCTTTGGCCTATGAGTATTGTTAGCGACAGATGACATGGACGGCATCCAGGATCCAAAGTCGGCGAGCAAGCAATATACATGTTGCTCTGATATCGAGGGTTCGCCTGGATTGCGAATTGACATGAAGTCGAGATAAGAGTCGAGAGGGAAACAAGCCGGTGTCTGACTGCAGAATATAGTTGATTCAATCTGCGTTTAACCCGCCGATGATGGTGAAAAGACTCTGTCAGACAAATCAATCATCCGGACCCGATTCCCTTGGCCGGACTTAAGAAATGACGACAAATCCAACGCCATGGATGACTCTTTAATCTTTGGATATCAACACACCTCCATCCCATTGGGACAATTTATGCCTCTAGCACTAGCCCGAGTCAATTTCTTATCAGGACCCTGATGACATGGTGATAATTGGAATGACGCAGTAATTAATTCATTGATTGGGAGTGGAAAATGGCAGATCCCACAGGTGAAACGGCATCAGCACTTGAACAATTCCGACAAGAATGGAAGAACGAAGTCGAAGCACGAGCGCGACATGCGGGACAAGGGTCACAGAATCAACATGAACACACTCGATCCACTGCCGGCAAGGCCAGGAGAACCAGCGAGGTACGGCTAGAGCGACCAGTTCACAAACCACCGACTCGCCACCCAGCGGCGGATATTCAGGATGAGTTGGACGAGCAGCACAGAGAGGCTGATACGCAGCGGCGCGACTCTGGCGGCGCCGCCAATACCAATGCCAGTACCAGCATGATCCAACGCATCGAGGGACTCAGTCTCCGACACGTGGACGACGATGAATTCAGCATCAAGCGACCGACCACCGAACCGAAATCAGCGCTCGAACACTATGAACGAGCCGTGGAACGAGAAAGCCAGGGAAAACTTGGTGACAGTATTTCACACTATCGCAAAGCCTACCGTCTGGATGCCAAAGTCGATCAATCATACCGCAACAAACACTTCCCAGCAAAATCAAAACCAACTAACCAACTCAACCCGTCCAATGCCCCGGCCACAGTCCCCAATCCAGCCCACCACTCCTCGAAAGATCCCCCCACTGAGACACTATCTACCTTACAGCTCATTCAGAGCTTTGCCAATGCTCCCATTCAAGGAGCTCCGCCTATGATTGAGGGGGATATCCCTCCTCCATGCGCCATCAATCGACTCCCGGCCGAAGTCCTGCTAGAACTACTTCAACATGTCGGCATCCGTGATCCTGCATTGATGATGCGACTGGCGCTGGTATGCAAGAAACTGGCATACATGGTCTACACCGACAACGGCATGTGGAAGAGAATTGCATTAGGACCCGAATTTGGTCTCGCGGGCCAACAGTATCAATTTGCGACTGATCTACAGGGCCGTGAGGCCATCTATCAGGTCCTCGAGGACGACGAGGACGAATATGACCCCGCACTTTCTATCGTGACGGAATCAAACTTTCCAAGCGACACGGTCTGGAGGGATGTGTTTCACAGTTATCCTCGCATCCGCTTCACGGGGGTTTATATCTCAACCGTCAACTATTCACGGCCCGGTGGAGCTTCGGCGACGCCCAATACCTGGAGCAATCCCGTCCATATTGTCACTTATTATAGGTATCTTCGATTCTTCCGTGACGGGACGTGTATATCGTTGTTGACGACCAATGAGCCAATCGAGGTTGTCCATCATTTGACGAAGGAAAATTTGTCCTTTGTGAGATCGTCGGGCAAGAAGGATGCCAGTCACTTGACGTCTTCGGCGACGACTTTGACGAGGGAGAGGGAAAGTGCAACTCATCATGGCAATACAGCCACATCTGGGACTTCCGCAACTTCACATGCTCCGCCTCCCTCAGCTCAACAGATCATGAAGCATGCTCTGCGCGGCCGCTGGCGTTTGTGCCACCCAAGTCTCGAGACGCCCACCGAGGCCACTGACCTCGCGGATCAAGGTGCGGCATCGATTGCTGGCGCTACCGCTCTAAGGGCTGATGCCCTGTCCCTGTCATCGCCTAGTCCGATCATCTCCCCTGGCGATCTACACATTGAAACCGAGGGCGCAGGCCCTCGATATATGTATACGATGCACCTATCGTTGAAATCAGCGGGACCCGTGCGGTCCCGCCACACGACCAAGAATAACAAGTTGGTGTGGAAGGGGTTCTGGAGTTATAATGTCTTGACCAGTGACTGGGCCGAGTTTCACCTCAAGAACGACAAGCCCTTTTTCTTCAGTCGGGTCAGAGGGTATGGTTTGGGGTACTGACTGACTGACCGGATAGCGGGGCAAGCATGCAGAGTTGTCTGATAGATAGAGTACCCAGTGAATGCGCCGCGCGGTTGTAGAGAAAGAGGAGCAAGGGAACGTGGTCTGCGCGGCGGACTAGGAGTAGAATCCCAGCCGGCTCCAGTGGCCGGATCCCTGAAGGCTCTGGGCGATGACTTCAATAGATTTAGAAATTCCATTTGCCGGACATGCTTTAGTCAAACTCTCTCCAGATTCTGACGATTTCCAACTTTTCCCACCCTGCCTTCTTGCCGCTCGACCCGACTGTCTCTGCGCACCAGTGCCAGGGATTGACTGAATCATTTTCTCCGGTGGATGGCCATTTCAGAATACTCTCCTTGACTTGGTCAGGATGATTTCCACGACAGAAGAGCACATATGCGACGCCTCGACGACTGAGAACGGAGGGGATTTGGTCTAGCAGACGATTTGTGACTTGCATACCGTCATGGCCACCAGCGTAGGATTGTGCGAGGAGGTGTGAAGATTCCTCAAATGAAGGTGTGGATGAAGAAGAGGGAAATATGATAGCAGGCACAGAATCAGAAGGTACGTATGGTGGATTGAATATCAGGATGTCGACTGAGTTGGGCGTCAGCGCGGATGTGAGATCACATCGCACGGAGGAGAGGTAGAGACTGTGATTGGAATTGGAATGGGAGTTTGTCTCAACAAGAGCTTTTTCCACGGTGGTGGTCGTGGCGTGACATGCATGTATATTGACATCAATGGCCATGCTTAGTACATGGGTACCGATGATGGTCTTTGCGTTGGAGGTTAAAAATGCGATGATGACGCCAGATCCAGGCCCAATTTCAACGACAAGAGGGGCCGGTGTCGGTCTGGAAGGTTTAGAGGTGGAGGACTGGAGTGTGGTCTCGAAGCGTGACTGTAGCCATTTGATCTCGCTGGTCGAGGAGAGTGTATCAAGAAAGAGATACGAGTCTTCGGCCGGTTCGTAGACATGGTCATAATTGACATGTGATGTCGATGGAGTGGGCAACATGTCTTGGATGGTTGAGTCCGGGAGACCGAGTTTGAGTCTCTCAGAGAGCAGCAAATTCGGATCCAAGATGGTAGAAAGTCGTCTTGAGGTTGTCTCCCCCCTTTCGACCTGACCAAATATTTTCTTTCCTAGCGAAGTTGAGCTGGCTTGACAAATCTTTGATGGGATGATGATGACGTTCATGTCCCGTTCTTCTCCAACTCAAGCGACACAATGAAGGATCCTGGGGTTTACCTGCTCGGTTTTCATCGTTCGAGTCTGGGGGGCGAGCAATTCAGGACGTTTGATATGTGAATAAAATAGCCATACGAATATGCATATCTTAAAGTGGCAACAGTAAGTATCACTTAATGAACTCGTCTTTCAAAGCGGCAGGATCTGACAGTGTACACACGTGACCTTACCCCGAATATGAATATCGCCATTTTGAACTTCATCGAATCGAATGATGGATGTAACCTTGCGTTGGTTTCCATATCCACTTCAATTCTACTCATCTTAGGAGTCAAGATATTGGAAAGTCAATTCTTGTAGTTGTACATCTCCAGTGACTCATCCTGGGTCCTTTTGCTACCCCTACACACTGGTTTGCCATTTCTTTCGTATGCGAGCGAGACAACAAGACCATGAAAGACCGTACATGTCCGAGATATAATGACTGCAGTCTAGTTTAGTCATAACGAGGAGATTCCAGACACCTACGAGTCACATTAGTGGTCACGTCACATCCTCTTCCACACCAAACCTTCAAAGTTCCAGTCTTATGATTAGCTATGGACCAAACTATGAGTCTGACCGACGTGGTATCAGTCTTGCAAGAAATTATGCAGACGCCAGGGCTACCCTCATCGGAAGATGCTGTTCAACAGGGTCAAGAAACATCTTCTGTGTCTACCAAGAAGTCTACCCGGCCCATCCTGCCCATCAATTTTCCACCACTCGACACCCTCGCCCTGGTCGACAGCACCCAACCGACCGAGCATGACAACTCCTTACAAAGTCTTAAGTCTCATCTGATCGAACATATTCTCCCTTATCTCAATAGCCAGTCACTGTCTCCCAACTACTATGGTTTCGTTGTCGGTGGAGTCACTCCCGCAGCACTGCTGGGTGACTTTATCGCCTCCATATACGACCAGAACGTATTCATGCATCTACCCAATGACACCCTCTGCACCGCCATCGAGGTCCAAGCCTTGAACGCCTTGGCTTTGGATTTCTTCAGGCTCTCACCTAGAGAAGCTTGGGAGGTTGGTGGGCCAGGCTCAGGGGGCGCCACTTTTACAACAGGTGCCACTGGCAGCAACATCTTGGGCTTGGCACTAGGAAGGGAGTTTGTCCTGCGCAAAGCTCTCGAGACAAAGGGTGTTGCGTTGGCCGACGCGAGTGTCGGGGAGTATGGCCTCTTTGAAGTGATGGATCTGGCTGGCGTTAAGAAAATCCAAGTCTTGAGCACACTTCCGCATTCAACCATTGCTAAGGCTGCTAGTGTAGTGGGCATTGGTAGGAGAAACGTTGTGTCCATCGCTACTCACGACGATCCTCTGCAAATCGATTTAGAAAAGCTCAAGGCCGAGGTGGAGAAGAAAGACACGTTGAATATTCTGGCAATCTCCGCCGGCGAGGTCAATACGGGCCGATTTGCCACATATTCTGGCGCTAATATGAAGGAAATCAGGCATATTTGCTCTCAAAATCATGTGTGGATCCATGTCGATGGTGCTTTCGGTCTTTTTGGAAGGCTCTTCACCAACGATGATCCCGACTATTCCCATGTTGCTCGCAGTCTCGAGGGACTCGACTTGGCAGACTCAATTACAGGCGACTGCCACAAGTTGTTGAATGTCCCCTATGACTGTGGGATTTTCTTTACCCGTCACAAATCCCTGAGCGAACATGTCTTTCGCAACGGCAACGCTGCGTACTTGACCAGTGGTTTGGGCCCAGACGACGGAATCCAATCTCCAGGAAATATTGGCCTTGAGAATTCTCGACGTTTCCGAGCCTTGCCAGTCTATGCTACCGTCAAAGCGTATGGTCGACAATCTCATGTCGCCATGTTGAAGCGACAAATCAACCTGGCTCGCCGGATAACTGAGTGGCTGCTGAGAGACGATCGTTTCCAGGTCTTGCCGGGCGGACTGGACAAAGCTGACATTATAAACAAGACATACATCATCGTGCTCTTCCGCGCAACGGATCCAGAGGTCAACAAGTCTTTAGTGAAAATGGTAAATGCCGATGGGCGCATCTACGTCAGTGGAACCGTCTGGGACGGCGAGCCCGCAGCACGCATAGCCGTGAGCAACTGGCGGGTGGACGTGGACAGAGATGCGACCTTGGTACAGCAGGTCTTGAATTCCGTGGCTAGGAGTCGCTGACTGACTGATCGTCGAGAACTCCTAGTCCCTTGAGTAGTTCAAAACACTGCACCGCCAATGAGAAAAATTCTTTCCTCTTCCTTTTGAATCCATTGCACCACTTTGTTGGCACTTTGAGCCAGTGCATTCCGAGACGTCGCCGGTCCTGCCACACAGTATAATTCAAACATTGGTGTGACCCATGCCAGGGCCGTGGCCGTCGTAAGAACACAGTGGTGTACTTTGACAGCTGCATGTTTGGCGTGAATACTTGCGTGTAATTTGGAATAGACTGACATAAGGCGGCGGCGCTGTTTCAGACTCTCGAAATTCGGCGAATATGAAGGCATGAAAAATTGCACGTTCCCCTTGGATTTGTACAAGAAATGCCGTAGAACAGTTCCTGCAATGATATCTGTGGGGCTGGGCCGTCCCGCTTGAACGGCTTGCTGAATAATTTGCATGCTGTGGTTGCGACGGAATTCTTGCACCAGATACGTCTTCATGGTTTGTAACTCCTCAAAACTTTCTTTGTTTGTACTCAAAAGAATGATTGCCACCGAGTCATCCTTGGAAATGCGTTCGTTGTTATCGAGCTCTCGGGCGCTATCACCGGCCATGTCCAGAAAGCTGACGTACATGTAGAGGTAGCCTGTATTGTTGAACCCAGGTAGACATATCGGTACCCAGGATTCGCCTCCCCCAGCCTTGATTCCTTCCGCCTCGAAGATCATGTTGAAGATGAGTTGTAAATCGCTCGGGTGTAAGGAGTGCTTCTTGGGTCGGATGACGCTGACAAGTCTCCCGCCCGCCACCACCAGGCCATACAATAAGCCATCGACCCGAGCCTTGATCATAGTGCTATTGATGATGCTGCGATGAGATTTTCGGATTTTTAGGCACTCAAGCGCAGACAGCAAGGCTGAGGGGGATCCTCGAGTGAAACTATCGGCCAATGAAGACAGTAAGACCTCTGTTCCTTGAAGTGGTCTCCTGAGATCGCTTGATGGGCGAACGGAGAAAATGTGTGTGAGAGTTGGAAGAGTCAGAGTGGACAGAATCTGCATATATAAGGCTTCCAATTGTACCCGAACTTGTGCCTCACTCTCTGGCAGGCTGGTTATGCCAACCAAGTGTAAGTTGGTTTGTGACAAAATAACGAATTGTACGCCGCCCGCGTGGAAGCTCTTCAAGTTGTCGTCATTCCCCATGTAGGAAGATATGATGGTCTGGATTATGCCGACGTAACTGGATATGATGGCGTCCGACCCATGTCTAGTATAGATTGGTTTGCCTGCTGCGGAGAGAATGATAAAGTGCTTCTTCTTCGACTTCCACAACCAATGAGCATTTTCCTCGTCCGTGGTATCATCCACACTTTCAAACTCTTTCTCGAAATCAACATCGCCTTCGTCGTAATCGTCGTTAGAGTCGTCCTCAAATAGCATGGCAGAACTTCGAGACGATGGGTTTTCTGCTTCCTCCTGTAGCTCCCCATCAAACAGACTCTCGGTGTCGGCGACAAATCGGCCGAATGGTGCAAAACTCCGAATGCTAGAAGCGTCTTCTCCGGTGTCGCTGGTTTTATTGCTCATCGAAGGTCGAATTGAGAGACTTGAGGAAACTCGCGAAAGGCCCATGCGCATTTGTTGGGTACCATCTGGACGATTCAAGCTGTTGACATCGGTCATAGAGACTGCCGTGGTCGCGCCTGCAGTCAACCCAGCCCGCGTAGGTGGGCGTGAGAGGTTCCCTATTGTTGGTCTTGTAGAGATAAGGCTCAACTCGCTCGGCCGAGGAGGTAGGGCAGGCCTGGGACCTTCCGCATCCGAGGATGTGGGCTCTCCTTTTTTATTTTGAGAATCCATCTTTTTCGTTTTTGATCGTTTAGTGTCGCAACACTATATCGTTGCAAGGGTTGTGGTATGTGGGGAGGCACTGGAGGATGTGTCAACCAGCACAACCTCCATGGTCAACAATTGCATCTGCACACCAGTCGCGGCTAAACGTGTGCATGACTACCTCCAGGCAAGTAGAAAAGAGTCTTTCTAGTCATGAGAAGATGAGGTGGAGGGCATGTAGCGCTCCTTGTATTCTCGCCTCAAAGATAAACCCAATGACAGCGACTGCGGCAATGAAATCAAATCTGATATCATGGTGCAGAAGATACTCCACCGTATTGCTCGGGCGGTCTGAATGAACTTCACATGCTGGCCAAGCAGAATGACGTTGAAGTAAACATGAGACTTTGCCATAATAGGAATAGATGCTTCGCTATACCTTCTGAATGGGGGTCCCCAACTACTAGCACTCACATGTTCCTTGTGGCCAAGTAATCTCAATTGTGCCTGACAGGCACGACGTTTCTCATGTCACTGTCAAACGCCATCTAATAAGAGACGACAGGAACACTCGTCAGGGTCCACTGTGTCCTCATATCTTTGATATAACAGCCCCCTAAACTTCGTCTCAGATTCACTGTTATAGGCCAAGGGATCCCCAACAAAGTACCCATTGACCAAAGGCACCCTTGCTTCCGGATCGCGTGAGCATGAAGCCCTGAAATCTTCTAAGAGTTCCTCTCCCATATGGCCTTGGTCTATTCGCAACGACCTCCTTTGACGCGTCATCGGCGCGATGAGCAGTGATCCCAAAGCCGTCCGCCGCTACCATGCCGGAGTGGAAAGGGCTCTGGGTCTATTCGATGCTTCCAATGAATGGGCAGACTACATAGCATTCTTGAGTCGTCTTGCAAAGTCATTGCAAGCGTCGCCGCCCGGTGCCGATGTCCCACTGAAATCTACCCTGGCCAAATATCTGGCCCTTTGCTTGAAGCCCTCGCTTCCAGCAGGAGTTCATCAGAAAGCGCTCGAATTGTATGACTTGATATTCAGCCTGTTGGGCAAAGATGGACTATCAAGAGACCTGGCGATTTGGCTTCCAGGATTCTCACAAACCCTGACATTTGCATCGCTCACCACCAGGCCACTGTTTTTGTCATTGTATGACGAGCATTTGCTGAGATTGCCAAGTCAGACTATCCGGCCCGCCCTCAGAGCGATAATACTATCCCTTTTGCCTGGCATTGAAGAAGAAAACAGCGAAGATTTCGAGCGCACCCTGAAAACGTTCAATCAATTGCGCCACCTCTTCGCCCAAGATGGAATTGAAGAATTCTTCTGGCAAAGCTTTTTCCTCGCATCCATCACCAGTGTCAACAAGCGTCCAGGTGCGCTGGTGTATCTCACGCGATACCTGCCGAAGTTGGGACCGCAGAGGAGTGCTTCCAGAGACGACAGTGCCCAGTCAGCAAGCGATGACCCGTCAATACAGGCTATCAAGTCAGTCACTACTCCGGAACCAGGTCTACTCCTTCGGTGTTTTGCAACTGGACTTCAAGACGAACAGCCACTGGTCCAAAGGGGCTTTCTTGATCTGTTGGTGACACATCTTCCTCTCAACTCCTCAATTCTACAGACCCAAGTCGTTTCGCAAGATTTGGACCTTCTTGTGACTGCAGCTCTCTCGGTGGTACTGAAAAGAGACATGAGTTTGAACCGAAGACTCTGGTCGTGGTTTGTGGGTCGTGAAGACAAGAGAGAGGGATCGACCGATTTACCAACAGCAGCAACCGGTGTCATTTCATCACCGATTTCTCCGCAAATGACGACTTCAACCCCATCGAAGCAAGACTACTTTTCAGAGTATGGCCTCAAGTCAGTGGTGCGAAGTTTGGAGAAGATGCTTAGCAAGCAAGCTCCAGTGCCTGCCGAACGCGCTCGTCCGTTTCGTATTATGCTGTCTTTGATGGATCGGTGGGTGATTGGACGTCAACCTGTTGATGCTTTGTTCATCCCAGCCATGCGAGACCTTCAGAAATATCAAACAAAAGCTCCCTCACAGTCGTCTTTTGACGAAGTCTTCCGAAGCGCCAACGTCTTCTTTGACGCGACAGAACCTCACTTTGTCGCCAGTCAATTGTATACCCTACTACGAAATGGAGACCTTGACCTTGTGGAGTTTATTGTGTCTAATTTCAGCCTGCAAGAGGAAGACATGACAACCACACATCTGCCGATACTGTGTTTAGTCATGTCTCAGATGATTAGCGAGAAATTATCTGAGGCAGAGAAGGCCATGAACGGAAACAAATCCGCCATATCAACAGTGCAACTGGCCAAGCTATTGGATGGCCTCATTGCAGCAATGCCATTGGGAAATAGAAGTTCCCCGTCAGAACAAACCACCAGCAATATGGATGAGGCGTGGAGATCCAAGATAAGCGAGTACTATGATAGGTCTGCAAAGGTCCAATCAAGCAAGACATCCGATATCAGCCCAGCATTGATTGCTCAAACCTTACTCGGAAGCCTGGGCGAAGCACTCTTCAGCAGTCTATCTCAAGCAGAGGCTCAACCACTTGTGCCAGTATTGACAAACGCTCTTCTGAACCTGATAGCAAGAGTGGAAAACCACGAAGCCCTACGCAAGATTCGAGTTGGCACAAAGTTGAGGCAGAATCTCGAGGTCAAGAAGCCAAATTTAATCATCCAATACGAGTCTACACGAACAACTGCAAAGATTTTGGATGCACTTCATGCATTCGACAAGAAGATGTCGACAATTACAGAGCACGATATTCTGACAATCATCCCCACTCTCGTCTCTCAGTTCTGGGAGGTGCTGCTGCCGTCCACTCCACAATTCCACGTTGAAGCAGTCGACCAAATTTGGAATCTTCGCTACATCTCGAGGGGCCTTCTTCTGGTTGACAGCAAAATCACCGAGTTCATGAGTGGGACATCCGATTTTGACGATCAGATGGCGCGCTTTTCCACATTATGGATGCACACAAGATTCCCAGAAGTGACTGTGGAATTTTTCTCCGCCGACAAGCGTGAAAGTGAAGCAGAAATCCCATGGGCTCTACTGCATTATCCTGTACTAGGCATGCTTGACGCAGCAGAAAGCAACCAAACAGAAGATCCACGCCGGGTCTGGTTAGGCAATCTACCGTCATTGAGGCCAATCTTCAAAATAGTCTACACCGAGGCTGCACAAGAGAACTCCGACTTACAAATGTCCCAACTAAGTTTGTTCCGCATTCACAAGGTCCTCAGCATTGCTCGTCAATCTGATTCACAGCGTCAGGACTTCTTTGGAGCTGAAGGGTTTACAGACACGATTTTAGATATGTGCACGGAGATTTTGTCAAGTCGCAGCGACCGCAAAGGCCCTGCTAAGACAGCCATGTCTATATTGCGTTTGATCACGGACGAGGCTGATCTGCGGGGGAAATCGGCACTGATGGATTTTATGGTTCAACAGTTGTCCGAGCCATCAGAAGAAAATCCTCTGCAGGAGAGTATTCTGGAGACCTTACAAGGCGTTTTCGCAAAGCCGAATTCAGAACCACCTCCAAGTGACCTTTTGCCGGTCCTAATCGCGGGTATCTCATCCAACCAGGTTGACTATACGATTGACAAGTGGATTGCTCTGCTTTGCAACATTCTGCCACTCTACTCAACCCAGATATTGTTCGCTCATATGTTGAAGCTTACGGCATGTTTCTGTGATCGGACGAAGTGGTACTTTGAGGCGATCCAGACCCTGTATGGACGACCAACCACCATCAACCCAAGCGATGACGATCTCCGGGACCGATCTGCAAAGAACCCCGAAAAGTCGATCAACAACCTCCTTGCTGGGTTGGAATACGTTCTTGCGAGGGCGCACACACATTTGGCGGATCAGAGCACTGGAGCGGACCCCGGCACGGTAGCGGCACCTGATGCGACGCAATCTCGTTCAATAGCCAACAATCGGCTGACTGTGATTCTATGCATGCAAGATACTATCAAACTTTGTGGCGAGATCTGGGCTTGGAGAATCGTCAGACGACCGGCCAATATGATTGGTGATAGTAGATCGTTCAATTACATCTCATCACGACTGCGAACGAGGACACGACGGATTCTGGAGAACTTGGCAGATGCTGAACCACAAGAGTGTCTTGAAACTCTGATGGGTTTGTGGACCGAAACAGCAAGAGAGGGAACTGAGCAAGATGCCACGTTAAACTTGATGCAAAGCCTCGATGGAGCCCGGCCGAAGTTCATGATGCCAGCAACATTCAATGCAATCTACAACCGTACCAATCCCTCGGCTCTCGACCAGACTCAGAAGTCGAGTCTGTCGGTTGATGTCAATGCCACAGAACTGATGGCGTTTCTAATTGCTTACACTCGAGCACTAGAAGATGATCTTCTAGAGGAGATCTGGACCGACTGTACGGCATTCCTTCGAGAGGTGTTGGCGAATCCAATGCCCCACCGTCAGATTCTGTTGAAGCTTCTGGAGTTTGTGGCCGTCATGTGCGAAAAGATGGAAAACACCAACTTTGGAGAGGTGTCCAAAATGCGAAGAGAGTTGTCCGACCTGTGTGCGCGACTGTTCACCGCGATATTTACCATCAAACCCGTGGGAACGGAGACATTACCACAGAGACTCTCAGAGGAGTCGAAGCGTTCGACAGATTCCATGACTTTGCGACGACAAAAGAATTCGTTGACTGTGGGAAACACAATTGAAATCCTATGTGAATCTCTCCCGGTCATAACCAACATGCTAGGCGATTCGGATCGCCTTAACACGGCGATATCTGGGATCGCAGTCCACATCACAGGACCAGCGCTCCGATCACGACAATTTCCGCAAACTTTGAGTGTCGACATCCTTCGACTGTTGCAAATGCTGTCGAGATCTCAGCCAAACAATAAAGTGTGGAGAAAGGATATCATGGATGCTTTCAATGACGGCAAATTCTTCCAGAGTCCAGTTGCCCTGTTTGAAGCTGGGTGGCTAGGACTGATCAGACAAGTGCTGATACCAGAAAAAGGATTATTTGGAGACATCTTGTCGCGGTTGACACTTCCGACAACAGCGGGGATCATGTTTGGGGTAGGTGCCTCGGCAGCAAGAACAGAGGCCGACAGAAGGACACAGTTGTTACTCAAGAGAATTTCTGTCCTTCTCATCGCTGGCGAGACAGATGCATTCGTGTCGGAGGTGGGACAGATTGTTCGCAAAGTGGAAGAGCTTTTGACGGCAACTGCGGTATCCTCGCCGTCTTCAGCAACAAGGGCGGACATTTATACACTATTGCGGGCCATGGCTCTGTCCTTCTCTGAAGCTCAACTGGTGGGAATCTGGCCGATTGTGGATGCCGAGCTCAGAGAACTGTTTGATGTCAAAGAGAAGGAAGACGACACAATAAGCTTTACCGAGAGTTCACTGTTGCAAGGAGCGAAATTACTGGATCTTCTTCTTCTGCTCAAGCCCGAAGAATTTCAGTTGCACGAGTGGTTATTTGTGACGGACACGATCGACGCGATCCACCCACCTCACGGATTCACATCTTCAGCACTGGCGGATGCCTTGGGGACGCAAACATCAGCAAGGGAAGTCGAGTTGCCCGTGGTGAAAAGTGGTACACTCAAGAAACCATGGCTATGCAATGATGGTCGGAAGGTGGATGACACACAAAGTCTGCTACGACCATTTTTCCGACAGTTGAGCATCCATGCCTTTGAGGATACCTACAATCTAGAGGAGGTTGATATCGAGGCATGTCGAAAGGACCTTTTGATCGACTTGTTCACAGAGTAGGAGACAAGGAACAGGTCTGACTTGGGGGTACCGTGTGGCTTGACTAATGAGGTACGCTCTAGAGCAGACATGAGGTATTTTCAAACGAATATTTAAGCATTTTATTCCGCGAACCCCTGTGCTAAATCTGCATACGGAGTACGGAGTCGTAATAAATTCGTGAAGGTGAATTGCCGAATATCGCCGTGGCCACAAGCGTGTCGCGGCACGTGTCGGAGAGATGTCCTCTTCGGAAGGGGAAGGGGGAAGGTACGGCGTTTGATGTTGTTTGTGGGTTGAAGTATTATGATGCGCCGTAGATACAATTTTTGCAGGTGTGGCAGGGAGATTTGGGAGAGTGTTAGGATCATCAACTGCACTTTACACTTCCGTGGGAACAAGATCACCGGATCCGAGTACTTTGCGGTAGATGCCAACGGCTGACCGAGGTCCGTAGCCGTCCCGTTTGCATACTCTCGTACATTATTATCCTCACCACCAACATTGGGCTGCAAACCTGCCAAGACACCCCTTGTACGCCGCCCCAGTTTCCCACCTACGGAGTACAAGCCTACAAACGTGGAGACGGTTTTGTGAGGAAGGAACCACTGGAAACCTCACAGTGGCAGCTTCCCTCCGCCACCAACCAATCGCAGCATCGCAACGCCTGCCTCTCACATCTGCCCATTCCCCTACCCGACATTACCCATTCACTCTATTTCTCAAGTTGATATTTCTATCCATTCCCACCTAATCCCTCCCCCGTTGGCATTTCCCTCGCACAGCTCTTCCTCGTCAGCACTGGTTTCATCTACAGCATCGCGAATCACCAGTTCAACACCTTCCACACGTCCCGCTACCTCCCCAGTTATCCCACTTCGCAGCTATGGCGTCACGCCTCCTTCCGCGCTTCGCCTCCGCCTCCCGCACCCTCCGAGCTCCCACCACCTCCCCATTCCTCTCCAGATCATTCCAGACATCCTCTAGAAGATATCAAGAAGCTGTTGCTGCGACTCCCGTGGTCAAGAAGCCTGTGGGCGCTTTCAGAGGGGGGTGAGTGATTTCCAAATTCCAACAACAGTCGTGCACACGACTCGTTTAGCTCGAGCTTGATTCTATACAAATACTGCGGAAGTGGATAGTTCATGGCTAACGTTCACTCTCTCTAGACTCTTTGGCTTTCTCCTGGGAACCACACTTGCTGGCGCCTCGGTCTACTATTACATCCTCGAGGAGTACAAAGTTTCCAACGAGCTATTGACAGAAGATATCTACGTACGTACATAGACCCCCGGCATAGCTTGCTCTGCGTCGCCCATACGACAGACTACCGCCTGGCTACTCCTAGTCACTTACTTGGTCCCATCATTCTAACCTACTCGATAGGCCCTTCAAGCAGCCATCCAAAGACTCCACTCGTACGTCTCGGAACTGGAGAACAGAATAGGACAACAGAAATGAATTGAGACGAACAACTTGACCGTTCGATCGGAGCGGCGACCACTGCTCCTCGATTGAAAATGCCAACACTAAAAGAGCCGAGACGAGACAAGATGGATTGATTCATGGTACTCGGTGTGGTGTCTTTACCGGATTGAGCACGTCCGGATGTGCTGGAATTGCACCTCTACTTCAGATATCCCGCCTCCAGGTTTGAGCCTTTGAGCGTTGTAAAATCAAAAATATATTGGGTTGCGTTCACTGTTTCCAGTTGGTTTCCAGCTGGTGACTGTCTTGTTCTATGTCCGTCGAACTCCTGTCAAACACACTGGCTCGGCCATGGGAGTGACTAGGAGAATTTCTGATGCCGAAACGGCGCCGGATCTGCCGCGGAGTTCCACGAGTCTTTCTGAAAATCTCACCAAGACTTCGACAGCCTTGCAGAGTGTCGCCAAGGCTGCCGTGTGTTTGCTTTTGGGAGACGCGCACGTGCGAGTTGAGGCGACGCGGCATGACAGACTGATTGAGAAGTAGCAGCAAACAAAAATAGGAGTATTTGGTATTATATGGAAAAGTGATTGCAGCTCTTAATGTGACGTGACCCTGACCTTTGTGTACTGTTGTATCGTCTACTTCTGCCAGCAGAAGATAGTCAATCAGGTCTGTGAAGAATTGACAGTCGCACGATGCCGCCCCAACTTTGGCACTTCCTGTTGCCGCTTTTATATTCTTGAACTCGTGACAGCTCACCACCTTCTACTCCATCTTCTCGTTCACAAGTAATTCAGTAAGAATAAAATATATATGAAAATTCCTTGCTACCACCAACTACGATTATATGACTATACCTAAGGAACATATCGATTCATGGGATAAGGTACTATATATTCGTTAGGTGGGTGACAGTGACGGCTCCTCAATCTAAGTAGATTGATTCTCTCATTCCATTCCAGCAACGACAGTAATAGTACCTAGTACCTACCCTCTCAAACAGGCACTGGAGTCACCACCGCTTTCAAATGCGGACCTAAATACTCTGGCAAGAAACAATCACGCCACTTTAATTCTTTCGGACTAGAAGAACACCATCGAATCAGCTTTAGGTAGGTAGGTAGGTAGGTAGGTAGGTAGGTAGGTAGGTAGGTAGGTAGGTACATACGTCGATGGATCAAGCTTAAGCTCGAATTTGCGAAAAACATGCGCGAATGCTAGATATAACTCTGCCCATGCCAAACTGTACGAGTTACGTCGTCAGTGTTTGTTATTCTGTCTGCGATGATTCATTTCCCTTGGAGTAAAAAGGGAGGGATTGAGGGGACTTAATGTACTAACTTCAATCCAAGACAACTTCGAGGTCCACGTGAAAAACTCACGAGCCATCGGTCGAGTTTTTTACCATTTTCATTCAACCAGCGGTCAGGACGGAATTCGTCGGGAGATTCGAATATTTCGCCGTTGCGGTGGATGAAGTGGCTGCTCATTTCGACGACGGACTAGAGAGAGGAGATGAGAATGCATTGGATTAGGTGATTGAGTAAGGTAATTGGGTAAATATAACGTTTGGGATAGAATAGGATAGTAAGGGATGGGAATGACATACACCTCCTGGTATAAATCTCTCAGATAGAGTAACTCCACCACCCGGTACGACTCGAGGGAGTGGAGATGCAACTCCAGGCGACATCCGTAGAGATTCTTTGATCGTGGCAGTCTAAGAATAGGTTCCTCGGGGTTAGCGAGCGTAGCGAGAGAGAATTCGAATGAAACTTACAAGATATGGCAGCTTTTGAAGCATGTCATACGAAGGCACTTGCTCCAGAGTCGGCCATGCTTCGTGTAACTCGGTCTTGATGTTCTTGTAAACCTGTGGATTATTCAAGATAAGAAAACATCCATGCATGAGTGTCGTTCCTGTGGTATCAGCACCCCCAAACATCAAAGCTTGAGATTCTTCATATAAACTACCATGATCAGGAATCGAGCGATCAGGGTATAGTTCAGGTTTAAGAAGTTCGTGGTATATCGTCGTTGAGTGGGGCAGTTTCTTCAGATTGTCTGGGTCGCTGGTTATATCTTGGATTTGCTTTTTGAGAACCTAAGGGAAGTAAGTTTCTTGGTTGAGCCCAGAATATACTTCAAGGCAATTGAACTAACCTGCTGGAGATCAACGAGGCCGGAGGTAGCGGGACTGACGACCCTCGATATCTTAGGCGGACAATTGATAATCATGTTTTTGTACATGGACGAATGTTTGAATCGGACAAATACAGGTAAAGATGCGTCCATGGCGAGAATGATGGGAGCTTCGTGATTTGGTGCATTGATGGCGTCCACGGAATTGCCAAAGCAGAGGTCTAAGTAAGGTAGGTAACTGGTTAGGCCTGATCTTCGAAAAAGACTCTTCGGGCAAGCATATGCGACTTGGGGCCGGACCTACAGGTAATGATATCAATTGACATGCACCGAAATGCATAAAATAGATCAATAGGTCGATCCGCGGCCCTGGAAAATGATTCACAAAGGCCAACCACCTAGGGGAGATGGGTCTATCAGATTTCCCTTTCTCAAGTGAATCTTGCCTCTGAATGGGGATTGACTCGCCTTTTCTTGAATGAGACCTTCTGCCTCTTGGATTGCTTTCTTGGAGAAGACTCGAGAGAGGATATCCTTCCTGGCTTTGGCGTCTTTATATTCCAAGTATCCGAAGGAAGATCGGTCCTCCCCGAAACTGTGGTACAGTGATTGTTCTTTGTCCCAACGATTGGTCGCATTGTAAATCTCATGGTATGTGTCTGGGCGTGAGAAGTGTAACTTTTGATTCATGAGTATGAACTTGGTGGTTGAGGTAGCTATAAACTCTCCAGGATCATTCTAGGAAGACACACCTCATTTGGACCAACCCGAACGACATCACCTGGAATAGGTTCTCATAGTCAGCAACAATATATTTCTACACTTACAATTGCAGGTCTTATCCTACCTACCGTATTGACGATGAAGCTTTTCCAAGGTATGTACAAAGGACGATCTGGCAACGACGTCGATATATGCTTTGTAAAGACTAGTGACAGCAGCGATGTTTGGGCCGGGAAAGGCGGCCAATGGGTGGAAGTAGAGGTTATACACAACGCGATATGCAAGCCCAAGCAAGCCAAGAGACAATAACATCACAGACCATTCAGATATGCCGAAGTCATACATCTTGTTGACAAAGCCTTCGAATATTGGAGACATGGTGGATGGCATGGGTTGTAACAGGCTGCTTGCCTGCGGTGAGATGAAATGGGGACACAAGATCCTTTTAAGCGAGGAAGAGGCACATGTCGGGTGACAACACACAAACCTGCGTCCTCCTTCGACATACCTACCTAAGGTAGGTGGCACGGTGGGTAGGTAGGTAGGTATGTACGGAGTACGAGTAGATGCGTGGGTCTAACGCTGGGCTAGTAAGGATGAGGGACATAATCTAGTGTACTCCGTAGAGATTGAGTTCTTAAGTGGCAGGATATTTTGGAAACAAAATCACTATATCGAGTCTAGACGATGTTTAGCGATTTGAGATGGCGTCAGAAGAACATAACATCACTGGGTAGGTACAATAGCAATAGAAATTCAGGCCACGTTCAGTGGATACGCCGTTAAAGCCACCCGCTTTTAGGGTGTGAACTCGTATGCTTCTGACGGGAACTTCTGATGTAGTCTCCGTGCATTGTGGGCTCTTCTTGGCCTGAATTGGCAAAAGCAAGATACAAAGTTGACAGAGGACAGAGAGCAAATATGTAACATATGACTGGCTACTGATAGTACCGAAGAGTTAGCAGAAACCACGTAGCTTGCCAATGCATTGATGGCGGATCGGTTGACGAAGTCGCCACGAGGCAGGTCGATAGGTAGTTGGTGGACAACTCACCCCCCGAAAACACCAAAGACCAGTTACAAAGTCAGGCGTACCAGGGTAAGACACAATCAATTGGTTAGGCTATCTTCTCCGCCTACGAATACTCCGTAGTTCCAACCAACAACAGGGTACGGGCCGACGGCGCTCCACTGGCTTAATTGTTCTATTCCACAAATGGAATGAGGGTTTTCTCTCTTTCTCTCTAGCATTGACCGGATCAGTCATGCTGCAGCTCACGACACTTGTCGGAACATGTCCCCGTTCGCTAGGCGTTGTTTTCAAACATACTCCGAAGAAGAATTTGAGCCGTGAATCCACTCGTTTGTGATATAACGTGTCGTGTCGCTGCGGGATTGAACTCTGCAAAAAGTCATGTCAGATCTTGCAATTCTGCTTCATTTCTGTGACTAAAACATGGCTAATAATCCAGATCAGCAGGAAGGGAACCCGGAAATTCTCATTGTACGTCTGTTGACTAGTTAACATGAACAGAGGACACTCACCTGACGTCGCAAATAGGATACATCATTCGATAATGACTCTACACTAGGCGATGACAGTTCCACGTGTGAACAAGTTTCTCTCCTTGGCCCATCTTGCCGACCCAAATGCTAACCATCTTCGCTGTGATAGAGAGTTCGACTCCCTGAGGAGCAGTATCTATAACTATCGATATGCCAATGGTCGTCGATATCATGCGTATCATGCAGGTTCTTACTGGTGCAGTCTTAGAACCTCGCCTCACCTCAAATGCTAGCTAACATCGATATCAAGGGGACCAAATGACGAGAAAGCCATGGAACACCTTGATATAGGGTAGATACATAGGGTTTTCTTGGAACTTAATTGATGATGTTGCTCTAACTGACCCATAGACATCATCTCTACACGCTCCTTCTCGAAGGGAAGCTTCATCTCGCCCCGCTTGGGGATAATACACAGGTTTGCCATTGTTTACATCCCAACAAGCGCCACAGACTGATACGGAAGATTTAAGAATGTGCTCGACGTTGGGACAGGAACTGGAATATGGGCAATGTTCGTAGACAACCCCCCGTTCTTGGGTATGGATCGATGGATGATTAAAGATTATTATTGCACAGAAACTTCGCCGATCAAAATCCCTCGTCGAATGTCATTGGAACCGATCTATCACCCATCCAACCAACATGGGTTCCACCAAATCTGTCCTTTGAAATCAGTGACTGCTGCGAAGAATGGCCTTATAATGACGACACCTTCGACTTCATTCACGTGCGGGGCATGTACGGCAGTGTTGCCGACTGGGATGCATTTTACAAGGAAGTTTTTCGGTAAACGAGGAAAAATCGTCTCGTCTTCCAGAAACATTGTTGACCTTCTCTCAGGTGTCTGAAGCCAGGAGGATATGTGGAACAGGTCGAGCAATCAGTTGTGCCCAAGTCATTCGACGGAACCACCGACGGGACAATTTTCGAGGAGTGGGGAAAAGTCTCACTTGAAGCAGGAGACGCGTTTGGAAAATCTTTACGTATTGTGGACGAGTCAGGCGAGTTCATGCGCCGAGCAGGCCTTGAGAGTGTCACCGAGAAACGATTCCATTGCCCTGTTGGCAACTGGCCAAAGGACAGTCGTCTCAAAGAAGTTGGTTCGTACAACCGCCTTCAGTGGGAAGAAGGGATCGACGGTTGGTCCATGATGCTTCTTACCAGCATACTCAATGTAGGTCTTCCGAAGGAAGCCTCTTCTCTTGGTTTCAACACCGGATACTGACCTGTGAGTTTAGTGGAGCCGAGAAGAAGTCGAAGTGTATCTGGCTAGAATGAGAACTGGCCTACGTACCCGGGGAATCCATGCCTACCAAGACATGTATGTTCTCGTCTCTGAACAATGGACTTATGAACTGACTTTCTAAAGGACTGTGGTATGGGGTCGAAAACCAGAGTCAAAACCAGAGTCAAGTTAGGACGGGGATTTAGCCATAGACCCCTCACGAATTTCGTTCTTTTCGGATTACTCTTCCCGTATACGCCTCTTATAACGACGACAAGAGTCGTTCGCCTGTGGCGAGCTTTCCCGCGAGAGAGCTTGGTATTTTCTTCCAAGCTCGGGGACTTTTTATTGATTAACGAAGTGGCGTCTACGCCACCACTGGGGGATACACCTGCGAGCTTGTTGGAAGCAGTGATTGCAGCTACTTTAGTGCCACTAAAAGCGGTTCACGACATAATGAGAAATACGAGTGTTAGTCCAGGCGTCCAAGTCTATAGACAGTTTTCCGTAGATGACTTTCGAGGTGATGAAACTGGGGAAATGGGGCCATCTCCCGAACCATTTGGTCACGGTTTCGAGGAGTCGATGGTCGAAAGGTCCTGATATGATACTGCCTACTAGAGATCTCCCTCTTGTGTCTAGTATAGAGCCCTCCCTCTTATATGTAGTAGGCAGATATGGTAGTAAAAGGGAAAGAGCGCCTGAGGCTCAACGGCGGAATTCCATCCCCCGCAGGTCTTGGCGGTCAGTGACAACTTTCTAAAATCCATCTCAAGACAAGGCAATGTTTCTTCAGGACCTTATTCTCGTTCGTACCCAACCGACATTGCCAAAGTATAGGGCCACATCCTCATATCTCCAATCTCACCCCTCTCCATCCCCCCTCCTCCTTCCATTCTTTCGATGCACATATCACCATGCCACTCATTGAAGAATTACCAGTAACAACAAACCACCACCGAGCCACCCACGGCTGGACCTACGTACCCGACATTAGCTCGTCTCTCCTCAATCCTCCACCTCCTCCCGCAAGTGGCGCGTCATCCTCCTCTGCCGCCGCAGCGCTGAAATCACGGAAACGGGGACGCGATGGCGTCGCCAAAGCCAAAGAAGCCACCGCAACATCTAGAACAGGAACATCATCACCCTTTCAGAAATTGTCGGCGAAACAGGAAAAGGCCATCCAACAACGGTTAAACGACCTGAACAAAGAGAATGCTCGAGACATGCACATCCCCATTCCCAAACGAGAGGCTGGCCCCCCTGGATCAGCCAGGGCCAAAGACCGTAAACCAACTTCCAGTGTCAGGCGCATCCTCGCATATAGCCGCACTTTTCAACATTATCTCGCCGATGAGGAGGCTGGTGTCAATGTCTATGGCAACGCGGGGACTGCTGCCGCCGCAGCGGCGGCAGCGGCATCTGCTGCAAGTGGGAGTGTAGCTCAGGCAACACTGGGCAGGAAGGGCGATGCTAAATTAGGGTCGAAGAAGAAGACAACGAGCGCGAAAACTGCGGCAGGAGGCAAGAAATCCGGGACTTCGAATACAAAGCAATCTGGCGGGCTTGATGTTCCTCCAACACAGGCAGTACCGACATCGACACCGGCCTCGACGTCCATCAAAGCTGAGCCGGATACAGACAAACCCCAGTCCATGGAGACGGGCGATGTCGACATGACAGATGCACCGAATCCATCGACCACTGCTACACCGAATAATGTCGGAACTTTAGTACAACAACCATCACAATTACAATCACAGCCGCAACCGCAACCTCAGATAAATCAACAAGACGCCACAGCACCTCCTCCCGCTGTTCCATCAACATCACAAACAGAACAGCCACCACCGTCGTCAACACAACCTCAACCCCAGCCCCAGTCCCAACCACCACCACCACGCATCCCCTCCCCATCCCTGGACTCGAATCCCCTCCTCAAAACCCTCCATCTCCCACTCCGAGCCTCGACACGACTCATTACACATCTCCTCTCAGAACCACCACTATCCTACCTAGAAGCACGGGCCAAACCACTAGAATATTCTTCCACGACCATCCAACCCACCGGCACCAACACGCTGATGGCCAAACCGGCCCGACACTTTTGCGTCATTTGTGGATATTGGGGTAAAGTCCGGTGTGGAAAGGGGTGTGGCGATAGGGTTTGTGGGCAGATGGAGTGTTGGAGAGCGCATGAAGGGGTTTGCACTTTGGGGGCGTATTGAACGAGGCATGGAGAGATGGAGAGATGGAAGGAAGGATAGACTTTTGGGTTTAACCATGAGGATATCATATTTGTGTTCTTGAGTTGCTGGGTGGATGATGATTACCATGACATGACACGAAACGTAATGATCACGACGGGTTGCATGCCGAGTACTGTATATTAATTAGTTATTGTAAGATCAAATCGGCGGTCTTTGTTCTACGCCACTTGTAATCAAAAAGTAGAAGACTCCAAGACTCGGGGTATTTTCATTATAGCTATCTCTCATCATGATGCTCCAAAACGAGAGATATACGAAATCCAGTTCAAAGGACATCATCCTCTGCGGTGTCCACAGACTCCACAAATGCCGGCATCCCCAGAGTTCAAATACCGAGACTGACTTTGTCGACATGCAGGACTATTGCACGACCATGCACGAGGGTCCTTTTGAATGTCGAGCACGTGGGCGCAGGCCAGACATGTACCGTTGAGAGGCGGGTTTTCCAGTGAGCATATCGGACACGTGGTCAATGAGGAGGTGGCGGATTTTATGGCTATATCGGGTCTTAAAGGAGAAGGAGTTTTGGAGTCGACTTTGTCAGCGGTTGAGGTCGACGTGGTCGTTGAAATTTCCGGCTGATGTTGATCAATGCTTGGAACTCTCTGCCCACGGGCGCCTAATCTTGACTCTGATGGTGAAGAGCTCTTCTTGTTAGTATTGGCTTGATCATTCTCACTTGTCTTGGTGTATGTCTCTTTTCGTCCATCGTAATCGTCTCGGTGTCCGATAGAGCGCCCAGAAAGGAAATAGTTTGATTGTGGATCGGAGTCGTCAGATCCGACACATGCTGGTGTTGTGACAGTCTGCCGTATTGGTTTGAAAAAACGATCGAGGTTTTCCAGTTCGGTCATTTCTTGTTTGACATTGACGTCGTCGGTATCCTCGTCTTCACATACCGGGACCATACTTCCGCCCTTGCTGTCGAGTAATTGATTACCGTTCACATCCAAGGCGTCTGCCAGATCTCCATCTACGTCTTCGGCTTTGCCATAATCGTCGTCTTCACTTCCAGTCTCAGTGCCATTCTCGTCCTCTTCTTGTCGTTGCTGTTTTTCCAGCGTCTCCACTTCTGCCTTGTTGGAACCAAATCGAGCCAACGCCGCAGCTGCTCGTAACTCTCTCCCTCGCTTGCTCTGAGCCACACGAGGTTTGCCACCAAGGGGACCTTTACGGTTGATTTCGAGCGCAAAGCGTCGATCTTCATCTTCGCCGAGGGATGTGCCATTTTTCCCAAATTTTTTCTCGATTCGGCGGTCACGTTTCTCCTTCCAGGTGAGGTCTTGAGTTATGGCTTTGCGCTTCCTCCGGCGACTGCGATATGTTCCTCCACATAAGGGCAACGCTGCAACCTCCTCACTGCTGAGGATGTTGTTTCCCATCACGGCACCCATCTCGTCCAATCTCTGGCCACGACCCCAAAATCCATCCCCAGTGTATCCAATATCCCAGAGAGCCTTCATCTCACCGGCATAGAGATTCCTGGTGTGCCAGAACATCTTGCCATGGTTCATGTGTGAATTATGGGCCAGTTCATGCATCATGACCATCTGCACCATGGTAAAAGGAAGCCATGCGCCACTTCGACTTTGGAGCACCAATTGAACAACTTCGCCATTGTTGAAATTCCGCCCTACGAATTCTCGGTTTGGTTCATACTCTTCTAACGTGGTGACAGAAAGGTAGTGTTTCTTCATGAGGGGAAGGCATTGTGCAGCGATGGCTCGAAGGAAAGTATCGGCCAGGTCGTATTCGGCTTGGGCGGCGGGTGGTCGGGGTAGTGGTTTGATGAAGACGATACGGTCATTGGGGTGAGAGGACTTTTGATGGTTCAGTCGGAGGGTGTTTAAAGGCATAGCGGAGGTGTGAAGGAGAGAGTGTGTACCCACACACACATGGTCAAGTATCGGGTGATGTTACAAGTTGAAGGGCGAGTGTCGAATGTGAGTGTGAGTGTGAGTGTGAGTGAGTGTGAGTGTGAGTGAGTGTGAGTATCGCAGGAAAAGATCATCAAAATTGACGATGGCAAATATGGAAAGTACTAAAAGTCGGTTGCTCTTGCCCCTCCACGGCACAACACGTGCAAGAATGCAAGACGGAAGGCGCGATGCGCGTAGACTCAAACCATATGACGTCAACAATGGTTACGAAATCACGTGGTAGACCCTGACGCCGTTGGATGCCAAGACCATCAACCGAGGCTGAACCTGAATCTGACATGTTTTCTCTCTCCAGTTCTCTCCAACCTCATGCGTCCCCCGTCTTCTGACTATCCACTCACACCACTCCACCCTTCTCATTGCCGAACCTCACTCCGAATCAAGTAAGTCAGGCTGAAGCATGGGGAAACCCCAAAGCCCAAGCCCAAGACCATCCTCGCCGAAGTGATCTGTGAGAAATCATCGTCCTGGAAGAATCACGGAGAATTCCCCAAATCCAAGGCTTGTATTTATTTCAGACAACAATTCACACGACCTGGTATACTTTATATAAACACATTTAGGGTCTAAGATCGTCTATTCAGGTTAGGCCAAGCAGTCCATCTTCACCATGGCTGGGTTGAAGGCTTCCTCGTCGAGTTCAGGATTCTTTCAGGCTCTGCCTAAAGTGCCACCACAATACTCCTCACCTGAACCGAATAGTCAAAACAAACATGAGGCATCAGACGACGCCGTCCTATCACGAGTTCTCTCAATCTACCTTCCGAGTCCATTGCCTCAACATATCCAGAGCCATTTACACAACTTCTCCCGACTAGTCCTCTCGCCGTCAACTCTTCAATACACGGTCGATTGCGATACAGACTTGCCGACCATTCACCAGCTGACCACATTTGGAGAGGAGAACAAGGTCGCGCCGTTGCGCACGAGTGAAGGATGGCGCATGTTGAAATTGATCGAAACTAAAGCAGGCGTCGTAGGCTATGGATATCCTCAATCAGGAATACCACTGGAATTCAACCGTCGCGTCCATCAATACGCAACCCTTCATCTATGGCACGGGTCGGCAGCTGTAGCAACATGCCCAATGGCCATGACAGATGGCGCTGCCGCCCTCTTAAGAAGACACATTGATGATTCTGATGGCGATCAACCCGGTCGAGCCAAGGTCCTGCGCGACTCATACTCTCGACTCGTCTCCCTAGACCCCGAAACGTCGTGGACAAGTGGCCAGTGGATGACGGAACGAACTGGCGGAAGTGACGTCCGAGGCACTGAAACTGTCGCACGTCGACTCACACAGTCCGAGCTCGACGCAGACTCTGTGGCCCGCCGAGACAAGGACGCTCACGGTCAACCACTTGGACCCTGGACAGTCGATGGTTTCAAATGGTTTTCCAGCGCCACCGATGCCGATATGGCAGTTCTACTCGCCCAAACCGACAAAGGATTGAGTGCATTCTATGCACCATTGCGTCGACAAACCGGCTTGTCCCCCTCCACGGCTCCTTCAACTCTGACCACACAGGCCTCGGATGTGCCCACCGAGATGAACGGTGTGCGTATCCAGCGACTGAAAAACAAACTAGGCACCAAAGGAGTCCCCACGGCCGAGCTCGAGTTGAAAGGCATGCGAGCCTATCTAATTGGAACCCAAGGACAAGGTATCAAGGAAATCAGCTCCATTCTCAACATCACTCGCCTGCACACCGCCGGTGGCGGCACAGGGACCTTAGCACGCGCCCTCGCCGTGTCCCGCGCATACACCCAAGTCCGCAAAGTCAAAGGCACTTTCCTATCCGAAAACCCTCAACACCTGGCATGGATGGCGGGCGAAACGGTCAAATACCACGCCAATGCACACCTCTTATTTCTCGGAGTAGCACTCCTCGGCGCCAGTGAACAGTCACAACCCGCTGTAGCGTCCAACACCCCTTCAGCCACCATCATCCCTCAGGATGCCACCGCGGTCGCCAACCTCCTCCGCCTCCTCACCCCTGTCGCCAAGGCTCAATGCTCACTCAACGCCGTATCCGGCGTACGAGCCTGTATGGAATCGCTCGGCGGAGTGGGATATTGCGAGAACAACGAAGACGGCGGAGTGATGAACCTGGCACGACTACTCAGAGACACCACCGTCAACCCCATCTGGGAAGGCACCACCAGCGTCATGGCCGAAGACGTCCTCCGGGTCGTCAAGAACCCACGTGTCAAGAACAAAAACGTCCTCGACGACGTCTTGGGAACTTGGTTACGAACCGTCCTCGCCGCCGTGTCGTCCGACTTATTCAAAATCGAACTCGACATCGTTCAAACCCGCTACCGTGCTCTGAATGAACTCGTCCGTGACACCGATTCCGTCCAGCTCCATTGGCGCGGAAGAGAAGTCCTTGACCATATCGAGGCCGTGGTCTCGGCGGCTCTACTCATGTTCGACGCCACTCTCGACCAAGACGAGATCGCTGTGGCCGTCGCCCGTCGCTATGTCAAGAGTATCGCCTTACCTCGCCACAAGTTGTATAGCGACCGAAACTTTGATTTCGCCGCAGAAGTCAGACTGGATAGGTTGATTTTCTTGGGCAGATCATCATCAGCCGCGGACGCGTCGTTGGTTGCGTCATTGCAGGCGAAATTATAAAAAGAAACGGGCCTACATAGTTGGGTGAGATTTAAAAAATCGTACGACTGTACATATTTTTAACATATATGTATATATAAATATACATCACATGTTCAATACATGCAACCTTCAACTCAACTCAACTCGATAATATTCCCAACCAAACCCGCCAAAGCAGAAATATTAGCCACCGCATTCCCCGCCACTGGCCCCGGCGCCGTCAAGGCCGGGACCACAAGAACCTGATCCCCTAATCTCATCCACTCCACATTGCTAGTGAATCGGAAAGTGATACGAATATCTCTCGCCTCGGAACGAGACTGATTCTCCTCATGCTGCTGCTGCTGCTGCTGTTGTTGCTGATCATTGCCATCTTCGTCATCTTCGTCATCATCGTCGTTGTCATTGTCCCCAAGACCTTCATCACTATCAAATACAAAAACCTCACTTGAACCAGAAGAAACTCTTCTTTGTCGTCGTCGTCGTTGACGATGATGATGGTGACCATGGTTTTCTTCCGGACTTTCGTCCAAAGCGACGGCAATCACTTTAGTCGCTGCACGTATACTGTTGATATAGACAATTGCATGTCCGCCGAGGATCAAGGGTGGGGAATCGGGTCGTGAAAAGTCAGAGGCGGGGAATGAAGCTACGAATGATCGATAGCCTTGAAGAAGCGGCTGTTGCTTGTTGTTCTTATCTTGTCGGTCTGTGAGAACCATTCCTTTTCTTGCTCGGCGTAGGGATACTACTAGCTCTGAAGTTGTAATTGAATCGTGCTGTTTGACCGGCGGTGGTAGTAACAGTTCCACACCAATGGTTCCTGTTTCACCGGTGTGGATTTGAATTACCGGTAGGCGAAGATTGCGCACTGAAACAACCTGGACTTGTGCGAAACATTTGCTGTCGCCTTCCGGCTCCGAATCTGGTGATTTTTTCGACATGTGCATTCGTGAAAACGATGCGGCCAGGAGATCGGGGAGTCGGTCTGTGGGGGTATGGCCGGTAGAATACGAGTGTGATCTTTTCATTGCGTCGTCGGATTGGAAGGCAGATAGTTCGGGGTATGATGATGGTGGTGATGGTGGGAAAGGTCCTAAGCTCATGATACTTCCGACGCGAATGGTGCCTTTGGCCACATGACCACATAGCACGACGCCATGGTTCTTGGATTGATCGGTTGGTTCGGCTGAGTAGACTCGGGATGGAGGGATGCTGAAAACTTCGTCGATATGGAAGAGAGTTGATAGGTTTGGTGGTGGGTCCAGAGATAGAGATCTTGGTATTATCTCTGTTGCAACATGGACGGGTCGGAGAGATCGTAGCAGGGCATGGAGTTTTCCAATCCCAGAGGCTGAAACTGCACTGGTGAAGATAATTGGTACAGCTTTCGCATCGAAATCGGGTTTGGATCCCATTAGAGAATCAATATCGTTCTGGTCAGTTTTGGAGATTTGATTGAGTAAACGGAGAGGTTTGTCGGTATCGACATTTAGAGCTGGCTTTACTGTGTCGCCTAGCATCAATGGCCTTCTGCCAGCTGCTTTGAGAGTAGAAAGAGCTTTCGTCAGTAGAGATCTGAGACCAATTTTACTGGCTAGGTCCATTTTGGTGAATGCAATGACAAGGGGCAGTTGTAGCCTCAGGCAGACGTCGAGATGCGCCAACATAATGTCCATGTTATCAATGGGTGGGCCATGTTCGGCATCATCTTTCGTATTGGTCGCTCGGCTCAGGCTCCCCCTACGCTGCTCGTCTGCATCTGCGGCGATGCACAGCACTGTCCAGGATGGTCGCCATGAAATCAAGGCGCGGAAGGTGGATTTGGCAAACCGTGGAGATCCAGGAGAATCTGAGAAGAAGACTAGCCGTTCAGACAAGGCATGAATATCGAGCCAAGATGATACGTTTCCGGTGGCGTAGTTGATCACATGGTCCGGGTCGGAACGTTCTTTGGAAGAATATCCGATGAGCTCTTGAGCAACTGAACTGGTGATACCGGACGCGATTTCATGTCTGTGCTTGAGGAGAGAGAGTCTACTTTTGCCGCGACCATTGTCGAGTACAGAAGTCGACAGCGCGCCCAACAATGATGACTTGCCTGAGTTGGGAGAACCAACCAATGTGACACGGATCTGGTGTATAGATTCGTTCTTTCGATTCGATGCTGTCTCTTGGAGAGCGCTTTGAGCGTTGCCATGATCGACGAAGTTGGCTGTTCCCACGGGATCCGCATAATCTCGCGAGTCTGGATACACGAGTACTTCTGCCACCCAAAGATTGTCTTGCAGAGGCTTCTCTTGCTGAAAATCCTCTGCCGAGGCCAGCCATTCACATGTTCCTACGACAACCCTTCTCAAAATCTTGGTGACGCAACCAAGGCTAGATGCCATTGCACGGAGATTACCCAAGCTTTCTTGAAGTTCGTCTTCGGCCAAGCCCACCAACATGCCATCGTCTGCCACCCCAATTTCATACAGTGCACCTTGGCTTTCTTCTAAGCCGGGTAGAAGTTTGGCAGGACGCTCAGGGATGCCGAGCTTAGGAGTTGCCTCCGGTAGTAATGGCAAAACAAGGTCAGCCGTTGATGAGGAATGGAAAGGGGATGACTGTTGGAGGCGCCATAATAGCTGGGTGGTGAGTTGATGGAGTCTATGCTGACGAGCTTGGTTGACTGGCAATGAAAGGAGACGATCAGAAAGTGGCTCTGAGGTGGAAAAGGTTCCGAACGAGGATTGAAGTGACAGGCTCTGGTGCTGACCAGGGTGTAATGAGGTCGTCGATAGAGACAGAAATTTCCGTCTCGGGCGTAGAAGCAAGTGAAGCTTGTATTCTGTTGGACCATCATGACGTTCTGGCTCAAGTTTTGATATGGTGGGCATGGATCTCACATCTCCGCCGTCGAGAGCAACTTTCCGGTTGGATATCGTCTGTGGAGTTGAGGTTCCAGGGGTTGACCATGGGGAATGTATTCGAGGTGGTTCTTCCTGGTAAGTGAAGATAGAAGCCATGTTAGGGCTTGCCGGGGAGACCTCGATCTATCGCCCTACCCGAATACCGCCCACGGTGTATTGTGCCGATGTAACGAAGAATTGGAGTCAAAATATGATAAAGACAGTAGTGTTGGATGAGAGTAGTAAAGGAGCTGAGAAGTGGACATGGTTGTGAACAAGATGGGTTGTGGAGGCGATGCTAGAAGTTGTGGCAACTTGACAGGTCAGTCCTTTTATTGTAGCGAGGGCGGCACGATGGTAAGACCTCTCATGACAGCGGACCAGGCGATGTCATGGCAATGATGTGGATGGAAGTCGATGAGTATATCTGAGTCATGAGGTTGTCGAGTATACATCGAATGAGGAGAGAAGATTGATAGCACGAGGCGAGATTGAGGTTTAACAGGACTCGTTTTAGAGGCGCTATGATGCACTAGTGTCTTGGCATATATTGTATTTGCCTGGGGCCTTATCAAGATTCAAGATACTGCTGGTGACCATGCCTACGAATTGCTGGGTATCAACAAAGCTCGATTCTTCCTCGCAGAATGGTCTATACCAGGGAGAAATGTTTCACGGTGAAAGGATGAAATATCAGGGTTGATGTTTGCGTAAAAGGGCGATGGCTGGCTGGAAATTGGCCGAAATCGTCGAAATCATATAGTCAGCTTGACTCTAGACCTGTGTCTACCTGTTCAAAGGCCGGGAGGATGGAGACGGACCAGGAAGTATGACCGCCAAGCCAATACTCTTGCGGGTACCAGAAAGGTGTCCAAGTCATACATCCAGGGACCAGCATGTCCTCCAAAGGTGGGCTGGAACCATCTGGGTACTTTATCGTTCGCGCTTGCTCTTCTCCTCGCCTTCGGACACCTTCTCCCATTCACTGTCTGTGCTGATATAACCTGAACTTTCACCAAGACTTCGGCGCCGCCTCATAGCGTCTGTAGTTTCTGGTGTCTTTGGCTGTAGTAATATAGAGGTGTTGTCTTTGAGTCTTTCGACGGGGGTTCTGGGTGAAGGAACTGTTGGAGGGGGTTTCATGGACGTGGAAATTCCAGTGGCCGCCGCGACAGGCTCAGTTTCGGTATCGCTGGCATTCTCGGGCTCTCTGGGCTTATCCTGTTTCTGTTCGGCCTCTTGTTGGGATTTCTGTTCTTTGGCGATCTCGGCAGCAAACCAGTTGATGGAGTACCACAGTCCACCGCAGAGGACAGACAAGACGAGGAAATGTAGAGAGTATGTGGCAATGAGGAGGATGAGGAGAAGAAGTTGAAGAGCGGCAAAGGCGGCGTTGGTGGCCACAAGAAGTGTAGGCGTCGGTCCAGGTGTGAAAATGGAGTTCCACAGCTCTTCTAGGAAACTTGCCATTCTCTCAAGACAAGATCGAGATGGAGTGAGACAACGGTGTGGTGGACGTCCGCCGATGCCCAACAGGATGAAGTATGTCGTCCTGAAGGGGTGCAAATGGAGGATTGCGAGCTGGTCAGGATTGCGGACCGCGGGGTTGGCGTTGGGTTATAAGACAGTTGGCTAGATTGTCGCAAGGACAGATTTATCCTTTGATGCCTTGCAGGCAGATCATGAACGCAAATTGCAAAGGTGGCATGAAATCTCAGAGGGTTGGCGAACTGGAGAGTTGGCGATTTGGCGATTTGGCGAACAGGCAAGTGCGAATGAAGCGTAAGAGGCAAGGCGTATCGCAAGGGAAGGCGCGAAGCGTCATCAGAAAGAAGAAGGGCCGCTGTTGCCGTTGCCGTTGACAGGCACGCGGGGCAGGCCTGAGTGTACCTGCGAAGGCCAAGTGGCCGAAAAGGCCCCGGGCATTAGCTAGGCACCTAGGTAGGTACCTACCTGCCTCCCTATCTTCTAATCATAAGTAACAGGAGGTTAGGTAACCAGCCTCACAACCTCACTCACTTTTAGTTAAAAGCTGTCACCCCGAGGGGCCCGAGAGACACTAAAGGACAAAGTCGCAACAATAATGACAACTCGTCAGGGTCATGTGCCGCCTCCCCTTCCCCCACCTGGACTTACTGCTTATGACGATCAAGTAAAGAACTTCTTTCGTTATTGGTCATAAAGTTGGAGGCATGAGGGGTTGGTTGATACCTAGGTAGTCAGTTGTTCTGCAGCGCCTCGGTCTGCTGCGCCTGGACATCTCTTACCTATTATAGGTATGCCCTAGGTATCAAAGTAGACACTAAGGCTCCAAGTCACCTGCGCCAGTGGAAATACCATGCCCTACCCGCCAACGAGAATTAGCTGACTCATCGTTTCCAGAATCAGACCATTTGTCTAGGCATATCTACGGAGTATACGACACCAACTCACTCCTGCAGCTACTAGAATGCACACTTCATCCTTGAACTGATTCGAACATATCGAGAAGGTGGACTTACCATTTAGCCTCATCAATGTAACTCTGAGGTCTGGAGCACATCGAAAATCACTAAAAGCGACAACAGCGTGGTTCGACTAAGTTACATACTAAATCCCTTCGACTCTAGAATCAAACTACCTGACTTAGCGAATACTCCGTAAATCCGGGCAGGAACAATGAAACCGCCACAGTGCCACTTTCTTCATGATCCATCGATCTTCCCCGCACAAGGCTCACAGCTCAAGCCACGGACCTGTGGCTGAATATGTGGTCAAGGAAGGAGCTCACCTACATATGCCGCGGTCTACTGACGTGGTAAGACGCAATAGACTGAAGTTGCGATCCTTCAGCCCCCTCAATCTGTGGCTAGTGAAACGGTTTTCGGCGATGGATTCAGGCCTCCATACGGGAAGTGGCTGTGCGCTCCTAATTATACGAGATTTTACCTGGCATGCCAGGCATGCCAGGCACGCCAGGAAGCGTTCCCTGCTGGCCATACACACACATTTCTTCCCTAGTCCATACGAGTCAGCATCGACAATGGTTTTGGAGCCTCGCGACGGGGGTTCTCGGCGCCATTCGCCAAATTTCCAATCGGCAGGTGTAGCTTGTAAGGATCTCGTGTTCAAGAGTGGTCCCCCAAGCGCGCCTACATATTACTCGTACTGCGTTGGTTGAAAGTTTGGCCGGCTGTGACACCAAAAACAATACGGTCAATACAAAACCCACATATACTGACTAAGGAGGAGCCCGATCCATGGGGCCACCACTAGTAGGTAGTTACAGTACATACGGAGTCCTGTAGCTCAGTCTACGAATTGGCAATCTTGCCGTTGTTTTGTTAAATGGTCACCAAGCCACCAGCTTCAATACAAAATGCCAACATCACCATCTCATTGGATTGACGAATCATACCCTTGAGCAGTAGTTCCCTTGCAGTTTCCATGCTAAGAAAGGGCTACGATTACCCGATTTGTAGGCAGCACCCCCTGTCCCTAGTCTGTTCCTGCTCGAATTCTCTTGGCAAAGACATTCTGGAGTAAACTTCGTATGCAGAGTGCGTCGGCGAAAAGGTACCTATGGTTGAGTGGGTTCTTCTCGTCTACGCACATGTACGAGTCTGCGTACGCTTACTTCTGCATGACAGCTGTATTTAACTACTCTCGTGTCTAGTAGCTACACATCCTGGTACCCCAAATGCAGGTTGAGAGTGTCTGAGTTTGAAGCTGCAGAGGGTCGAGTCGAGGTCGGTGGCTGAAAGGATCGAACTTTTGTACTTGCGTAGAGTCAACAATGTTCCACCCTATTCTATACGAAGCTACTATTACCTATTCTGTTTATCAAGTACTGCGGACCACAAGCATCTCAGTGGATATACAGGAAGGCTGTTGCCCATCAAATGCCATGCCATCCATACTCATAAGCATATGAAAGAGCATTCCAATATACTTTAAAGAAACCTTCATTTTCTTGACTCTGTTTCAACCATGGCCTGAGGCCCAAATCTGTGCGGATGGGCGTGCCTGGCGCCTGCCAAGCGAATTGATTCTTCTGGCCCCTACCCCCTGTACAGTGCGTTCCATCGTTCTGTACTAAAGCTATGGAGTACTTATGTAATGTAGGAGCGCACGTTCCGGTCGATCAATCGGGAACGTCAATGCTTTGCATACCAGCAGGGACGTTGACCTTCCTAACAGAGCCTACCGAAAACTCTAGTACATGTGAGCATCTAATCTGTTACGTCTTGCGGTGCCAGTCCCATCTAAGTGGCTTGCCCTACAAACATTGTTATTAAGCTGTACATGCCACGTCCAAAAGCCCATCCATGTCTTGACACATATTCGCCCGCCCCTTTGACGATGATGATGTCGTAAGTGGGAGTACTCCGTTCGATATGGTTGAACCATGAGGTTTTATTTCCAACTGGCTTTTGAGCACATTATGTTGGTACCTTAGAGAGACTAGTAGAGGTGTACTGATATCATATCACTCCCAAAACGTCACTTTTTACCACTTTCAATTGTTTGATGCTTTGAATCCGGCCCACTCTCCAAGCCGTGTGGGTTTGTGGGGGCGGAATATTCCCTCTCCAGGAGGCCATGTCGATGGTATACCATTCTCATTTGCTGCCCTACCGGCTCCTGAATGATCCAGCCATTCAACGAAGAATCACGTTCCTGAATTCTAGTAATACAGTGTCCACAGGAAAATGCCTATCCACCCAGCCGTTGGGCACGCGCACACACCAGATAACGCATATGCAGCTTGGGCCGCCCCGAGTGTGTTTCATCGTGCGCGAGTACGGAGTAGGCTTTTGAGGCCTCCCAGAAAGCTTGGTGTCCACCATTTCTAACTTGATGCACACAAGCATACTTCTTCTTTAGATTCTTTTCTACCGAGTAACTGATCGTCAGGACATGAATGGACTGTCCACTCTTGATTTTCTATTTCTCAAGTCATTAGCGTCCGTCCCAAGACGGTCCATCACATCCCCATGTCGACGAGATCCATCCGCCCTAACCAGGATTGGCTCGCCTTCGCGATAGTCGGTCCACCATGCCTCCGACACCGCTAAACCCACCAGACAAGGCGCAGGGGTGGGGGGGATGGGCAGAGATCCCGAGTCATCTCAACCAAGTCACCGGTCATGACCGGACTGCCCACTACCGCCATAACTCACCACACATGGACCTCCACATCCTGCTGGTTCCTGCTTATCCCTCCCTCAATGCGGTTAATCCACCTCTCATTTCCAGACTCCTTTCGTAATCGTCCTCAAAGCCTGTCTGGCTTGTCCATCGACCTCCTCTGCTGCGGGCCAGCAACGTGGATGTGGTCAGCCGCACACACTATTTGCTTCCCTGACCCATGAAAGACCACCGGGTCTTGCCATGTCATTTCACCACATTTCGTTCCATCCCTCATCTACTTACTCCGTACGCGTACATGGACCGTGGGCCGGGGCATTACGTTGTCTCTGCGATTCCTGGCCCGAACCCAACAATGTGTGCCTCAAGCCTCACGCCCAAAGCCCCACTACCGGTTTTATTACACCGTCCGCTCTGGTCAGTCGGCAGTCTCTGCTGACCCGCCTGCTGAAGTCTCAAGACACCCAGTAGTAGCCATTGAATGTTTCCCTGGCATCTCGTTAGTACGTATGATTGTATGGGTTTGTCACTCGCTACTTCAGTCGTGTACGTTGACTGGCTCCCTTGGACCACCCCAGACGCTCACACTGTCTGTGCCTTCTCCTTTGCTCCAGAATAGTCACCTCGGGTGGTTTGGCGCTGTCGTGGATCGAGGGCCAAAAGTTTATCGAGACTGGCTCGCTAGACCTCTGGGAATCGGGTCAGAGTCAGACTTGCACGTTGGGTCATTTCTGCCTTGCACCATGGTCCTTGGGGCCTTGACTGGATCATGGTGGGGATGCTTTGCACGTTACTACCACCGTATGTCTACTCACCAGAGCCTTTTGTCGAATCCATCAAGATCACACAATGTTTTGGCCCCTTTGGCCTTTTCTATTACTTTTATCCCTCCTATCATTTACTCATTAACATCCCAGGTAGCTGTCGCGTAAAGCTGCTTGGGTTGCCGACATTTGTGGCGTCTTTGGTACTTGAAGCCGATCTCCCTAGCCACAATCTTTTCGCCCTCAAATGCTCTCTGGCCCCCTCAAATAGGATTTCAACGTTTTGAAGCGGAAGCCACAAGGAAAGTGGCTACGACCCCGTAGGGCAACAACAAGGTGATTTGATTGTTCAAACGACTGTTAAAATTCCTCAACTTTCCCCCTCGATCGTACCACCATCAGCAACTCAATCGGCCTCGAATTCATCCACCTAGTGACGAAGTTCAAGTAATCACCTAGACACAAGTCCATTTAGTCCAACTTTCGAACACGACATCATACTTTTCTTCGCGCTTCAAAAACAACATTGGTTGCTACTCGAAGATCTTGGTCTCGGCACAGATATACAACATCTAGAATTTGATATCGACCAGCACGACTTGTTCATGACCATCCGCATTACGAAGCTTTCTATCCAACCGATTCATCTCACCCCGATCAGCTTAGAATTCGTGTCGAGCTTGCTTTGGCAGGTTCGAACAGCTGTGCCGACACTATTGCGCACCCAAATAGACAGCGGCCTCAAACTTCCACAACATCAGAGCATCCGTCGCCGGCAGTTCAGCAACGTGGTCGAGCTCATACTGGAGAGACGACCCACACGACCGTCGAGCGATTCGACGCAAGTCAGTCCGGGAGAACCCAGTTAACGCCGTCTCTACCGACCAGAGGGTTTCTACCGTCACAACCAGATAGCGCCAATCAAGCGATCGAAGGCGACACGCTCCCGCACCGTCCATCCGCCTGGTCTCATTTGGGACAGGGTTTGTCAGAAGCGGCGGTTTTGGACAGCCCTCTCCTGCAGCGCCAAGGGTGAGTGCTTTCGTCGAATCCTTTGACCGTGGGGCTGATGGGTGCTAATTGCGGTCTAGAATGGCAACCCAAGTGGTGCAGCGCCACCCTTTACAGAATCCGTCATCGTCAATGGTTTATCCAAACGACACGTCTGCAATGTATTCAAGTAAGACCGGATCACCTCACTTTTGTTTCTCATTAACTCCCAACTAACAACATTCTTTCTTTTACCTTTAGCCTTGGATCACATGGCAGCAACACAAGCTTCATACCGGCCAGTGGCCTATCAACAACAAATATACATGCCATCGCCACAGGTCATCTCACCGGACTTAAGGTACCACCGCCGGTCGTCCAACTCGCCACAGGCAGGCGTCGGCCTACCAGCAGCGGTACGAGACCGTACCCCAATACGACACCAGAGGACCGGCGTGTCACGGAACCGCAGTCGCGGGCACGCCCGAGACGACATGCTTCTTGCATACACACCCGACCAGAATCGACTCCTACATTCGCAGTCTGCACCTGCGGTACCTGTATCACAGGTTCACGGCGCCTCATCAATGGGAGCAGTGTACAACATGCCTACGTTTGGAGCAGTGCCATCACTCGGACCCTACCACGGCCAAGGAGGGTTTTTCGACTCCTCGATGATGCAACCTTCACGTCATGACGAAACCCCCGACTTTTCATTGACACCAGGCGATGTACAATCTTATTACATGATGGGAGAAGGATCTTCACACGGCTCGACAGTCGGCTTATCGGGACCCAACTCACCCAGTCCCCTGTACATGTCTGCGCAGTTAGCTCAACCGCAACAAGGAACCCCTTCAATCCAAGGAATGCCTCTACACGGATACTCGAATCTACCACTAACTCTCGAGTCGTCACCAGCCGAGCTGGAGGTGATGCCGTCGCGACCGAAACCACAATGCTGGGACCACGGATGCAACGGACGACAGTTTTCCACGTTCAGTAACCTTCTACGCCACCAGAGAGAAAAGAGTGGAAGTGCGATCAAAGCTACCTGTCCCCACTGTGGGACAGAGTTTACGAGAACCACGGCGCGAAATGGACACATGTCTGGAGGCAAATGTAAAGGCAAGGCAGACGCAGAAGCGTCGAATCTGGTATAACATACCTAACGCCGGGCAATTGTTGTTGTTCTTTTTTCGTTTCGTTTCCAAGATTTGATTTGAATGAGAAGGAAATACGTAAAATCCGGCCGATCTCATTTCAGTCAGTCATACTAGGTACTACTACTACCTACCTATTCTGCATATGCGCGCGCGCAAAAGCGTTCAAGAGAAAAAGATCATGAGACCACGAAATGCCGGGGGATTTTTAGTGGGGGAATCCACGGGGGAGGCAAAGGGAGGTACTTAGCGATTTGGCAAACTTTACCCAATACTACATTACAATTCTCCGATCCATTCTGTATCTACCTTACCTTCTAACACCGTTTCGACTCCAAAGTACCTATCGACGGTTGGTTTGTCGGGAGGTAGGTAGTACTCACGGGACAACGCGGGGGGAAGGGGGGCAAGAATGAAACGGTTGTATTGTGCTTTCTACTTGACCTTGTATAAAGGAATGGATGGCGTGGACTTTTGGTCTCGTGCAGAGAGAAGGAGGGGGCTCAGCTGAGGCCCACAATCACAATCCTCCAACATCAGATTCGCATCCGGGAATTCTCTCATGCCCATGGGGGTGTGTCCTTTGTGTCTATGTGTGTGTGTATGCATGACTCAGATGTCAGTCATCAAAAAAGAACAGAAAGTCTGTTTATGTGATGGTTGACATTTTTGATGAATGTTGCACCCCGCCAATGCGTCGATCAGTATGCGGATCGGTCGCTGTGTAAGGTAGTTCTACCGTATGTAGTCAACGTAGGTAATTAAGTAAGTACTGTGCCGAGAGCCGAAAGCTGCAGCCGTCGCCGCCAAAAGGACGAACCAGGTAAGATTAGGTAGATTTCGAGATCAGAAACCAAAGTCCTGTGTCCTGGTGGTAATCAATCTATGTCCTCGAATTTGGAATGTGAACTAGGAACATGCCGTGATGTACGGAGTAAGTGTCGTGTTGGTGGATCTGGTAAGGTAACCATATCCGCAACCGATAAAGTCAACTTGATTACGGAGGACGTTTTCTTCCCTGGACTTTGCTTGTGAACCACTGACCTAGGGGACTTGTCCGCGTAAAAGAACCGTGCTATTTAGTTTTGGGACAGAAAAAGCCCAGTGGTGCCATGGCATCTCCACAAAGGGACGCCCGATTCTAGAATTAGAAATCGTAGCTTTGACTTGGCCAAGGAGGTTCCTAACACTGATCAGGAACCTTAGAACCCAAGACTAATCTGGCACCTTGAGTTTCCCGATGCTTTTCGGGAGGTTGATGCTGGGATTGGTGGACCATGAAACACGCCAATGAACACCGGCGTTTGCCGTCGCAGGCCAGCAATGTGAACGATGTGGAGGAGGGGAGCTACCAGGGGGGAAATACTTGGGATGGGGCGGAAAGTGAGGAAGGGGATCCAAAACTCTGGCTCTAACTGCCAGCTTTGTCTTGAACACATTGAACTATGCAGTTGAACTACTGTATGCGCCCGCAATCAGCTGGGATCATATCGCTACATCTGGACTCTTAATTGGCTGGTTGACAATGTGTAACCGGAGAGCTTGTGGGCTGCATACTGTAGGCAGATTTCAAGCCAACAGATCGTCGTTCAAACCAAACGAAATATTCGATAACTGTGTTGGACAAGCTGCATTTTTAGCTTCCATGTATGTGTAAGGCTGTAATCCTTGGCTTCGCTAATGACCGGTGAATTCAAGACACCTTGTAACCTGTAAACATGTGACATGATCCGATTGATGAGGGGCAAACGCTGCAAACGTAGGCGGCGTGTACTTGGCCGGTACAGGATAGGCGATGGAGGAAGTACATGAGAGGTCATGGAGGGGGTACAAGGCGCGACTCGGATATCATTTGATCTTTTGGTATGATTGCTTGCTTGCTTGCTTGCTAGCTTATGGGAATCGTGACCACAGGCACAGTCACCATCACAATCGAAAGACGCGTACATATGCATATGCATGCTATCTAAATACTACTTAACATGCTTAGACATAGGACAATAGGGCTATGTGGGCTACAAGGGTATGGTGGGTCGACCTTACTCATCAACAGCCAGTACTCCGTACTCTGTAGATCAATATCTCTTGTCCAAATAAACAAGATTCGAAAAGCAGCATCTACGATTGACTCGATTAGGATAGATTAGCTTTTGCGGTGTTGAAAGTATCGAGCAAACAACGGCCCAATCAACCTGAGACCTACCTGGTTTCCGTCGGTTGACTGAAACAAGGGATTCATGCGAAATACGGCGTACGGCTGAGTCGACGACCTCGGGAGTGTCTTCGAGATTGCGCGTTCCATCCTTCCAAGCAAACCTTTTTGGAATAGAATCGAAAAGTCGGTCGACGAGAATGAACTATCGATCGAAAGCGGCAACATCAACTAGACAGTTGATAATACCAATGTGTAAAAAACAATCTTGCTGCGCCATAATCACGGGCCTACTCCGTACTTAGCTTACAGGGTCTACGGAGTAGGTAGCTCCTTGGAAGCACCTCGGCGCTTGATTTAGCAAAGATTACCTACTCACCTTAAGTTAGGTTTGATTTCCTTCATATGTACGATTGCCTCATTAGACGCTGTAACACTCAAACTGAATAGGCAACCAAGAACGTTGTTCATCTGTATAGTGTCGTCATTCTCGCTATTGACTTCCATCTCTAATTCATGCTACATTCCTCGACATTCATCATCAATCGTAATCATAAACGAATTTGATGTACCACGAGGCTGTCCATCTCCCGGCGAAATGTTGCTTGTATTTTGCTTTGGCATGCTTCGCCAAAAAGGCCAATCAAGCTTTCAGACAAGTTAATGTCCAGTCGGCGATTTTTCTTCGGTCTGGGGATGTCAAATACGTTAATCCGCCAACCTGCCACTCCGCTAACTCCCGGAGATCTTGGTTTCGGAAACTAATCAACCACCGTCGACCGAGACTCTGGAACTATGAGCCATATACAGAGTACATACAACGAACGAGTCATGGGACATTGTCATATATCAGAGGTCTCATCAATGATTGAAGTCGGACGCCGGACAAACAAATTTACCCGTTTGTGTAGAGAATTCGGTTGAGTATCATACCGAGGTGGCTAAGGTAAGTTTGATATGGTTGAGGATGACACACATCTCCACAACGACCGTTATTTCTCCACGGTGGCAAGTAAGTGTATTCTCATCTTGATCGCGAATCACAATCGTGGAGAAAGTGTCATGCATCGTTTACTATGACAACGTCACTTCATTCCAAAGTTCCTCTACAGTGAGATACCTTGGTGTCCTTCAACGGATCAAATCTCTCTTCGCATCGCCCCCCGGTGGCACCAGCCAACCGGATACACAAATGGGCCCTCCTTATTGCAATGCACAGACCCTTCCACCAGGACCGCCCACGACACAGTGAATGGTACACCACTTGGCGAGATATGAACTGCCGCTGGTCGAGAATGTTAGGTAAGAACCCATGTCATTACCTTCAGACCAAAAAAATTGGCCATCTGTCGAAAGGGACGCATATCCGGCTGTTCTTTTGTCAATGAATGTCTAGAATTGATGGACCTGCATGGAACAATCCTCCTGAAGATATCCCCTTCGAAAGCGCCGAGGGGCTTGAAAGGGGGCAACCGGGGAGGGCGGGAGGGCGAGGCAAGACAAGGCTCAGCAGTGGGTGTTGGTGTGGACTCACTCACTCACTCACTCGTGAACCGAAACTTGTTCATCTGCCATCGACTCAACAACGCCCCCATGTCGTTCTCTCGCCTCTCCGGCTGAACAAAAGCCCTAGCAAGGTAAGGCACAGTCGATGTCAACGGAAATGAAAAAAGATGGGACACACATATCGTCTTTCTCGACGGCGATCGATGTCCCCGTACATACGGAGTACTCGATGCCGTCAGCAAATGTGGCGCATGGTTCGTATAGTCTCGTCAAGTTCAGGACAAGTCGACGGCATGGCGCAGGACAAGAAGGAGCCTTCAGCCCTGAAGGATTCACCCCCTTCGCTTGATCGTTGGGTCCATGGGAAGAAGGATCAAACGGGCAGTGGGTAGACTCACTCCAATTCGCTTGATTTGGCGACCCCCCCAAGCCCTATCCTATCCATTCATGCATGCATGGCTCTTTTTTCTCTCTATTGTATTTGCCGACAGGCACGACGGGGTCGTGGCCACTCGTCTCATCCACCGATCCACACATCCACTTGGCAACCTAACTTTCTGCTGCGAAAACCATCACTATCACCAGCTCGGGCGGACGTTGGCATTCGCTGGCTGGGCAGCATCCAGACCCCCTTTTGGCCCCCGAAATCCCTTTCCCTTCCTTTCGCTTGTCTTTTCCTTTCCCTTGTCACGGAGAAGAGCCTCCGTATGTATGTATAGCCTCTGTTGTGAGATCAATGTAGGTGGGACATGGGTAAGTGGCCATTCTGTATCTGTATCTGTGTCTGTGTCTGTGTCTGTGTCTGTGTCTG